>NW_006921632.1:11415528-11527643 GCF_000298275.1 Orycteropus afer afer | reverse complement strand
CAACTTTTGTATCCTTCCCTTCAAGGCTCAGGGGTCCAAGATTATCTTCTGTGTCTGTGTTAATTGGTTTCCCTTTTCTTTATTGAAGAGGGTCTGTGTAGTCCTTCTGCCTAGTCTGCCATCTTGCCAGAACTCCGGAAAGCCGAAAATGAGTATTTTAAGATTAGAGTCATTTTCTTTACATGGAGGTATTCCCAACAACCCACACTGAAACTGCACAGATTAACTCCATTAACACCATGTCCTCTTCTTTAAACTCCCAGTTTTTTAAGATAGCAGCATTTAATCTGAATAGTTCAAAGTATAAGAGGATATCTCAAATGCTAATGTAAGTATCATTTAAGGATTCAAAATTGGATGCTGAGGTCAAGTAACTGGGTGCTGAGAGGTCGAGTAACACATTATTGGTCATATAGTGAGCTGTGGGGAGCTCTGGTGGTATAGTGCCTAAGGCATTTGACTGCTAACCAGAAGGCTGGCGGTTCAAACCCACCAGCCACTCCTCAGAAGGAAGACTGGGCTATCTACTTCTGTAGAGATAACTGCCTCAGAAATCCAAGGAGGAGTCTCTATGAATCAAATTGACTCGATAGGAGTGAGTTTGGTTTTTTGAGTTTAATGAGCTGTAAGTGAAATGGAAAACGCTGCCTGTTTTTCTCTCTGCCATTTAGTCTCCTAGTATTTTTTTTTTTTTTCTCTTAAATTTTATAGTGATTTGGGTGAAAAGTTTACAGGGCAAATTCATCTTCCATACAGCAGTTTACATACACTTTGTCTCATGACATTGACTGTAATCTCCCACAATGCAACAGCTCTCCTTCCACTTCCGCCCCATTGCCACCTCTTCCCTGTGTCCTTCCCTCTCATGCACTCTCGTCGACTCCCCCACCAGCTGTCTCCCTGAGCATACACAGCCCTTCTATTCTCCCATGACTGATCTCTCCTAGGAATGTATCTACCTAATGTAAATGTTCAGCTCATAAGCCTGTCTTTTGTTTGGCTGGAAGCCACAGGAGTAGGTTCAATTACAGACCTGAAGGGTAGCTAGGGGCCATAGTCTCAGGAGTTTCATCAGGCTCTATCAGACCAGCACACTTCATCCCTTCTTTTTACGATTTTGAGTTTTGATCCACATTGTTCTCTCACTTTATCCAGTTTCCTAGTCTTTTTGTAGATGATATTTCCAATCAAATTATATCTTAAAGGATATAATCTCTGTTAATCTTTCAAAGGCAGGAATAATATTTATTTTTGTCCTTCACATAGCATTTTGTAGAGTGTCTTTAACTTAGGGTCACTCAAGTATTTTTTTTTTATTATTATGCCATATATTTAACTTTGCTTTGTGACCTTCTGAAGAGCTTAGAAAACAGTTGAATTCATAGCACAGATATTAAACTTATAACTATATTAACTGCCATGGATGCTATTAAAATATACAATGCATACATTTGTCTCTCTGGGAATATGTTGACATGAGGCACCAAAAGCATTCTGAACAAATACAGTTCAAATCTATCATTTCCCCCACATTATCCTCTAAAAACGTAAGTAATCTTGAAGGTTTTTATTTATAAAATACAGAAATACACTCTTATTTAAAAACTTAAATATTTGAGACATGACCAGAGGAAAAAGAAAAGTCCTATTTTCCTCCCTTCCCCATATTGTCATGCAGCCTCTTTCCCTACCCTTATATAAATGCAAGAAACCTTTGCATTAAGGTATACAGACAGCTTCATTTTCTTTTGAGTGTCTTAATGGTAGTTCCCAGGGGGAAAATACTGGGGAACACTAACCTAGGCAGTTCTAAAAGATCCTGATTTGACCAAACTGCTGAATCCCCAGATTTAGAAATAGTTACTTCCACTTACAGGAAAAAAAAAATCTGAAAGTGTGCTGAACTACTTTACTTTATGCTAAAACGGAGTCAGACCAGAGTTGAAGAAAGTCATTAGCCATTCAATTACAGAACTTTCACCCAAGAGCACAATGAAATAATATTAAGTATAATAACACTAGCTGACATTGGCATTTATGAACACTTTACTAGATGCCAGACACCATTCTGTTTCATAGGATTTTCTATGTCAGTCCCTATCTATGAATTTTAACATGGCCTGTGGTCATCAGTACCTATTCAAAAGGTCTTGAATTTGTATATTTTTCCTGACATAATATTGTCTAGACTGGAAAATGATCACTGATATTATTTCAAACCTGAGAATACCATAACAGAGAAATTCAGTGGATTACTGAATTCATACACAAAGTCAGTGGTGCAGCCTTTCTCTGAGTTCAGGGATTGTCTAGTATACTTGTATTTCCCAAACTCCAATCATTCATACATTGCTGTCTTAATTACTACTATATTTACACTGTTGTTGTTGTTATGTGCCGTCGAGTCAGCCCTGACTCATAGCGACCCCTCCTTGGGTTTCCAAGGCAGTATCACTACGGAAGTAGGACTGCCCAACCTTCCTTCCGAGAAGTGGCTGGTGGGTTTGAACCGCCAGCTGTCTGGTTAGCAGTCAAGTGCCTTAGCCACTATGCTACCAGAGCTCCCATATTTACACTAGTATTGACTTAATGCCTTTAAATTTATTTCTCCTTTTTTGAAATTTATTTTTAAAGGAAACATTATGTCACTACATAAAAAAACAAAAGGATTATTTGTCATAAACAAATACATGAAAAAAAAATAAATTTAATAAAGGAAAGCAATGTTTTTATAGTCAGATATTATTGCCTGCTGATATTTCTGAGCCCAAGGCCTGCACTTTCTGTTAAAAAGATAAACTTGCATTACTGATAATGTAAACTAACATCAAACAACTTTCTCATTATCCTAAAGAATAAGAGGTCTAAAATAAAACTGGAAAAGGAGCAACTTTTTCACTAATATTGTACCACATACCATCTAAAATAACTTCCTAAGAATTATAATGAGTTTTCATATCATTGTGATACACAAAAATACTTTGGTAAATACCCCAAAATGATATGGGGATTTCCTGAAGGGCTCTCTTTGTCTCATAATCTCAAAAGGAATTTTGTTTTTTTCAAAACATGCCTCAGTAAAATGTCCATTAATCAATGGCAAGAAACATCAAGTTGATGGGCACTTACTCAACTATGCCAGGAAATTTGGAAGACAGCTACCTGGCCAACTGACTAGAAGAGATCCATATTTATGCCTATTCCAAAGAAAGGTGATCCAACAGAATGTGGAGATTATCAAACAATATCATTAATACCACATACAAGTAAAATCTTCTGAAGATCATTCAATAATGATTGTAGCAGTATACTGACAGGGAACTGCCAAAAATGCAAGCTGGATTCAGAAGAGGACATGGAGGAAAGGCTATCATTGCTGATGTCAGACATATGGCACAGTGAATTACTTGGTATGGCTTTTCTAACCAGTCTTTGTGACTCCTACCAGATTACTGGATGGGACCATAAAAATAAGGTATATGGAACTCTATTGTCAGAGTGGTTAGTTTTGCTACGCTGCTGGGCTTAAAACAAACTCTCCTAGAGGCAGAAGAGAGTATCCACTGCTATCAAGAGAGAAGAGCTGGAGGTGGAGTGGAGCACATCCTTGGACCCAACATCTCCATGCTAGACCTCCTTGGCAGAGACAACTGGCTGAGATGAGACAGAGCAAGATGATGCACGGAGCAAGAAAGTTGAGCAGAAGGCTTTCCGGCTGAGTGGGGTGCACCTAGATGTACCTATCAACAGAGCTAAAAGACCTTTGTAACATTTGCCAAAGCAGGGCAAAGGCCAGGCTGAGAGGGCAAAGGCCAGAGAGGCATGCCTGAGGGCACAGCAGAGGGGAGACTGTCCTGATAGAATTGTATCCTGAGTGAGTTCTTGAACCTAAATTGTAGCCTGTTACTTCCCCAATAAACCCTATAATCCTTGAGTATTGTCTATGAGTTCTGTGTGGCTACTGCGATTATGGAACCCAACAGAGAAGTAGTGAGTGCTGTGGGAGGGGCGGTTGGTGTCAGAGTTAGTAAAAAGGTTGAAGGGAGGTGGCACGTCTGGCTTCATAGGAATAAGCCTTGGGCAGATGATGGTGATTCTGTTTCCCTCTTGTGAAGTTAGAAGAGGTCAGATATGCTGTCCTCACGTACTTTTTTACAGATAAATCTTAGCTGAGAGCAAAAAATGCCAGAAAGATGTTTACTTGTGTTTTACTGACTATGCAAAGGCATTCAACTGTATGGACAATAACAAATTATGGATAACATTGCAAGGAATGGGAATTCCAGAACACGTAATCATGGTCATGAGGAAACTGCATATAGACCAAGAAGCTGTCATTCAAACAGAACAAGGGAATACTGAATGGTTTAAAATCAGGAAGGGTATGCATCAGAGTTGTATTGTTTCACCACACTTATTTAATCGTATGCTGAGCAAATAATCTAAGAAGCTGGACTATATGAGGAGCACAGCATCAGGAGTGGAGGCAGACTCATTAACAACCAGTGACGTGAAGATGATACAACTCTGCTTGCTGGAAGTGAGGATGACTTAAGGCACCTACTGATGAAGGTTGAAGAATACAGTCTGCAGTATGGATTACATCTCAACATAAAGAAAACAAAAATCCTCACAAGTGTACCAGTAAGCAACATCACAATAAATGGAGAAAAAAATGAAGTTGCCAGATTTCATTTTACTTGGATCTACAAACAACACTCATGGAAGCAGCAGCCAAAAAATCAGATATCATATTACACTAGGCAAATGCGCTGACAAAAACTTCTTTAAAGTGTTGAAGAGCAAAGATGTCACTTTGAAGACTAAGGTATGCCTAACCCAAGTCACGGTATTTTCAATCGCCTCATATTCACATGAAAACTGGACAATGAATAAGACCGACCAAAGAATTGGTGCCTTTGAATTGTGGTACTGGTGAAGAATACTGAACATACCACGGACTTCCAGAACAAACAAATCTATCCCATAAGAAGTTCAGACAGAATGCTCCTTAGAAGTGAGAATGGCCAGACTTCGTCTCACCTGCTTTGGTCATATTGTCAGAAGGGACCATTGCTTGGAGAAGGATATCATGCTTGGTAAAGTGGAGGGTCACAGAAAAAGGGGAAGATTCTCAACAAGATGGATTGACACACTGGCTGCAGGAATGGGCTCAGGCATAGCAAGTATTATGAAGATGGACAGGACAGGGAAGTGTTTCATTCTGTTGTACACAGGGTCACTATGAGTCAGGATCAACTCAATAGCACCTAACAACAACAACAAGTTTATAGAAATTGTATTCTATCAAAAATATGTTTTCAGAATGAAAATATTAGGTAGATGGAAATAGAATTGATCTAGGAACCACAACCAAGTTCAAACACTTACTGTCTGCATGATGATCAAGGCCGTCTGTCAACTTGACTGGACCATGATTCTCAGCAGTTTGGCAGTTATGTAATAATGTAATCATCCCTCATGATTTGATCCGATGTGATCACCCAATCAGTGTGATTGCATCTAATATGTATATGGATGTTCTGGCAAAGCTCACTGGCTTGCTCTAGATCCTGCATCTGGCTCATCATCATCTGACCTCTGGTTCTTGGGATTCATCAGCCTCTGCAGCCTAAGTCAGCTGCCTGCCATCTGACCTGCTGGTCTTGGATTGATCAACCTTGCAGCTGCATGAGTTGGGAAAAGTCTCCAGCTTGGGACTTGGGACTTGGGACTTTCCAGCCTCTGTAACTATGTGAACCATTTTCTTGATACACATACACACACACACACACACACACATTTCAATGCTTTTGCTTCTCTAGAAAACCTAGCCTAAGATAATCTGTTTAACTTCGAACAGATCAATAAACTATTCTGATATTTCTCATCTGCAAAAAGGTAAAATACTACCTACCTATAGAGTATATAAGAAGCTCTGGTAGTGTAGTGGTTAAGGCATTTGGTTGATAAGCAAAAGACTGGTGATTTGAACCCACCAGCTACTGCACAGAAGTATGAGACAGTCTACTTTTATAAAGATTTACAGCCTTGGGAACCTAATGGGGGTTTCTATGAGTTGGAAGCCACTTGATAGCAGTGAGTTTGGTTTGATTTGGTTTATAGGGTATGGTGGGAATGAAAATGAGACATGTGGAAGTGCTTGACATAGTAAGTGTTAGTTGGATCAAAAGTTACAAATGACTTTCAGTCTATTACAACTCACAAAAAAAAAAAAAATGTGTTTTTACCTTAATAAAAAAGCCCTTAAATCTGTTTTATCTTACTGAAATTGAGGCAGTATCACTGATAATTAAAACTAATCCAAACTTCATCCTTCTAAAGGCATTTTGATCCCAAAAAATTCTGGAAACTAAGGTGACTGGCATTCAGTTTGTCCAAAGTATATCAAAGTCCTTAAACTTAAAAACTAATAACAAGGCAAATAGTATTGGCATATAAAACAATTTTCCGTATCAATAACATCTGAATATGTTACATGGTGACTTGAAATACATTTAGTAATCCTTTCTTTACACATAGCCATAAACCAAAACCCAATGCCACTGAGTCAATTCCAATTCATAGTGACCCTATAGGACAGAGCAGATCTACCCCATTAGGTTTCCAAGGCTGTAAGTCTTTAGGAAATAGCCTGCTTCCTCTTTCTCCTGCAGAGTGGCTAATGGGTTTGTACTGCCAAGCTTTTGGTTAGCAGCTGAATGCTTTAACTACTGCACCACCAGAGCTCATTACATGGCCACAGTATTTACAAATAATACAAATATATATATATTTGATTTGGCTTCACTGAAATCTCTAAAATTACAGTGCCATCTACAGGTAATAAAATATATATTTTAATGATAGTATATTTTAATGCTTTCATATTTTCTAACTGCTACACAGCATATTAAAAAGACACCAGTTTTTAATAATTTATAACTACTCTTCTATTACATTTATAGAAACAATGCATCACAGTATATAAAGTTAAAACATTTTTTCTAAAATTTATTTTGTAACTACTTAATATAGCATCACTTAATTCTCAATAAACATTAAAACTATTTCTAATGTTTAATTTAAGGTAATTAAAAAAAATTAATAATACTAAAATCTCTAATTTTTGTGTCCTTAAATTTATTGTTAAAAATACATAATGCCAAAAGTGAAATTTTTAATATTTAGAAAAATCCTAACACCTGTCATCTTAACAGAACATTTCATTTTTTATGTTCCCTTCCAAACTTGTCATCTGCAAATACTTACATAACAATAACTAAGTGTCAGACACTGTTTGAAGCTGCTTTACATATACTGACTCACCAAATCCTCCCAATACACTTATGAGGTAAGTAATATTACCATCCTCATTTTATAGATGTTGAAACAGAAGCATACAAAGCTTAATAAATAACTTTTCCTAGGTCATACTGACATAAATGGCACAGGCAGGGCTCAAACTGGGGGAGTTTGTCTCTAACATCCATCCATGCCTTTAATAACTATGTTAAACTACCCTTTATTTATAAAAGCTGCATACACAGTACATTTGTATTACATATGTGTGTGTGTGTGTGTGTGTGTGTGTGTGTGTTTTCTTCTTTTGGGAGGGGACATTTTTAACATAATTAAAATCATCACCACTATTTTTAATAGCTACGTTTTTCCATCAAGTTCATCACCATTTACTTATCTAATGCTGGCCTTTGAAATTATTTCTAATTTATCCCATTATATATAAAAATGCTGCAATAGTAAATTTTGCATTGCATATAGCTTTTCTCCATCTTTGAATTTTATTTCCTTGTGCTAAAATCCAAGGAGGGGTCACTACGAATCAGGTCTGACTCGACGGCACATAACAACAAAAACAACAACATCCCCTAAAGGATTGGACTGACTTAAATATATAAAAATCCCAGGTTGCTGACATATAATACTCTACACTGATTTTTAAACTGCATCATGATAGAATGCTGCCAGCAATGAAAGAGTGCTCAGATCTTCTCTACCAATACCTATCAGTCTTTTTTGCCTCCAAATTTAACTGGTCTAAAAGGGTTAAGGATAATGATGTATAATGTGGGGCAGTGAAGGCAAATCAAATAAAATTTTCAAATGAGAAAAGTATTTTATCCCACTAGCAATACAAAAAGTAGAAGACAATCCTATTATTTGCTGCCTGTAAGGTTGGTATTTTCTTAGTTCTGCAAGGGAACCTTAAAAAGAATCAGAAATATACCCAAAGCTACTAGTAAATGTCAAAACTGGAGCCTGACCCATATCTAGCTGACTCTAAAGTCTGTGCTTAATGTAATAGAAAAAAATAACAGGAAATCAAGAAGCCAATGTATGTCAAGATACAGAAATTATATGAAAACACTGATGTCAATCTTCATCAAAGATTATCTACGTCAAGGTATAATGACCACATGGAGTAGCTATCATTAACAGGGGGATGATATTGCCCTTGTGTATTTTTTCAATCAATAATTTCAAAAATAGGAAAGAAAGACCATAATAAATTACAGTATGTTTCATCTCTCTTTCTCTACAATCATGTTTTTACTGTAACCTAATTTCACCTACATTTTAAGCAAGCAGCTAGAAGCTATAACCATTACTTAAATTTTTCTTCCTTAAATATTATTTTGGGGTACTATATGTTTTTGTTGTTGTTGTTGTTTGCCGTCAAGTCAGCCCCGACTCATAGCGACCCTTCCTTGGGTTTCTGAGGCAGTATCACTACGGAAGTAGGATTGCCCAACCTTCCTTCCGAGGAGTGGCTGGTGGGTTTGAACCACTAGTCTTCTGGTTAGCAGTCTAGTGCTTTAGCCACTATGGTACCAGAGCTCCTAATGTTTTTAGCACTATGTTTTTAGTGGTTCAAAAATGTTGTAGCTTTTGACACAGAATAAAGGTTACTAAACACAATATAATAGAAAGAGCTCAGGCTTTGGAATCAGGCAGACCTAAGCTTAAATTCAGATATGGCCACTTACTAGCATACTCCTCTGGAACGGTACAGCATCAAATTACTAATTCATCAAGATGCTGTGTAGAAGATAACAATTAGGAAGCTTCCAGCACATGCTAGATGCTCAAGCAATTTTACCTTCCTTTCCTTCAAACAGTAATATATATATAATTCTATCAAGGGTATTATCTTAAACATCATGCTTCATTATTTCCCTCAGACAAACAGTAGCATAACACGAAGAGTCAAGATCAAAAGAGACCAAAAGAGATGAAGTTGCTTCATTAATGTAAGAATCTTCTGTTTTGACATCAATATCATGCTCTTCTATTAGCTGGTAAGAGAGATTATGAGGATATTTCAGTATCTGTCTATAGCATCCTGGTGCATTCAATTTCAGAGCAGGTACTTTAAACCTACATGCCTGTAGTCCATCTCTGCTAAGTACTTCATGGTACCATTGTCCTACTTTGTTTGTTGGGTACTGAATATTGTATCCAAGTACTGGAAGAACCACCTGTCAAATGGGGAGAAGAAAAGATACATAATACAGCCTTCAGTTAGGTATATGATCATAGTTTAAATTTACTTTTATAGGTGAGATCTAGATCAATAAAAACAGTAAGTGTGGTGGTGAAGTTTGTGTGTCAACTTGGCTGGGCCTGGTTGAGTGGCTGGGCAGCTGGATGTAGTATTCCCTATGATGAGACCGGTAATCAACTCCATGGTGGAATCTACCATGAGCAGCTGAATAGCTGCCATAGGGATGTGGTCTACTTCCTGTATATAAGAAGAAACCTTGAGGAACTGTCTTTAGTTTATGGCACACTTGAACTCTGCATGTAGCTGAGTCATTGTTCAGGAGCCTGCCATGCTCTGCCGACCTTAGGACTTTTAATGAACTTGAATTAATGGTCTGCCATGTGGTTTGGTAACATCGGGACTATGCCCTTTTACTTGTCAACCTTGGGCTAGCCAGCCTCAGCAGCCAGCAGCTGTCTGAGTGAAGAAAAGCCTCTAGCTTCAGTGGGCTGGGAGCAGGAGGTAGAGCTGAAGCCAAAGGTTGCGGGGCTTTCACCCAGCCCCTAGAGCCTGGCACTTTGAACTTGGACTCATAGCCTCCAAACTGTAAGAGAATAAGCTGCTGTTTGTTCAAGCAACCCATTGGTGGTTTATTGCTGTCAGAGCAGCACTAGGTAACCAGAAGAGTAAGGTTAACAATTTAAATCAGATCTTATTTGGCAAATCACTATTAATACAGAAGAGATGAATCAAGAAGTTTAAGTACATTTAATTAGTCAACAAAAACTTAATCTTTACTCAATCGTGCAATATTATACACATATTCTTTCTGTAACACAAAGGGTAAACATTCTTTCTGAATGTAATGGGTATTTTGGTTGACAAATTTAAATTCTTCCTTATTTAAAAACAAGAAAGCAAACAAGTAGCACCAAATATAATGTTTATTTTCTCATCTACCTATAAGCAAACACTGCAGTCTGTGGGGTTTTAGTTCTCTGCTGCTGACTTCTAGATACTTTCTCTTGATTTGTACCAAAAAAAGTAGTCAGAAGAAGGAACAAGGTAAAAAAACTCAAATATACACAACAACATGAATGAATCTCAAACTCACTGCTAAATGAAAGAAGCCAAATACAAAAGGCTATATACTGTATGACTCCATTTATACAACATTTTTTCAAAGGCAAAACCATATGAACAGACAATAAATCAGTGGTTGCCAGATGCTGGGGATGTAGAGAAGGGTTAACTACAAAGAAACATGGGAAATTTTAGGGAGATGTAGAATTGTTCTATTGTTGATTTCAGTGGTAGTCACACAACTCAATAAATTTACCAAAATTCAAAGAACTATAAACTAAGAAGGGTGAATTTTATTATATATAAATTATTCCTTAAACATAATTTTTAAAAGGGAGTAGTCAACATTTTTTCTTTTGGGAATAAATGTCTACACTTAGACCTAAGTGATACTAATTTTTAAGCAAATTACCTGATGCATTGCATAAGTATTAGCTGATTCCTCTTCTTCAGTTACTAGATGAACCTATTTTAAAAAATAAATTAAAAATACAGTGATTCCCAAGTTTTCCAAATTCCCTCAATTTTTCCTGTTATGTTTAATTCAACTTCTACATAAAATATACACATACCTAAACAAGATCTTTGCACAATTTATCTCTGGAGGTGTAGACTCCAATAAAAATTAGAACGAGTCCTTCTACTTAACAACTAATGACTAAAGTGGTAATGCATCAAAAATGATGGGCAGACTAAGACTCTGAGGTGATACTTTAACCTCAGTCACCAACAATGTTTTTCTAAATTATGGAACTATACTTTATCATGCTAAGTCAAAAATCCGCTCCTTTGAAACAACTCTGCCCCTAATAAGATCATAATACACTATGCTGGAGTGGTGTTGGCTGCTAGCTGAAAGGTTGGCAGTTCAAACCCACCCAGGGGCCCTGTGGGAGAAAGATCAGACAATCTGTTTCTGTAAAGATTACAGCCTAGAAAACTCTGAGGCAGTTCAATCTGTCACACAGGGTTCCTGTGAGTCAGAATTAACTTGACAGCACACAACAACAGAGTATTAACAGGTGTTATGCAGGAGAAAAGATGTGTGATAAATTAAGTTTGAGTGATGTTCCTCTGAGATATTACAGAATAATCTGCTCTTTCTTCCACATGAGAGCTCAAGAGTAAAGGCAGCTCTCATCTTTCCACCAGGATGAACAGCAGCATCCCCTTACGTCTAAAGCATTCATCATTAATATAGTATCTAGACCCCCTCTACGTCTGCTTGCTTTCCCCTCAGTTCTCCTTACTCATATCACTAATGTCCCTCTTTGGTTTTTTATTTTGAGTTTGTTGGTTGGTTCGGTGGTTGGTAAATAACTACTCAAAAGTAGATGTAAAACCCCAGATGTGGTCTGACCAGGACAAAAATACATGACACTATGAGCTCTCTTGAATTATCACTTCCAGCTTTTTTGTCTTTTAAAAAATCATAGAAGACTACTTACTATTCAGTAAGTTTAGTAAATTTATAAAAATATTGAACAAAACATGGTCAAGTACAGGACACCATGAGTTGTCTTTAGAGAACTCCTTCCAGGTAGCTGTCAATCAGTTAATTAACAAAAATGTTTTGGCTTTATAGTTGCTCCCAAACTATGACTTTACATAACATTTTCACTGTCTAACCCACATTCCTCCATATGACCCACAAAAAAATTATAAGAAAATCTACCTAGTATCTTGAAATAATGATATACCTATCAGTCTAGTAATTTTGTCAAAAGAAAGAATCAGAGTATTTTCCTACAGTTTTCACTTGTAGATGCAAAATATTACATGCCCCATATACAACTTATTAAAAATCTTATTTTCTCCTTTCCGTTTTCATATTTTAAGTTTTGAGCCTCTAAATTCTGTTTTCCTTTTTCAGTGCTAAATAACATAATAAAAATGGCTGGTCTTGAAACACACAGATACTTCTTTCTGCTAATAAAAGGACACTTTTTAGTTATGAAGCTCCAAAAAGAAAAGCAGATACAATTTTGATCACAAAACTGTTCTTGCAAATGTATTTTGAACAAGGAAGTCTTATAAGACATGCACCTCTGAGACTGCTATTATGCCTTGTCAAAGTAACATTTAACCTCTAAAAATCTGACTTAGAAATGGCTTACTTAACAGTGTATTGCCCAGGTCATATTGAAATTGATAGCTGATTTCTACAAAGTATAAAAACCCATGATTTTTGATTATTTATCAAAAAGAAATCAATGACATATTTCTTTCTCCATTCACATGAAGGAAAATAAAACCATGATGGTGCTGGACTTCCTTTTCACAGAGTATGTGATTCTGTATCTTAATTACATTAACATTCTTACTAATTTATGTATGATCCATGGGTGGAACAAATGATTTATATTCAACTACTAACCAAAAGGTTGGCAGTTCAAACTCACCCAGTGGTGTGCCACTGGAGAAAGGACTGGAGATCTGTTTCTATAAAGATTATAGCCAGGAAAATTCTATGGAGCTCAGTTCTACTCTGCACACACGAGGTCACCATGTGTCAGAATTGACCCTATGATAACAGGTTTAGTAATTTATGCTGCCTCCTAGTGATCATTCCCTTTCTACATATTCATAAACCATTCATTTAAAGAAGTATTAAAGCAAAGTTCTATCGTTTTGGCTAGCTCAATCTTCACTCTCTTTTCTGGTAGTAGCACCCACATTTCCCATATGGAGCTTCTGCTCCTGATTCTCAAATGTGGTTTGGGTGGGATGGCACCAGGAAGTAACATAGGTAACATAAGCTTAGCCAATCATATACTCTGGTTCACAAGAGTTAGTCTGGGTCTAGACATGTGATCCACACCAGGCCATTTACTGTCACTAAAATTACTAGAGAAGAAAAGGCCTCTTTCCTGCAGGGGTTCTAAGAAATAAACATTAAAAAAAAAAAAAAAAAACTCACTGCCATTGAGTCAGATCCGACTCATAGCGACCCCTCCTTGGGTTTCCAAGGCAGTATTACTACAGCAGATTGCCCAATCTTTCTTCCGAGGAGTGGCTGGTGGGTTTGAACCACCAAGCCTTCTGGTTAGCCTTAGGCACTATGCCACCAGAGTTCTCAAGATATAATATAAACACAGAGTTATTAATATCAATCTTGCCAACAAAGGAATAAGCTACATCAAAAGTGGATCTAACACACAGGGAAGCAGAACTGAATAATAAAGAAAATAAGATAAATTATTTAGGACACTGGATACAGCTGTGCCTGGACCAATCATACACCTTCAGTTTTATGGGCCAATACATTCCTGTTTGTTTTTCCTTGTTAGTTTGAAACCAAAAAAACTTAATCCATACATCTAAACTGTTTCGTGACTTTACACAAAGCTGCTTTTATGTAGCTTCCCAGAGCCTATTTTTCTCTTATTCTGAAAAACTGGAACATGTTCTAACCAGATCCATGATTTCTCGAGTAGAAACCAATTTGGGGTATGGGTCAGTCCAATGGGGTCATTTTAGATCTCTTACCTATATGACTCTGAAGCTGTCTCCTCTATAATCTGGGTCTCAATTTTTGTTTCTATAAAATGCAAGTGAGAAGAGAAGGTCTCAAATCCTTCTCTTTTTTTTTTTTTTTGCTGTAGTAACCAATGATTTTTAAGATGTTACATATAAAAACACTACTTAAATTCCTTTTACAATTTTTTTAAATTAATTTGCAAGATTGATTTAGGATGATGTCAGAAAATAATTTGTTCTTTTTGCATTAAAATATTGTAACAAATTTTGAAGTTATTGGCTCAATAAAACTTGATACACTCATAGTATCAAAAACTATACAACAATTGAAAGGAATAAGCTAGATTTATATATAATATAAAGAGATCTCAAAAACACTGTGAAATCACATTTATATAAAGGAAACAAAAAATAACTTTTCTGTAGATAGTTACATAGCAAAAGCTCTAGAAGGGCACTGTCAAACAACAGACTCTGATTACCTAGAGCAGAGAGAATCACGATAGGATGCCAGCCTCATCTGTAATGTTTCAATTTTTTTTTTTAAGGGAACTGTTTGGTGTATTACTTATGCAATTTTCTTTAAATGTCTTTAAAGGAAGCTTTACTACCTTTGTACCTTTCATTTCATTCCAATGAAAATTTCCATTTGCTGATAAGCGTTGAGCCTCAGCTGACAGCAGAAAAGAAGCAGGAGAAAAGCAAATGTAAGTGAAAAAATAAAACATCTCTTTAGTTTAAATCTGTTTCTGAAGTAAGGCCTTCTGGTGGGAGGGGAGGGGAGGGAACACTGCCTCCCCAAAAAAACACATTGACTCATGTCACTTTAGTTTTGTGTATCTCACTGTATATAAATTATATTTCAATAAAATGTATTGAAAAAAATAAAGTACAGCCTTCAGAAAATTAATTACCAAAATTAACTCTGGGAACTACATTTGGAATTTATACTTACTTTACTATTTGAGAAATGCTCATTGTCAACATCTCCATCCAAATGGACCAAATCACCCTCCACTACTCTGGATCCATAGGTTGCAAGTCTGTAAGATACTGCTTCGTTCCAAATTTTGCTGCTATATGCATGCACGTAGAATATACGCATAGAATGGGGAAAAGAGAACCATGCCTGGATACAGCCTTCCTCTGTCATGCCAAAGCGATGCAATGACTCTAACATTGCTCTCTCCCGAACTTTGAATTCAGGCATCAGGGAGTGTGTGCCTTTAGCATCCTCTAAAATAAAGAGAAAATCCGTTATTAAGATCTTTGTTAAGCAATCTAAATAGAAGACCTAGAAATGTGTTAGTTTGCAAGCATGAACCTCAAGGTGATGCTCAACATCAATGATCAGTTAAACTTAGTGTGGTAGTTAAGGTTATGTGTCAACTTGGTTGGGCCTGGTTTTAAGTGGCTAGGCAGCTGGATGTAGTTATTCCCCCCGATGAGACTGGTAATCAACACCATGGTGGAATCTAACTATGACCTGCTAAGTAGCTGCCTTAGGGATGTGGTCTGCTTCCAGTATATAAGAAGAAGCTTTGAGAAAGGTCTTGAGCTTTTTGGCACATCTAGATCCTGAATTTGACCCAGTCATCAGTGGTCTGCCATGTTGTCTGTTGATCTTGGGACTGTTTAACTAGTGGCCTGCTGTGTTGCTTGATAATCGTGGGACTGTGCCATTTCACTTGTCAGCCTTGGGTTTGTCAGACTCAGCCACCAGCTACCTGAGTTAAGAGAAGCCTCTAGCTTCAGTGGGGCAATAGCAAGAGGCAAAGCTGAAGCCCAAGGTCAAGGGGCCTTCACCCAATTCCTTGAGCTGGAACTTTGAACTTGGACTTCTAGCATCCAAACTGTAAAGGAAAAAAAATCCCTCTTCACTGAAGCTACCCATTTGTGGTATTTTGTTAGAGTGGCACTAGTCAACCAAAACACATAGCTATGCTTAAAGAGGTTTTTTGGGCTGCTATTATGTTTTTTAAGCAAGAGATCATTTAAACATATGGTCTCCTTTCATTTTCTTCTCTTTGAAAACAAAAATAAAGTAAGTACATTAATAATGTCAGAGTTCCTCATTCTACAATAAGCTGGTATTAAACAAAACAAAATAAAAAATGCACAAAGATTTAAAGACTGACCTGATAAGTACTTGAGATTTTTTAAGCGCTTTTGTGGGCATTTTATAGAAAAATGGTTAAGCATTCAGCTGAAGTTCAGCAGTTCAAACTCATTTAGCAGCATGGTGGGAGAAAAGTCCTAGTGGTCTGCTCTGGTAAAGATTACAGCCAGGTGTACATCATCACTCAGGATCACTATGACTCAAAAGCAACTCGAGGGCATCTAACAACATGGACATGTGTAGACAGAAACTTTCTTAGCATGAAAGGTTTGAGATCTAGATCTTTCAAGTATACTATTGTTGTTGTTATGTGCCGGCAAGCCACACTGACTCATAGCAACCCTATGTACAACAGAACAAAACACTGCCCAGTCATGTGCCAGCCGCACAATCCTTGCCATACTTGAACCCATTGTTGCAGCCACTGTGTCAATCCATCTTGTTGAGGGGCTTCCCCTTTTTCATTGACCCTCCACTTTACCAAGCATGACATCCTTCTCCAGGGAACAGTCCCTTCTGACAACATGACCAAAGTAGGTGAGATGAAGTCTAGCCATTCTCACTTCTAAGGAGTATTCTGTCTGCACTTCTTCCAGGACAGGGTTGTTAGTGCTTCTAGTAGCCCATGGCACTTTCTGTATTTTTTGCGAACCCAACTTAAATGCATCAATTATTTTTCAGTCTTCCTTATTAATTGTCTAGCTTTCACATACATATGAGGTGACTGAAAACACATTGGCTCAGGTTAGGCACACCTTAGTCTTCAAAGACATCATCTTTGCTCTTCAGCACTTTATAAAGAGGTCTTTTGCAGCAGATCTGCCCAATGCAATATGCCATCTGATTTCTTGACTGATGCTTCCGTTGGATCCAAGTAATATGAAATCTTTGACAACTTCAATCATTTCTCCATTTCTCATGATGCTGTTAATTGGTCCAGTTGTGAGAATTTTCATTTTCTTTACATTCAGGGGTAATCCATACTGCAGACCATAGTCTTTAATCTTCATCAGTAAGTGCTTCAAGTCATCTTCACTTTCAGCAAGCAAAGTTGTGTCATCTGCATATAACAGGTTGTTAATGACTCTTCCTCCAATCCTGATGCCAAATTCTTCTTCATATAGTCCAGCTTCTTGGATTATTTGCTCAGCATACATACTGAATAAGTATGGTGTAAGGATACAACCCTGATGCACTCCCTTCCTGATTTTAAACCATGCAGTATCCCCTTTTCTGTTCAAACAACAGCCTCCTGGTCTATGTACAGGTTCCTCATGAGCACAACTAAGTGATCTGGAATTCCCATTCTTCTCGATGTTATCCATAATTTGTTAGGATCCACAGAGTTGAATGCTTTTGCATAGTCAATAAAACACAAGTAAACAACTTTTGGTATTCATTACTTTCAATCAAGATCCATTTGACATCTACAATGATATCCTTCTTTCCTTGTCTTCTTCTAAATCTAGCTTGCATTTCTGGAAGTTCCCTGTCAATATAATGCTGCAACCACTTTTGAATTATCTTCAGCAAGATTCTACTTGTGTGTTATATTAATGATATTGTTTGATAACTTCCACATTGTGTGCCAGAAGATGAGCCCCTCAGTATACTATTAGACTTTGCTAATGGGATGTTTTTTAAAATGTAGACTTACCACTGCAAAGATGCTTATTCAGAAAAGGCCTCAAAGCCAGCTTTTTAGTCATTCACCAGGTTTTTCTTATGCATACTAAAATTTAAGAATCATTGCCAAAAAGAAATTATCTTTTTAGGACTCTACAATAGATATAAGCAAATAAACCACTTAACAATTACTTACATTTAATATGTACATAATTAAAAATAATTAACATAGATATATGAAAAGTGATATCCTTTATTTCAAGATAACTGGAATCATTATACACATTTGTGGACTAGATACATGAATATCTTGAATAAGTCCGAAGTGGTATGGTTTTTATTATTATTTAAATATAAGTAATTTTATCTAGTATTTATTAATTTATTGAAATGTATTTTATCTAGTTTATGTAGTGTACCAGGCACTACTTTAAGAGCATTATATCTATTATTTCATGTAAATTTCATGACAATCTTTTGTTGTTGCCGTTGTTAAGTGCCAGAAAGTCAGTTCGAACTCCTAACGACCCCATGCACAACATAACAAAACAGTGCCCATTCCTATGGCATCCTCACAATTGTTGCTGTGCTTGAGCTCATTGTTGTAATCAGTGTCCTTCTGTCTCATTGTGGGTCTTCCTCTTTCGCTAACCCTCTATTTTACCAAGCATAATATCCTTCTCTAAGGAGCTCTGGTGGCTTCATGGGTAAGGCACTTGGCTGCTAACCAGATTTGTGGTTTAAACTCACGAGCTGCTGCATGGGAGGAAGATGAGGAAATCTACTTCCATGAAGATTTACAGCCTTGGAAACCCAATGGGGGTTACTATGAGTGGGAATCAACTCAATAGCAGTGGGTTAATATCCTTTTCTAGGGATTGGGCCATCAAAATAATATGACCAAATCACAAGAGATTAAATCTCACCATCTTTGTTTCTAAAAAGCATTCCAGCTATACTTCTTTCATGACAGATTCAGTCATTCTTTTGGCAGTCGATGGTATATTCAATATTGTTGGCTAACACTATAATTAGGAGCTCTGGTAGCACAGTGCCTAAGGCACTTGACTGCTAACCAGAAGGCTGGTGGTTCAAACCCACCAGCCACTCCTCAGAAGGAAGGTTGGGCAATCTACTTCCGTAGTAATACCGCCTTGGAAACCCAAGGAGGGGTCACTATGAGTGGGGTCCGACTTGATGGCACAGCATGTAACAGCAACAACACTGTAATTCAAATGCATCAATTCTTCTTTGGTTTTCCTTATGCATTAGCCAGCTTTCACATGTATATGAGGTGGCTTAATCTTCAAAGTGACATCTTTGCTCTTTAACACTGTAAAGAGATCTTTTGCAGATCTACCCAATGCGATACGTTGTATGATTTCTTGACTGCTGCTTCCATGAGGGTTGACCGTGGTTCCATGTAAAATGAAATCCTTCACAATGTCAATCCATTTATCATGATGTTGATTACTGGTCCAGTTGTGAGGATTTTGTTTTCTTTATGTTGAAGTGTAATCATACTGAAGGCTGTAGTCTTAAATCTTCATCAGTAAGTGCTTCAAGTCCTCTTCAGTTTCAGCAAGCAAGATTGTGTCACCTGCATAATGAAGGCTGTTAATCAATGTTCTGCCAATCCTGATGCCACGTTCTTCTTCATATACTCCAGATTTTTGGACTATATGCTCAGCATCCAGATTGAGTGAGCACAGCAAAAGGATACAACCCTGATACATACCTTTCCTGATTTTAACCATGCAGTATCCTTTGTTCTGTTCCAAAGATTGCTTCTTGGTCTATGTACAGGTTCCCCTTGAGCACAACTAAGGTTTCTGGAATTCCCACTCTTCACAATGTTATCCATTATTTGTTTTGATCCACAGTCAAATGCCTTTGCATAGTCAATAAAACATAGGTAATCATCTTTCTGGTATTCTCTGCTTTCAGCCAAGATCCATTTGACATCAGCAATGATATCCCTTGTTCTACATCCTCTTTTGAATTTGGTTTGAATTTCTGGCAGTTCCATGTTGATGTATGCTGTGGTTTAGTAAATTACCAGGTATGGCTTTTCTAGCTATAAGTCTTTGTAAACTCCATGGTGGAATTTGCCATGAGCAACTGAGGAGCTCCTGATTGTTAAAGTTATCCACCTGTTGAGAGTGGCACAAAGCAATGTTCTGGGAAGTTCGCTCTCTCTCAGGTGTTTAGAATTCTGATGTTATGATTGGTTAGTTTAGCCACTCTGCCAGGCTCAAAAGGAGCCCTCCTAGAAGCAGAAAGAGTCTTTCTGACTGCTGGCTAAGAAAGATGTGCTGCTGAGAGAAATGCACTCCTGAGAGACAAGCATTGCTGAGAGAGAGAGACACAAGAGACATACGTTGCTGAGAAAGAGATGCAAGAGACACACATTGCTGAGAGAGACACAAGAGACATGAATTGCTGAGAGTCACTGAGAGACAATCACTGCTGGGAGAGAGACTGAGAGAGACTGTTGGCTGAGAGACAGCAGGCTGAGAGAGACTGAGCATTGTTCCTGAACTTGAATTGTAGCCTGTGGCTTCCCTAATAAACCCCATAATCTGTGAGTTCTGTGTGGCCACTGCAGCAGGAATGGTTGGTGTCAGGGCTGGTGAAAGGGCTGGAGGGAGGTAGTATGTCTGGCCTCGCAGGAATAGGCCTTGGGCTACTGATAGTTTTTCTGTCTTCCTCTTGTGGGGTTAGAGGAGGTCAGAAGATGTGGCCTCCCTTTCCCTTTAGCATATGCCTTCATTGTTTTTTAATTATTTTCAGCAAAATTGTACTTGTGTGTGATACTAATGATATTTGTATTGGTTACCTCTGTGCTGCTCTAATAGAAAATACCATAAATGGAATCGCTTTAACAAACAGAAGTTTATTTTTACAATTTTTGGAGGTTAGGAGTCCGAATTCCAAGTGCCAGGTTCTAGCAGCTGTGTGAAAGCCCCTGAACCTTGGGCTTCAGCTCTGCCTCTTGCTCCTGGCCAATTGAAGCTAGAGGCATCTCTTCACTCAGGCAGCTATTGGCTGTTGAGGTTAACAAGCCCAAGGTCAACAAATAAAATGGCATAGTCCCAATGTTACCAAACAACGTGGCAGACCATTGATTCAAGTCCACTGGAAGTCCCAAAATCAGCAGAGCATGGCAGGCTACTGAACAACGACATGGCTATATGCAGGGTTCAAGTTTGCCATAAGCTAGAGACCATTCCCAAAGCTGCTGCTTATATACGGGAAGCAGACCACACCCCTAAAGCAGCTACTCAGCTGCTTGTGGTAAATCCCACCATGCAGTTGACTGCCAGTCTCATCATGGGGAATAACCACCACCAGCTGCCCAGCCATTCAACCAGGCCTAGCCAAACTGACACACAACTTTAATTATCACAATATTGTTTGATAATTTACACATTCTGCTGATTCACCTTTCTTTGAAATGGGCACGAACATGGATATCTTCCAGTCAGATGGCCAGGTGGCTGTCTTACATATTTCTTGGCATAGACGAGTGAGCACTTTCAGTGTTGCATGTTTGCTGAAACATCTCAGTTAGTATTCCGTCAATTCCTATAGCCTTTTTTTTTTTTTTTTCCAATTCCTTCATTGCAGCTTAGACATCTTCTTTCAATACCATTGATCCTTGATCATATGCTACCTCCTGAAATGGGTGAATGTCAATCAATTCTTTTTAGTACTGTGACTCAATTTCCTTCCATCATCTTTTCATACTTCCTGCATCTTTCAATATTTTGCCTATAGAATCCTTCAGTATTGCAACTCAAGGCTTGAATTTTTTCTTCAGTTCTTTCTGCTTGAGAAATGCCAATAGTGTTTTTCCCTTTTGATTTTCTAACTCCAGGTCTTTGCACATTTCATTATAACACTTTGCTCTGTCTTCCCTAGTTGCCTTTTGAAATCTTCTGTTTAGCTCTTTTACATCATCATTTCTTCCATTTGCTTTAGCTACTCTCCATTCAAGAGCAAGTTTCAGAGCCTCTTCTGACATCTATTTTAGTCTTTTCTTTCTTTCTTGTCTTTTTAATGACCTTTTGCTTTCTTCATATATGATATCCATAATGTCTTCCCACACTTATCTGGTCTGTTGTCACTGGTGTTCAATGCATCAAATCTATTTTTGTGATGGTCTCTAAATTCAAGGATAATGTAATCAAGGTTTTATTTTGGCTCTTGTTGACTTGCTTTAGTTTTCTTTAGCTTCAACTTAAACTTGCATATGAGCAATTGATAGTCTGTATCACAGTTGGCCCCTGCTCTTGTTCTGACTGATAATATTAACCTTCTCCTTCATCTCTTCTCACAGATGTAGTAGATTTGATGCCTGTGTATCCCATTTGGTGAGGGCCACATGTATAGCTGCCACTTATGTTGTTGAAAAAGGTGTTTGCAAAGAGTAAGTTGCTCTTGCAAAATTCTATCATGCTATCTCTGGTATAATTTCTGTTACCAAAGCCATTATTTTCCAAGTATGGTTGCTTCTTCCTTGATTCCAACTTTCACATTCCAATCACAAGTAATTATCAATGCATCTCTATTGCATGCTTGATCAATTTTAGACTGCAGAAGTTGCTAAAAAACTTCAATTTCTTCACCTTTGGCTTTAGTGTTTTGTGCATAAAGTTGAATAACAGTTGTATTACTGGTCTTCCTTGTAGGCATATGGGTGTTATCCTATCACTGACAGCACTATACTTCAGGATAGATCTTCTAACACTCCTTTTTGATGATGAATGCAATGCCATTCCTCTTTGATTTCTCATTCCCAGCATAGACGACCGTCTGTCTAATTTAAAATTGCCAATACCAGTCCATTTCAGCTCATTAATGTGTAGGATATCAATCTCTATGCACTCCATTTCATTTTTCACAACTTCCAATTTTCCTAGATGTACACTTTATACATTCTACAGTCCAATTATTAATTGATGTTTGTAGCTATTTCTTCTCAGTTTTAGTTATGCTACAATAGCAAATAAAGATTCCAAAAGCTCTACTCCATCCACATCATTCAGGTTAACTCTACTTCGAGGAGGCAGCTCTTCCCTAGTCATATTTTGAGTGTCTTCCAATCTGACAGGCTCATCTTCTGGCACTATATCAGAAAATGTTTCACTGCTATTTATAAAGTTTTCATTGTTCAGTTTCTTCAGAAATAGACTGCCACATCCCTTATTCTAGCAAGTCTTAGTCTGGAAGTTCCACTGAAAACTCTACCATAGTTGGCACTGCTAGTATTTGAAATACCAGTGACATACAGCAACATGCAAGCCACCACTGTACAACAATCTTTTAGGTAGCATTATTGGCCTCAATTTACAGATTAGGAAATTAATACAATTAGGTTAAATCCCTTACCAAAGACCATACTTGGGAAGAAAAGTTGAGCATGAAACCCAGGCAGTGTGACTCCAGAACCTACATTCTCAACCACTTTCTTCAGTGTCTCTCACTAAGCATTCTACATGTTATTGTTGTTAGATGCCATCAAGTCAATTCCAACTCATAGTGCCAAATGTACAACAGAACAAAACACTGCCCTGTCCTGTGCCATCCTCACAGTCCTTGCTACTCTTGAGCCCACGGTTGCAGCCACTGTGTCAATCCATCTCATTAAGGGTCTTCTCTTTTTTCTCTAACCCTCCACTTTACCAAGCATGAAATCCTTCTCCAGGGAATGGCCCCTTCTGACCACATGAACAAAGTTGGTGTGGGTCTGCATATTCTCACTCCATGGAGTATTCTGGTTGCACTGCTTCCAGGATAGACTCGTTTATTCTCCTGGCAGACCATGGTATTTTCAGTATTCTTTGCCAAACACCACAATTCAAAGGCATTAATTAATTCTCCATTGCTCTTCCTTATTCACTGTCCAGCTTTCACATGCATATGAGGTGATTGAAAATACCACGGCCTAGGTTAGGTGCACCTTAGTTTTCAAAGTGACATCTTTGTTCTTCAACACTTTAAGGAGGTCTTTTGCAGCAGATTTTTGTACTGCAAAACGACATCTGACTTCTTAACTGCGGCTTCCATGTGTTGATTGTCAATCAAAGTAAAGTAAAATCTTTGACAACTTCAATCTTTTCTCCTTTTATCGTGATGATGCTTACTGGTCCAGTTATGAGGAAGGATTTTTGTTTTCTTTATATTGTGTTATAATCCATACTTAAGACTGTAGTCTTTGATCTTCATCAGTAAGTGCCTCAAGTCATCTTCACTTTCAGCAAAGAAAGCTGTATCATCTGCATATCGCAGGTTGCTAATGAATCTTCCTCCAATCCTGATGCCATGCTCCTCTTCATTTAATCCAGCTTCTCAGATTATGTGCTCAGCATACAGATTGTGTAAGTATGGTAAGAGGATACAACCTTGATGCATGCCCTTCCTGATTTTAAAACATGCAGTGTTCCCTTGTTCTGTTCAAATGACAGCCTCTTGGTCCATGTTCCTCGTGAACACAATTAAGTGTTCTGGAATTCCCATTCTTTGCAATGTTATCCATAATTTGTTATGATCCACACAGTCAAACACCTCTGAGTAGTCAATAAACATCTTTCTGGTATTCTTTGCTTTCAGCTAAGATCCATCTGACATCAGCAATACACCCCTCATTCCACATCCTCTTCTGAATCCAGCTTGCATTTTTGGCAGTTCTCTATCAATATACTGCTGAAATTGTTTTTTTAATTATCTTCAGTTAAATCTTACTTGCATGTGATATTAATGATACTGTTCAATAATTTCCACATTCTGTTGGATCACCTTTCTTTGGAATGGGCATAAATATGGCCATTCAGTCAGATGGCCAGGTAGTTATCTTCCATATTTCCTGGAAGAGATGAGTAAGTGCCTCCAGAGCTGCTTCCGTTGGTTGAAACTACTCAATGTGTATTATTACACTAATTCCTGGAGCCTTGTATTTCAGCAATTCTTTCAGTGCAGCTTTGACTTCTTCCTTCAATACCTTTGATTCTTGATCATATGTTATCTCCCAAAAAAACTGAACACTGACCAACTCTTTTTGGTACAGTGACTCTGTATTCCTTCCATCTTCTTTTGCTGCTTCCTGCATCATTCAATATTTTGTCTACAGAATACTTCATTACTGTAATTCAAGGATTGAATTTTTTTTTTCTTCCCAGTTCTTTGAGCTTGAGAAATGCCAAGCATGTCCTTCCCTTTCGGTTTTCTAATTCCAGGTCTTTGCACATTTTATTATAATACTTTATCTTCTAGAGCTACCCTTTGAAATCTTCTCTTCAGCACGTTTATTTCAACATTTCTTCCTTTCGTTTTAGCCAGTCTCCATTTGAGAGCAAGGTCGAGTCTCTTCGGACATCCATTTTGGTCTTTTCTTCCTTTCCTGTCTATATAATGACCTTTTCCTTTCTTCATGTATAATGTTCTTGATGTCACCCCACAACTCATCAGGTGTTCAGTCACTGGTGTTCAGTGCATCAAATCTATTCTTCAGATAGTCTCTAAATTCAAATGGAATATACTCAAAGTCACATTTTGGCTCTCTCTCATGAACTTGTTTTAATTTTCTTCAGCTTTAACCTGAACTTGCATATAAGCAATTGATGGTCTGTTCCAGTCAGCTCCTGGCCTTGTTCTGACTGACGATATTGAGCTTCTCCATAGCCTCTTTCCACAGATGTATATGTAGCATTCTACATACATACCATTGTATCGACCAAAAGACTTCAAACTTGATAAACCAAAAAAACTCAAACTCATTGCCACTGAGTCAACTCCAACTCATGGCAACGTTATAGGATACAGTAGACCTGCCCATAGGGTTTCCAAGGCTATAAATCTTTATGGAAGCTGACTGCCTCATCTATCTCCTGCAGAGCAGCTAGTAAGTTTAAACCACTAAATGTTTGGTTTGCATCCAAATGCTCTAACCACTATGCCACCAGAGCGCCTTTCAAACTTAACAGTAAGGGCTAAATGGCAAATAGATGGAAAACAATTCACAAGCGATGAATATCAGAAATGAACTTTTATTTTGTTTAAGTCTCACCCAAGTGTCGTGAATCACGGCTATCAGTACCAGTTTAGAATTTAGAACCTCTAAGAAGCTCTGGTGGTGTAGTGATTATGGCATTTGGCTGCTAACCAGAAAGTTGGTATTTTGAACCCACCAGCTGCTCCATGAAAGAAAAATGGAGCAATCTGAATCTGTAAAGATTTACACCCTGGACACCCAACAGGAGTTGCTATGAGTCGGAATCAACTCAAAGGCAATGAGTTTGGTTTTTGTTTTTTTCTAAGAAGCCCTGGTATTGCAAGTTTAAGCTCCTGGCTGCTAACCAAAAGGTTGGTAGTTCCAACTCCCCCAGCAGCTCTGTGGAAGAAAGACCTGGCAATCTGTTATCATAAAGCTTACAGCCTATAAAATTATATGGGGTAGTTCTACTCTTGTCACATAGGGTCACTATGAGTCAAAGTCAATTTGAAGATACCTAATATTAACGTTTCCCCAGAGAATTTAGACCAAGAATAAGAAATTAACTCTTATCCCTAAGCTATTGCTGAAGGGTACAAATCACTTACTTACAGTAAGATTAAGGAAGAAGTCCCAGAGATCTGGCCAAAAATGCAGTGCCTTAGACATTTAATAAAATGATTAAATGTACAATGTACCATAATCTATTTCTTATTACAACATTTATATTGATATGTTCTCCTGCTTAATATTATGTATCTGCAGGGATATACATGAGGTAAAGAAATTTTTAAATACCAGTTTGAAGAAAATATTTCTTTGCTCTATTTACAGGATCATCCAAGTCTTCTGGTGTAAGAAATAATTTTACAGCCTTTACCTTTAAAAACCAAGAAAATAAACATGTGTTAATGAAAATGACAAATACCTTCTTTAAAATTTTTTTTTGAATCTTAAATAGATGAAAAAACATTCTTTAAAAAAAATTTTTAAATGGTATCTATACTTAGTTCCTGTATTTAATCACTGGGATTTATTTCTAAGTATTCATCTTAGAGTAAGAAGAATCTTAAAATAGGCCATTCAACCTAACATCCCACTCCATCTACTTTTATGGTACTCATGTATTCAACAAATATTTGCTAAGAAGCTGTTTCATTCAAATAAATATTAAGCACCTCCATATGTTACCTACAGAGTGTTGGATGCTAGGGACAGAGTGTTGAGCAAACAAGACATGCTCCCTGCCCTACCAAAGCTTACTGTCTACTGAAAAAGATTAAATAAGTAATAATAATGAAATGTTAATAAAACCTAAGATGAGAAGTCCAGGATGCTGCCAGGTCACAGCATAAGGAACATTCACTTTGTCTTGCGAAGTTGGGTGAGAATGTGTAAATTGAGACATAAAAACTATCATGTTTAGAACTGGAGGATGCTTCAAGCAAAGGAAAGAAAGAGTGGCTTTCTAGCTGCAGGAGCCAGCTTTTAAGATGGGCTCCAATCATCCCCACCTCCTGGTACCTCCACCCTTCTGTAGTCCCCTCCTACATGGCATCAGGGTTAGTCTATGTGACCAGTAGACTATGGTAGAAGGGAGGACATATCACTTTCAAGATTGGGTTTTTATTTAAGACACAGTGGTTTCTGTTTTGGTCTCACTCTCTCTCACTTTCTTGCACACTTAGACTCTTCTCTCTGGGGAAAGCTCTGTTGTGAGTAGCTCTGAGGCAATAAATGAAGCCTCCTGAAAAGAGCTACGTGAGGAGTCTGGAAGCAGATCCTCTAGCCTCAGTCAGGTCTTCAGAGACTGCACTCCTGGGCTACAGTCTAACTACAACTTCCGGAGAAACTCTGAGCCAGAATATACAGCTAAGCTGCTCTGATTTCTGATCTGAAAAAATTGTTTGAAATAATATAGGTTTGTTGTTTCAAGCCATTACAGTTTAGGGCAATTTGATACACAGCAGTAGATAACTCTAGATTATTATCACAGCAGTAGATAATACTCTAGCCAACTTTAAAAAAAAATTCAGGAGGGTAGAATATGAAGCTTGAAGAGGGGGGAGGGTGGCCTTTCAGCATTTGCTTAAAATGTTATGAAAAACAGGAAACTCTACTTCTTTGGGGAATGAAGTCCACTCCTTTGGACAATTGTTAGAAGAGCCTTTCTTATATGGCTAAAACTTGGCCTCTTAAACTTCTAAAACCAGAGCATTAACAGTCTAATCACATTTATGTCTCAAGTAAGTATGAAACACAAGAACATCTCAATCAATTTCCTTTTTAATAATGCGTGGCCAAGAATTTAGCAGCTGTTCAGTAAATGTTCAATGATATTATATACATGGCATATGTGTTTGTATATACAAGCGTTTATATGCTGGCATTGAGAAAGCAAGGAGTTGGCTGATGTAACAAGTACAAAATGACAAACAGGTAAGATCATATTTTAAAAGTCCATACCATTTCACTCTTCAGTAAAGCCAATCCAATTTGGTCTGTGTGAACTTTCCTTCCCTTCCCAAATCTCTGAGGTCCATAGTAATTCACAAAACCTTTACTCTATGAATACAAAATTTTTTAATTATTCAAAAGTATGTAATTATTGAGTCAAAAGACCCAAGCAAATCTTTCTCTTCATAATTATTTTAATAAAAGAATCTTGTAATCAGCAATATGCAGACAGGGACCAAATGGTTTGAGAAATGCTATACAGGTAGTTCCCGACTAACGGCAGGGTTCCTTTCCAATAACTCCGTACCAGTTCGGTTATGACGTAAGCTGAATGCCTCATTTTTTTTTTTTTTTTTTTAGTTTTGTTATCGCCTTATAAAAGGCAGTATCTTTTATAAATCTGGCAGTGTTCTGAACAATAAATCATAAAATTGAACATCTGTAAGTGAACATCTGAGAATGAGAACATCAACAAATTATGCAAAGCAACATATTACTAACAGCACATATATAAAAAAAAGATGGTCATAAGTCCAGGTCATCATAACTTGAATACATTATAACTCAAGGACAACCTGTATAGCTAAATAAAAAGAAGAAGAAATGATTAAAAGCTAGAAAATGAGAACAGTGAGGGTGCAGGAGAACCTAGCTGCCATCAAGTCAATTCTGACTCATGGGATGCTATATGTGAAGAGGACTTAAAAAATACATAAGTAGAGAAAGGAAGACACAGCACTTAGGGGACATGTCGCTTCTGTTAAGAGTGATGAAAAAATTTAGGGACAGTAAATGGTGATGGTTGAATAAGATGATGAATATATTTAAGATCCCTGGACTTTTCATATGAAGATTGTTGAAGAGGCAAATGTTTTGTTTCCTATGTATCGATCACAATTGAAGAAAGAATACTCTGCTTTCCAGTCACATCATTGAGAGGTTTTCTGAGATGAGGGATTTTCTGCAAGAAAACCAAAAAGTTCTGGGCAAACTGGGATGAGCTGTTCACCTAACACTTAGATGTGGTCTCTGCCCTGAAGTTCTGTTTTATTTTGAGAATTTTCTACTGTCTGGAAATGCTAAGAATAAAAAAACATAGTTTCAAACCTAGCAAGTCCCTTTACATACAACATTTCTGTCTTTAGTTCTCTGTCTTATCACATTTTATCATAGGTAGTGAAATGAAGCCAGGTGATACTTTCCATATTCTGCCTGGAAATCTCCTTACCCAGAACCATCACATTTCTCGGGTACATTTCCTATTTTCCACATCACTGCAGATGACAGTTGTTGCCTAACTTTCTGCCACAATAATAAAGGATCCATTTTCCCAGGTTTCAATAACATTTTTCTTCCTCTCCTTAGGCTCTCATCAATAGCTTCCTCAAGCTCTTTTAGTTTCTGCTAATACTCTCTTCAAGGCCCTTGGGCTTTCATTAACATTCTCCTGGAGGCCCTATAGACTTTGATTAACACATTCTTCAGAGTTCTTCTGGCTTCTGTCCATTGACTAGTCCAAAGCCAAATGTGCATGTTTTGGGTTTCTGTAACAGAAGTATTGTATTTCCAGGAAACAAAATCTGTTCCAACATCTATTACTCCATAACAAATCACTCCACAACTCAGTAACTTAAAATAACAAACATCTACTTTTTCTTTTTCCCTCAAATCTGTCAATTTTTGCAGGGCTAATGGGGACAGTAAGTTTCTGTTCTATGCAGCATCAGTTAACATGACTTAAGCAGACCTAGAGGATCCACTTACAAGATGAAAATCTTAAAACTCATATGGCTGTCAAGGTTATGCTAGCTGTTAACCTTTTCCACAGGGTGGCTTGGGCTTCCTCACAGCCTGGTGGCCAGTTTTCAAGAGTAAGCACCTTGAGAGAACTGAATGCTTCTAGCTCTTAAAGAATGGACTCAGACAATAGCATCAATTTTCTTGAATCTGTTATTGGACAAGCAATCAGTGTCTAGATTCAAGATAAAGGGACAAGGCCACCCCCTCTTAATAGGAGGTAAATCTTGAGGCTATGTTTTAAAACTGTCACATCACTCAGAAGAAGGAGAAAATTCTAATTTATTTTCACAACCATTAAAAAACTGGTTAGTGGTTAAATATGTTCTCATGAAGAAAAAACAAGCCCAGATGGTTTCTTGAAAGATGAGAGTCCTCCACACTCACTTTATGTGGTGAGTATACATTTATTCAGCCAACAATTATTACTGGGCACCAAATCAGGGACCATTCAATAAAAAATGCTGAGATGATCTGTTAGGCATGGTATAAAAGGAACTATACCCTTACTTCACATTATTCACAAAAAACAATTATAGAATAAGTACTTCTGTTTTAAGTATCATAAACATTTTTAATTATTTTAATTATTTCAAATTTAGAAAAATAATATCAGATAGTATCCTGAAATAGCCAATAAATCAAGCCATTTAAATTATATTGCGTTAGAGACAACCTAAATAATTTTAGGTTTATAACAATCAGAGTTTTAATCCTCTGAACAAAACTTCAAAGGACACCTTGAAGAATCATGATCAAAAGGGGGAAAATATTACCCTGAATAAACCTGAACCAACTATTTTAAACCTTAAATCAAATATATCCCCTGAAGTCTTCTGAAAACCAAATAATAGTTTAACTTAACCAGCAAAGAATGTCTGCCTTGAGCATTGTGCTGTTTGAAGTTCTGTCTACATGGGATCAAAGGGACAATAGCAACTTGAAAGACTAGATAAGAAACTTAAGGGGCAGTGAGTTTATGTTCAGGAGGAACAAATAAGAAAAGGAGAGTGAGAATAGCTGCACAATTCAAAGAATATAATCAATGTCAGTGAATTCTACATGTAGAAATTATTTAACTGGTATATGATCTGTTATACAAATTCTCAATAACAAAAACAACATAAATTAGATATTTTAAAAATTTCATGTTTTCCCTAAAAATGAAAAAAAAAAAATTTAAAAGACTCCTTGATTTGAGGGATTCTCAACTCCCTTTCCTGATTATGAAAACTAAAGAAAAGTTGGTTAGAGCTAAAATGATTCCTAATGGAAATTTTAAAATACATCTTTAAGTGCCAAATGAAAGATAGGTTTAGAGTTCAAGAAAAATCACCTCCCTTCATTTTTAAAGGACATCATTTTAGTAAGTTTTCCAGAAAAAGAAATTGAGAATTTTAGGGGGAAAAAAAAAAAAACGCCCTGCCATCAAGTTGGGGCTGACTCCTAGTGACCCCTCCTTGGCTTTCCAAGGCAGTATCACTACAAAAGTAGACTGCCCAACCTTCCTTCCAAGGAGTGGCTGGTGGGTTTGAACCGCCAGCCTTCTGGTTAGCAGTCAAATGCCTTGGCCACTACGCCACTAGAGCTCCCAGAATTTTAGGTAAGTTAAAGAAAAAAGCCTATGAAGTATATACAATCAGGGAATTCCTAAAAATAGGTGAACGTATTAGATTCAAAAGATCTTTTGTTGGGAGACATTTCTTAACTGTAAGATATAATATTGATTCAAAACAGTTTTTTGTGTTTATATAAATTGTGCAAAAGGTCTTTACGGTAAGAAACTCAGATCAACTCCATGTTGACTGCAGAAGAATCAATTAGGGAGTTTGTTTTTTAAAAAAAAATAAAATAAATACTAATCCAAAAGCCCCACTCTAAAATGTTCTTACTTAATTGGTATGGCAGTAGAGATTGACCACTGTAACTTTTAAAAGTTCCTGAGGTTGGTAGCTCTGGTGGCGTAGTGCCTAAGGCATTTCACTGCTAACCAGAAGGCTAGCAGTTCAAATCCACCAGCCACTCCTCAGATGGAAGGTTAGACAATCTACTTCTGTAGCGATACTGCCTCGGAAACCCTATGAGTTGGATCTGACTCAACAGCAATGAGTTAGTTTTTTTAGAACCTTTGGTCTAGATGATCAGGCTATGGTTATATGTATACACTTAGATGCTTGGCAAATATCATTTAAAAACAAGTTATTGCTTACAGTAAGACATAATGAAATATATATGGTTTATCATTTATTTACATTGAAAAAAATTGAAGTTCGATTAAAAAGAAAAAAGACTGTACATAATAATTCTAAAAAAGTAATATACACATTTACCAAAGGTTTCTGAAAAAAATTACTGAACACAATTTCAAAAAATAAGTCTCTCTGCCTAAAATTCTACTCTGATAGTGTTGTTGTTGTTGTTGTTATGTGCCATCATGTCGGACTGACTCATAGCAACCCATCCTTGGGTTTCCGATCTAATCCATTGTAAAGATATTTTTCCCTCTGACATACTCCATATGCTCTATTTTTAAAAAAAAATCAAATTACTGATTTGTTTTGTTTTATTTTAATGCAAAAATATATTAAGAAAATAAATATAAGCCATTTATCTCTAAGAAAAGGTAAAAAAGGAAAGCCTCTTTCTTGTTTCAATAGAAAGAAAAGGAATAAAGATTTTCCTATAACATTCTATTTTAAAATCGAGTTTTCTTACCTTAGCATTTTCTATTGCCTCCAAAATTCTTTCTTTCAGAAGTGCAGAATCATTGATTTGGTTTTTTAAATTTCTGATTATGATATCAAAGTGATTTCCTTTGAGCTGACCAAGTCTAAGGGAATCATTTACAGTCCGAATATTAAACACATTTACTCCTTTCTTTTCAATTTCTTTTTCAATATTTTTCAACCTATAAATGGTCAAATAGACTCAGTTAAATTCATATTTAAAAATAACTTTAATATAACTTTTTAAAATGACAATTATGTTTTGTTGTCAGACACCTACTTTCATCAGAATATTAATGCAAGATAGCAAAGTGAGTGGATGCTCCCATGTAGTCTTCCAGCAACTAACTCACCCAACAATGGAAAAAAAAACAAGCACTGACTGAGATTTCCAGACAGCAGCTGAGGTGTTGGCAAGTTGGGGTGAGTCTAGAAGCAAGGGAGACGAGAAGCAGGGATGGTACCGAAGCTTGGCGAACCTAACCGCTAACATTAGAAGCACTAATTCATTGCTATTTTGAGACCAGGCTGGGCAATACCACAAACAGGGAACACAAAAAGGGAACTAATCTGAGGAAGGTGTAGCCAGATTTTTTTTTAAGGCAGTGCAAATAAACCAAGGGAGTTCACCAACTACGCAACTGGGAAGAGTGCTGCTGAATCTTACTGAGCTGCAAAACAGACAACCACTAAGACCAAAAGGAACTGCATGAGCAGCAGGGTAAAGGGAATACCTCAGACTGGCAAGTGACCCAGAGGGAAACAGCTGGCTCCCTACCCACAGTGGGATACAATGGAAGAGCACGTGCATGCTCATGAGGAAAACGCATGGAGAAATCACCCAACCCTCACCAGTGGGAAGCTGTGCCCCACCATTTCCATAAACATCTGAAACCAGCTAAACCTCCTCTCCAGCGCATATTATTGAATTCTAGAACTCCTGAATCAGCACTAACAAAAACAAACACCTAAGGATAACAGTGCCCTCTAGTGGTTCTCAGAAGGTACCAAACCTACTGCTGCTAGGTCAATTCGGCCTCACAGAGACCCTGTGAGGCAGAGTGGAGCTGCCTGGAAAAGTTCCCAAGGCTGTGAGTCATTGCAGAGGTAGGCTGCTGCACTTTTCTCCTTCAGAGTGGCTGCTGGGTGCTGGCCCAGGCCTTTCAGTCCACAGCCAGGCACTTGGTGGCTGTACCACCAGAGCACTCAATCAGAAATGGTTCCACAGAAACCATAATATAAACTTTAAAGGAAAAAAAAAGAAATGCCCCAAGTTCAATAAAAAAACAGTAAAACACACAAAACCACAAGAGAAGAGCTACAAAAGCAAAATATGAAGAAGAGGAAATGTCTCCTATGGAGACCAGATTAACACAAATAATTGATAATTTCCAGACTATGGTGCTGAATATGAAAGCAAAAGCAGACAGAAAAATTAGCAGAGTCAGGAGCAAATGGAGGTCCAAATGAGATTTAACAAGGAAACTGAAAACATCAAAAAAAAAAAAAAAAAGCAAAGAGACTAATGGAACAGAAGAATAAAACAACTGAAATAGAAAAAAGAAAAACACTCAACAAGAGAGTCAAACCCACACCATCACTCTATGTATGTAAATCTTCTGACTTATCCTTGGGTTTCCGAGGCAGTATCACTATGGAAGTAGATTGCCCAACCTTCCTTCCGAGGAGTGGCTGGTGGGTTTGAACCGCCAGCCTTCTGGTTAGCAGTAAAGTGCCTTAGGCACTATGCTACCAGAGCTCCCAGTTCAAGTGCTAAAACCTCATAATTGTACTCCTGTTCTTCCTGCTCCTAGACACTGCCCCTTTCTTCCTCAGTTTCTCTTCCCCCAACATTACAGGAAAAAACATTAGCAACAGAGGATTGTCCTAAAATTCTGCTGTCATCACTTTCTTACTCAGACTTCCAATTGTTCCCCAACATTTGGAGAATAAATTCAATTATCTTAGTGTAATTTTTAAGATCCTCCAAGAACTAATATAAAACTTTCTTTACATTCATATTTCCTTTTCTTACGGGGAACAGTTTTTATTAGGTAGATTCTTTAATTTACTGACTCTCCAAATACACATTCAGCTTTTCTGCATCTACTAAAATTCTACATTATGTAAAGAGTAATTAAAATCCCATTCCTGTAAGGCTAAATAAAAGCACTCTGTCTTCCTAGGAATAATATTTATCATCTTTCATTAGTAAAACCCACTTTCATCTAAAATATCTTTTAACATCTAAAGGCCATTTTCTTTCACCTTAGTGAAATTCTCAATCACAAAGACAAAGACACATACATTTTTTCCTCCTTCACATAAGAGCCTAAAAGAGTAATACTTGAACATCTGGTGACTAAGTGTTAATATAGCAATATTACATCAAATTAGGCTGAATTTTGACTCAGTGATTTCACTTTTAGAAGTTTATCTTAAGAAAATTATCCAAAAGGCACAGATATAAGTAGAAAAACATTCATCACAGTATTATTTATAGTGAAAAACCTGAACAAATTCTGTATCCAAAAATAGAGGAACATTAAACAAATTAGTTTATACGATAGATTAAAAACCATGAATTTGAAATATTTCATGACATAAATTCTCATATTTATTATTTTCCTTATAAAAGTGAAATTTTAAAGAAATTAAAAAGAAAAATATAAACTACATATACAGTATGATATATAAACATGTCATTGTTGGATGTGTGTATGTATAGTATAATCTGGAAGGAAACAGATCAAAATATTGTCATGGTTATTTCTGAGTAGTAGTATTACTAGTGACTTTTCATTTCTTTTTTAGATTTTTTTCTATTTTCTAAATTATCTACAATGAACATATATTACTTTTACAATTACAAAAAATATTTTAAAAATCTGACTGAGCTGAGAAGGCAAGCTAAATCTGTATACTTTACATTCTATTTAATAAGGATTTCTTTTAAATTGTCAGCAACCAAGAAAACAAAGGTTTAAAGTTGTATGATTAGAGAAAAATTATCTATAAGACACAATCCTAAACATAAATATTTATTTGAATATAGTATGAGATGTTATATACAACTTAAGATCATTTAAATTGCTATTTCTTGAAGTCTTTATTCTGAAACTGCCCATATTTTAAATATGAATTTAAAACATAACTCTATTCAGAAGATGACTACATTATAAATGCAAAAGTACTGCTCAGTAAGCCTGTAATCAATTAATTAATATTAATAGCAAGGTTTATATGCTCTATATTATTCTGGGTTCTTAATGTAGTCACGTGATACAATATGAAAAGTAAAATTCTATTTTGTAAAACAATGTTTTATTACCTCTCTGGAGTCACTTTTCTAACAACCATTGCTTGATAGGTGATGGCTTTCTTGTCTTTAAGGCCTGCATAACTGAAATCTGAAGGAATCACACCAAGTTTGATGGCTAAAAGACTAATTGCCTCAAACATTTCCAGATTCTCCTTTCGCAGAGTGAAAGCTGAAATAAAAACAATCCTAGATTACAAACAAGAAAGCTACCATACATCAATTATATTTTAGCAGAATAACAGATTAGTTAAGAGCCCTGCCGGCACGGAGGTTAAGCACTTAGCTGTTAACTGAAAGGGTGCTTGGAACCAATCAGCCGCTCTGCAGTTGAAAGATGAGGCAGTCTGCTTCCACAAATATTTACCGTGTTAGATACCCTATGAGGCAGTTCTACTTTGTCCTATAGCATCTCTGTAAGCCAGAACCAACTCGACAGCAAAGGGTTTGGTTCTGGATTAACAGATTAGTATAACGAATCAAGTCATTAATCTAAAGAAAATATAGAGAGCATTTTTTAATCAAAGAAAACCAGCTTCACAGATTTCAGCTAATGTTATCTGAAATATTCTAATCAGTCATCAAAAGTTTACAGGGAAATCCAAATTCCTTGATTTGACATTCAAATTCCCTTTATTATTGGGCCCCAATTTACCATTACAGCCTCTGCTTGGGCCACTTTCATTCAGATATCCTATAATGCTCACACTGAAATTTTCTCACAATCCCTAATTGTGGTAGTTAAATTTGTACGTCAGCTTAGCTGGGCCCGGTTGAGTGGCTGGGCAGCTGGTGGTGGTTATTCCCCATGATGACACTGGCAATCAACTCCATGGTGGGATCTACCACAAGCAGCTGAGCAGCTGCCTTTGGGATGTGGTCTGCTTCCTGTATATAAGGAGAAGCCTTAGGACTGGTCTCTAGCTTATGGCACCTTGGACCCCACGTGTAACAGCTTGCCATGCTCTGCCGACCTTGGGACTTACAATGGACTTGAATTAATGGCCTGCCGTATGGTTTGGTAACATCAAGACTGTGCCTTTTTACTTGTCAACCTTGGGTTTGTCAGCCTCAGCAGCCAGCAGCTGAGTGAAGAAAAGCCTAGTAGGCCAGGAGCAGGAGGCAAAGCTGGACCCCAAGGTTGAGGGGCTTTCACCCAGCCCCTAGAGGCTGGCATTTTGAACTTGGGTTTAAAGCCTCCAAATTGTAATAAACTCCTGTTTGTTAAGGCCATCCCATTTATGGTATATATCCTTGTCAGAGTGGCACTAGGTAACCAGAATACCAATAGACTAGTATCCCACAGCTTTGTATCTTTGCGTATTTTCATCCCTCTGTAAGAAATATGCTCTCCATTACTTGCTAGTTGCCACTGAGTCAGCTCTGACTCATGTTGGTCCCATGTTTAACAGAGCCAAACTTTGGGCCAGCTGAACCATCTTCATTATTATTATAGGCTCTCAAAATGTGGTCTTCACATCAGCAGAAGTATCATTTGGGAATCTGTCAAAGGGCTACCCCAAACCTTCTGAATCAGAAACTCTGGGAATGGGCCTCAGAAATTTATGTTTTAACAAGCTCTTTGGATGACTATAATGCCTAAACTTTCAAAAATTTTTCTCTAAGACACCGACCCAGCCACGTGAAGGAATGTTCTGTAAAAGTTGTCAGGTTCATGCCTTACCTTGATTAGAGATGTTTAATTGTTTTGGATTATAAGATATTTTCTTTACTTTTCCAAACATAGCATACATATTCTGTTAATTTCCAAATATTGATTTTTAAGATGACTTTCAAAATATGAAAATAATGTTTACCTCCAAAAAAGCTTATGAGACACAAAAGAACTTCTTCAACTTTATATATTTGTAACTATGTTAATTGTACATGTCTGCGTTAAGCATACTTTGATCAGTAAGGCCAGTTTTTACATTTAGTATAATTTGAAAGGTCTTATCATCTATTAAATAATAGACCCATGTATTTTTTTCAAATATCTTTGTCCAAGTCCATTTCATTTTAAAATACTCAATTTTCACACAATTTTAAGCTTATCCAAGAAAATGATGATTTATTAAATTACCTGTATATGTAACTTTTCTTTCTTGGCATTCAAGAAGAGACCTTTTCCTGCGCTTGTGTGCTTTTTCTCGAAACTTCACTGTTATCACTACCTTTGGATTATCAGCATTGTAATTTAGTTCTGGAAAAGATTTAGTTTCCACAAGGTTTCCAAACTTTTTGTTGACAAAATGATGGACAGCTTTTCTGTGCTCTTTCTTTGTATCAGGTTTAAAGGTAAACTTGGAATTTTCTTTCTTTGCATCCAAATACTTAAAAAAGGCAAATGCTTCTTCTTCAGATACCAAGTGACAGAGTTCTTTATACTCAAGATTTGGTTTTACAACAATTTCACTGTTTTTTCCTACAGTTATTAAATAAGGAAATTTCTGCCTAACAGCACTATGTAAACTGGCCCTCTGTTCTTTGTCAATGATTCTGCCTAATGAGAATTCAGGAGATGGTCCCAGTAGCTCAGTTTTAGAATCCCACTTCTCTTTTATGTCACAGGCAAACTGATTCAGTAATTCATTAGTTTTTTCATCTAGTATGCAGTCTAATACATCAGCTGTTTCTTCTTCACCTTTGGAAATTTCATACTCGACAATGCCTTCATTTTCTAAACTAGACTGCTGATTTTGGTCACCATCAGAACACCTAGTTAAATCATCAAGCTCTTGGTTATGTACACCTTCAAAGGGTAAACTCTGAAGATCTAGTTTTGGGTTTTTGGCAAAATTATTTAGCTCAGGTAGTATGTTATTAATCTTGCAAAGATGTTCATCAGTGGCCTTGTTAACTAATTGTCCTTGCTCGTCGATCTCAATAACAACAAAATCACTTGGTGAGCTTTTTATAGTACCACAAAATCCAATATGATCACTAATATAACACAAAGAACTGAACCTGATTCTATAGTCTGTATCTTCTTCCATTCTTAAACAATAATGCCTACAAAAGAAACAAAGAGGCAGTCAGGTACCAGAAAGACAAGTTCTGGAAAACAAAGTAGGAATAGGTTTGCTGGATTTATTTAACTTTCTCCCTTTAGATCCTGAGTTCTCTTAAATAACATTAGTAATTTATGACTACATATCATGTGTTCTTTGACTCTTCTATGCCAAAATGAATGAACAGGCAAATGTTTTCTGATAATAATGGTGATTTGTAAGTTGATTCTTCATCCACCCAGACTTCCATATATTCTGTAGGTTTTAAATGGGTCAATTTCAAGCTTATCTCAAAAATACAATTTGTAGGCCCATAAAAAATAAACTAGAACAAAGGACAGTGATTTGTCCAAATTTTATAATTTCTGAGAACATAGTTGTGGTAGTTAAGTTTGTGTGTCAACTTGGCTGGGCCTGGTTGAGTGGCTGGGCAGCTGGATGTAGTATTCCCCATGATGAGACTGGTAATCAACTCCATGGTGGAATATACTGTGAGCAGCTGAGTAGCTATTTAGGGTGTGGTCTGCTTCCCATATGTAAGAAAAAGCTTTGGGAATTACCTTTAGCCTTTTGGCAAGCTTGAACGCTGCATGTAGCCAAGTCGTTGTTCAACAGCCTGCTATGCCCTGCCGATCTTGGGACTTTATCTGGACTTGAATTAGTGGCCTACCATGTTGTTTGGTAACATTGGGGCTGTGCCTTTTTACTTGTCAACCTTGGGCTTGTCAGCCACAGTAGGCAGCAGCTGTCTGAGTGAAGGAAAAGCCTCCAGCTTCAGTGGGCCGGAAGCAGGAGGTAGAGCTGGAGCACAAGGTTGAGGGTTTTTCACTGAGCCCCTAGAGGCTGGCACTTTGAACTCGGACTTAAAGCCTCCAAAATTTTAAGAGAATAAACTCCTGTTTGTTCAAGCCATCCCATTTGTAGTATATTCTCATCAGAGCAGCACTAGGTAACGAGAACAATAGGACTAGATTTTTATATAGTAGGTGGGCAGGGACAGAACAGGGGACAAGGAGAACATGCAAAGAAATAGTCTAAATTGATAAATAAATGCAGTTATAAATATCAACTTGCAATTTAATTATGCTTTAAATTAACCTTAATTTAGTCCCAGATCTTAAGCCTTCTCTGAAGCCCCCATTAGGACAGGCACAAACTTTTGAGGTTGACCCTGTGATTTCCAAGTGTTTTGGTTACCTAGTGCCACTCTGACAAGGATAAACCACAAATGGGATGGCCTTAACAAACAGGAGTTTATTCTTACAATTTGGAGATTTTAAGTACAATTCAAAGTACCAGGGTCTAGGACCTGAGTGAAAGCCCCTCAACCTTGGGGTCCAGCTCTGCCTCCTGCTTCCAGCCCGCTGGAGCTAGAGGGGTTTCTTCACTCAGACAGCTGCTGGCTGCTGAGGCTGAGAAGCCCAAGGTTGACAAGTAAAAAGGCATGGTCCCGATGTTACCAAACCACATGACAGGCCATTAACTTAAGTCCATTGTGAGTCCCAAGGTTGGCAGAGCATGGCAGGCTGCTGAGCAACAAGACAGCTACATGCAGGCTCCAAGGTACCATAAGCTACAGACCATTCCTAGGGCTTCTCCTTATATACAGGAAGCAGACCACATCCCAAAGCCAGCCAACTCCCACCATGGAGTTGATTCAGTCTCAACATGGGGAATAACTACCACCAGCTGCCCAGCCACTCAACCAGGCCTAGCCAAGTTGACACACAAACATAACTATCACACCAAGCATCATATCTTTGCCTACAGAGAGAAGAGACCCTTACATAACTTTCTGGGAGCAATACATAAGACATTAGTCCAAAGGAAGTGTGTATGTACTCTTCTCACAACCCAAGGCTACCATGCCATAGGTCCCCAGATTATCAGATCACTTGCCCAGGGCCCTAGATTATCAGAAACCCACACTCTCCAAGGAATGTATCATCATGAGGACCTTCATCCCCAATTACACAATGTATTTAGCTAATGTGAACCAATTTACCAACCTCTCCTTCTCAATCCTTTCCATTGTGCCATGTAGAAATAACAGATTTTCTATATCCTAATTTCCTATGAAATATATAAAGATATTTTTCTTAATTCCTTAATTTCCTGCACATTCCCTTCAGTTTCTTGCCCCAACTGGAACCTATTTCCCCAGACTACTACTTCTGAGGTCTTCTCAAACAATGGCTATTTCTCCTTTCACATACTACATGCCTAAGTTCTAGAGGATATAAGTATTTTGTTTCCCTCCATTCAAACTGTTTCTTCCTCCTCTACTTTCAAAATTCCCAGTAACTCTGAAGTTCATCAGGCTTTACTATCTACTGTCATCTTCATTCTGATCCCGAGGCTCTTCATTCACTGATGACGTTAACACTTGGCTTATCTGTATCCAGCATTACTTCCATGAACATCCATCCACATACATCTTCCATTTAACATCACTGTCCATCAGTTCCTCAAACTTACAGGTTTGCTTAACCTCAGTCATCTCTCCCATGGTCATACCCTTGGCTTTCTCATGTCTGCACTTCACAAAACATTGACTTTAAGCACGTGGCTTTCTGATCACCCCTGCTGTCTCTCCATCACTTCTACGTACTACTTCATTCCAGAGATTCTTAGACATCGGGAAGGCCTCTAGTCACTCCTTCTACTGCTGGCTCACTGTAGTCTATTCTCCACATAGCAAGCAGCCAGAATGATATTTTAAAAGGTAAAGTCCTATCAGAACCCTGCTTAAAGCACTCTAATGACACTTATAATAAAATCTAAATTCCTTACCCTATCTATTCTCCAAAATCATCCTGTACCATTTCTCCATTATCCACTACACTCCAGTTATACTAGCCTTCTTCAGTTCCTTTGTACTAACTGTTCCTTCTGCTTAAAATGTTCCTTCCCCAATTATATAGCTCCACATTTTAGTAATCATATGCTCAGAGAGGTCTTTCCTGACTGATAATCTAGAGAAAGGAGCAAATCACTCTCTTCACAAAGCCTTATTTTATTCAACTTTCTTTATAGGTTTTCTATTTAACATTTTTCTTCATAATTTAATCTCTTTCAGTAAAATGTTAGCTCTATGAGAGCAGGAACCTTGCGTATCTTATCCATCATTGATTACTACACATTTAGAAATGTCAAGCACATATTAGGCACACATCAATATTAGCTATTGAATAAATGAAGCAATGAGTAGAAAATAAGAGCTATAAGAGTGAGGAGGAGGAAAGAAGGGGTCACTTTGCCCGTGATAACAAGGAAAGGAATAATGGAAGAACTGGCTATCTCAGTATGGCTTCAAAAGGGTTCAAGAGATAAAGACACAGAGAGAGTATCACTAAATAATGTACAAACAAAAGCTGCAATGTTTTAGAGAAAAATAAACAGCCCAGATACAGAGAAGTAGGGAGGAAAGTCTGCTAGTAGAGTTCTGGAAAATACTGCTGGATTGGAGTCAGCCTATGGAAGACACTGAATGCCCTGCCTAGGACTTAGAATCCACTGAGTGGCCGGCCAATGGATGGCAACTGGAGATGTCTCAATTGAATGACATAATCCACAAGATGTTTTAGTAAGATGACTCTGATAGTCTGATCAGAATGCACTCGATGGAAGAATTAGGGCTTTGAGAAGTGATGTGATCAAGAGTGGGGCCGCAGAAATTGCAAAGAATAATGATCTTCTCTTTCCCCAGGAAAAAGAAGATATAAAGACATTTTAAGCTAGTAGAACAAGGTGTGTGTGTGTGGGGGGGGTAAGAACAGGGAATTCCCACCAAGCATCTTGGTAAAGGGTGGACAAATGCATAGATTAGAGTAGGTTAGGAATGTCAGAAAGGTTTGGAGGGGGGAGTTTGTAAAAGATTTAAAAGGTTTGTAACCAAACTGGAAGGCAGCCAAGGCGTCCACGTGGAGTGATGTATAGATGTGCAAAGTTCCTAAGCAACAGAGTTTGCAGATGAGGGTGCGGGGTGTAGAAGTGTAAGTTAATTTGGTTGACCCAAAGTTGGGGAATTGATGGTTGGGGAATTGACGGGTCCTAAGAATGTGGTAGAAATGGAGAAAGCTCCCTTTTCCACCATGATCCTCCTTCCCAGCTGCCCAAGATCCGCCAAACTCGCTCCCAAAGGAATAGAACTAAAACCTGCTCGTCCCTGAAGTATCCATCCCCATACACTACCAGAAGTTCCATTTGCTTCTTCATCCCTCCCTAACTCCCGGTACAGGCGAAGGATCGGGATAACCAATGCAAATTTTGTCATCTTCCCATACACAAGAACCACAACGTTCAAGCTGCAACACGCAAAACCTCATCTACCTCGCTTCCTGGCGAAGGCATTCCTGCCCACAACTCCCGGAACGCTTCTGCGCATGCCCGGAAGTCATACATTTGCCCGCCGATAGGAGCGTATTTAAAGGGGCAGGCTACCAGACCAAGAAGCTCTTTAACCAAAATTGAAAGTTGTTGGTGGGGCAGCCTGAAGGCGTAGAAAGTAAGATGCGGAGTTTGAAGAGGGCGGGGCCTAGGGCGGGGCCTGACGGGTTGTGCCCGCCCCGCCCCGCCCCTCCGCTTCCTAGTATGCAAGGTACACCGCCGCTGTCTCCACCCGGAGGTACTCTGCCGGCACCCTGTACCCCACGCCCAGGACAGGTAAGGTGTTGCCGCCGTCCGCGCCTCTTTCTATCGGGAGATTGTCCAGGGTCCGCGTCTTGGCTCCCTGTCTACTCCAGGCTTGTCGAGTGACCATGTCGGGACCCAAATCGCCCCAAAAAATTAGAGAGGAAGTAGGTGCTTAAGCTGAATCCAGCATCTTGAGCTGGGGTGGGTCCCATGTGATCCAAAAGTTAGGTCCACTCGAAGAGGAAGCTAAGGCGCTGAGGGCCGTCACCCAGCTATTCAGTGGCAATGTCGGAGCTTGCCTCAAGTTTCTCAACTCTTTGGCTGTTTGTTCTCTGAACCCGTTTACAAAATGAGACTTGTTTCCTGAGAACCAGGAAGTAGGCTGAGCACCCGGCACAAATGCTCGTGATGTGGGAGGCATTCAGAGCCTCAACAGGATTCTAATGAGCTTGTTTCTCCGGCTTCCAAGCTTCCAGGACATTAGAGTGAAGAGGGGTTGTAAGAAACAATGGTAAGTACACTGCCACATAGGAAAAGTGCACGTAACAACCTGGAAGCAAGGGAGGATACAATGGATAAAAGAAACCTTGAAAAACCGAGAAAGCATATAAGCCATTTGGAATGGCAACAAACAGCTCTAATAGTGCGTCGAAAATGTATCTGCCCAAGAAGTCCTAGTAACAGAGGATATTAAATTCTGCATTTCCTCTTTTCTAGGGCTAATTCTTGAAGTCTGTCAGAAATTTGGAAAAAATGTTTTGATGCTAAACATCTGATTTTGCTATCTGTTTAAACAGGAGTTCTGGTGGCGTAATGCCTAAGACATTTGACTGCTAACCAGAAGGCTGGCGATTCAAACCCACCAGCCACTCCTCAGAAAGAAGGTTGGGCAATCTACTTCCGTAGTGATACAATCTAAGAAACCCAAGGAAGGGTCACTGTTGAGTCGGATGCGGCTGGATGGCAGTGTGTTTGGTTTTTGGTTTTCTGTCTAAACACAGCTACTCATCTTCCAGGCCACACTTGCACCTTCTACAGTCTTTTCTCTATCTCAATAAAGTGGCAAATAACTCTTTTGTTCCAGCCTTAAACGTTGGTACTATTCTCTCACCCTCCACTTGAGGACATAGGATTCTATTGGCTCTACCTGAAAATAGATCCTTTTTCCAGGGACTTGCATCTTTTCTTCTACCATCCTAGCTAAACCTCCTACATCTCCTACCTGGATTGTTGGTGTAATCTAGTTGATCTCTCCCTGCTTCTCTGCCTTTAATCCAGTATAGTTTATTCTCAGCAGTTGTTCTAATGTCTTTTAAGACATGATTATAGAGGATGTCTCTCCTCTTCTCAAAACCTCATCTGTTTTCTCACTCAGATAAACCAAAGTCAATATAAATGAGAGCTGGAGACCTTACTTCACTAACCTCATCTGCTGTTCTCCTGTTGCCTGCCCTCCAGCCCCAAAGGGCCCACTTACAGGCCTTGGCATTTGCTGTTCCTTCTGCTCAGGTATACCATAGGCTGGCCACCCTGCTTTCCCAAACCGTTAATCAAATGACACCTTTTTATTGAGGCCTGCTCTGACTACCTTATTGAAAATTGCAACGTAGTTTTTTTTTTTTTCTCTCTCACTACCTTGACACAATCAAACCTATTACTATTATTGTCCCATTGTGGGGCAACTACCAATGACACAAATAATATGATAATGCCAAGGGCAACCTTATGCACAATGGCATAGGTCTGTTGTGACCTGTCGGGTTTTCATTGGCTGATTTTCGGAAGTAGATAGTCACTCATTTCCTCCTGGTTCATTTTAGTCTGGAAGCTCCACTAAAACCTGTTCAGCACCATAGCAACACACAAGCAACCACTAACAAATTGCTTGTGTGTTGGTGTGTGGCCTTCAAGTGCATTGGCAGGAATTGAACCTGGATCTCCCACTCTACACCTGAACCCCACTTCCCCTATAAACATATTTGAGATTTTATTTGCTTATTGCCTATCTTCTTCACTTAAAAAATAAGCTCCCCAAGTTTGGGTGTTTTTGTTCTAATTTGCCTAATGCTTGTAACAATGTCTGGCACAAAATAGATGGTAAATATTTAATGAGTGAATTATGTTATTTTTAATGTATCTAAAGTGTTTTAAAGTACAAGAGATCCAGAAGACGTCACCAGCTTTTGTTCATAATGATGAGTTGAATTGTATGAAAATAAAAGTTATTTATCTGGTATATTTTGCTTAAAAAGGCATGGATGTAAATAATGTATTTTAGGAATGTTATATTAAAAGTACTAAACTTGATAATTGAGATTGCCACCATCTGAAAAACTTGGCTATATTCGCAGATCTGTAATTTCTGCTCTCTCAGTGGGCTCTCACCTCTACTCTGAAAATTGCCGTTAAATGCAAATGTCTTGTGAATTTCGTTTGAAAAAGTGATAAAACAATAACTTGTCAGAAAGTAATAATTGCGCTCTCTCCCCTCTCTCTAGATATACGTATGTATGTGTATTTATTTATTTATTTTATTTTTTTATTTTTTAAAGGAGCCCTGGTGCTTAAGTGCTTCGCTGCTAACCAAAAGATCAGTGGTCTGAACCTACCAGCTGCTCTGCAGGAGAAAGATGTGACAATCTCCTTCTATAAAGATTACAGCCTTTGAAACGCTATGGGGCAACTCCATCCTATAAGGCCGCTGTGAGCCGGATCAACTTGACAGCAAGAGGTTGTTTTGTTTTGTTTTGTTTTCCCCCACATAAAAGGATGGCACACAACCTGGCAGTGTTTCATTCTGTTGTACATAGGGACGCTCTGAGTCAGAGCCAATTCGACAGCACCTAACAACAGCAACCTTGTATACCATGATTAAATGCTTTTCATTTGTTGATTTTAAATTTTATGGCAGCTCTTGATTTAGTTATTACTCTCTCTGTTATTTCAGCTAAGAAACAAAGATCCAAAGAAATTGAGTTATTAGCCCTGGTCACAGTTGGTTTGTGGAATAGCAGAGATGAGAACCCAAGCCCGTGCAACCCCAAAGTCCATCTTGCCCCCTTCCCTTCTACACTCTCTCCTTCTGATCAGAGTGCTAACAAAGCACTGTCTTAAAACGTTATTACTTCATTTGACAAGAAGCCATTGGGTTCCACAAGCAGATGCTGGTTTCAGTACATTCCCACATTGCTACTGCTCCATGTATGTGTGTCTGAGTTGTCTTATTTGAAAATGTGAATGGTTTTTCCTTACCAGGAGAATTAAGGATATGAGAAAATAGTCATGGAATTATTTATTTACTTACTTACTTGTTTGTAAGTAATATTTCTTGTTCCACCTCTATTAATCCTAAGAGTACATTAAAGTAAAATATTGAAAAATTTTATTGAAGAGGTGATATTTTTTAATTAAAATGTTTGCACTGATAATCTGTTTTCTTTGTTGAAAATCTAGGCAAACAAATTAAACTACCCATTAGAATTATCACCAGGAGATTTAAAAATAGATCACCAGGCCTTTCTTCTGTGGCACCTGTGGGTGGGGTTGACTCACCAATCTTTGGTTAATAATCAAGTGTAGGCCATTTACACCCTCCAGGAACCTCATCAAGAGATTAACCACTGTTAATACTTTGTTGTATATTCTTCTAAATACATGGTTGCAAGTAGTATATCAATGTATGCCTGAAGGAAAATTTTAAATTCTGAGATTTAGAACTGCTGGGCATATATTTGTGGAAGAGTTATCGGAAGGCCTTCACATCACCTCTCCTAGAAATCTGGTTACAGGAGAATTACAGAATTTATTCTTCTGGCCTCACGGTGTTGTGGTTATTAGCTGCTGTCAAGTCAGCCCCAGCTTATGGTGACCCTTGTATGATGGGATAAAATGCTGCCCAGTCCTGCACCCCCCACGATGGGTTGCAGATCTGACTGTTGTTATCCATAGGGTTTTCATTGGCTGATTTTAAATGTTTTGCTCCTCTATTAAATTTCACTCAGAAAAATACCCGTGTCAGAAGAAAAGTTCTTCATTTGTTTTTGATAGAGAAAGAAAGAAAACTCAGAGGACAATTATGCAAATAAATTATAATTTCTTCTTAGGATATCAACTAGATGACTTTGGAATGTCCTTTTATTATAGTGTAATAGATAACCATATTTTCACATGATTGGTAAAATGTAATGTGTAAGTTTACAGATACGATATCTGAAGCTACTGTAAAAGTTTAATGAGAATTTTCCATGTTTTAGAAATAGAAGATGAGCAAGCCTATAACTCCATCAACATATGTGCGCTGCCTCAACGTTGGACTAATAAGAAAGCTGTCAGATTTTATTGATCCTCAAGAAGGATGGAAGAAGCTAGCTGTAGCTATTAAAAAACCATCTGGTGATGATAGATACAATCAGTTTCACATAAGGTAACATATAAAACAATTTTAATTCTTCTTGTATCACAGTCTAGAATGATGAATAGGTGCTATGCAAAGTTGTAGTGTTGAGTAGAGCTCTGCAGTAGAGATAATGATAATAAGTAATTTTTTTATTTTTTTTTACTTTTTGCTTCATTCTCTAGTATTTCAGCTGGGCTCATACTTTGCTCTTGCAAGTAAGTTTTTTGTGTTAGAGAGGATGCCCACCTCTGTTCATGCTCTCTGGCACACACAAAAAAACCCATTGCTGTCGAGTCGGATCCGACTCATAGTGACTCCTCCTTGGGTTTCCGAGGCGGTATCACTACGGAAGTAGATTGCCAATGTTCCTTCTGAGGAGCGGCTGGTGGATTTGAACCAGCCTTCTGGTTAGCAGTCAAATGCCTTAGGCACTATGCCACCAACAAGGTAAGTGCAATTCACTCTTCCTCACGCTTCTCATTTCCAGGTTGTAGTAACATAAGAATGCTATAAAAATCACTAGTAAAATTTTGGAACCTCTAGGTCCAAGTGTGTGACTCTCTGGCCCACTCTAACAATGTACTTTGCTAATTTTCCAAATTGACATTTTAAAGCTTATAAATATATACGTCTATGAATAAAATTTTTGTTCTTAGCCAGGGTTGTTCAACACTTACTTTCAGATGATTTCCATTCTTTCTCTCTACTCTTCTTTGCTTGGTTTAATGTAATATAAAAGTACAGATTTTATTTTTGTCAGTCATTGCAGCCCCACACCTATGTCAAATCTTTCTTTGGCAGCAAGAGGAAAAGAAATTGAATTTGAAATTTGTGGTTTCCCATATTAACTTGCTAGAGAACCTAAAGGCTTAGCTGCCATATTAGTCCTTCGTGGAAGTGTTTTCTCATTTGAAAGGTGAGCTGCTTAAATTACAGGGAAGAGGCCCAAGTTTAACCCTTAAAAGCCAAGCATTAAATATATGTTGTTCCAATTACTATTCAAAAATTATGAAAATGATTGGGACAGTAGTGGCAGGGGAGGAAAAGCAAGGCCAGCAACTAATTGCTGAAAGAATGATAACCAGAAAGACGAAACTCACTGCCATCGAGTCAATTCCAAGTCATAGCAACCCCCATTGGGTTGCCAAGGCTGGAAATCTTTAACAGAAGCAGATTGTGGAAGCGGCCTGCCTCATCTTTCTTCCTGTAAATCTTTACGGAAGCAGACTGCAGAAGTGGACTGCCTCATCTTTCTTCCACAGAGCAGCTGGTGGGTTTGAACCAGCAGCATTTTGGTTAGCAGCCACATGCCTAAACCACTATACACCAGAGCTCCTTAAAGGAATGATAGAGAATTAAAAAGTTATCAGTTTGTAACCACAATGATCCACGCAAGACTCATCAGTGAATGCTAAGACCATAAGGTTGAAAGGTGGTTGAAGAACAAGATATTCCCAAGATTTCAAAGTATTACCCGTAGATAACTAATAAATAATGGAAGGGACAAAGTACTTTTTTCTCAAACTTGGCATCACTATTAATGGTACCAGCTGCTATGGTGTTGTACATAATGGATGTGATACAGTGGGAAGGACATGGATTAGCTATGTAGTGCATTGATCAAAAAAAATTAACCTAAATTTCATCATGAGAAAATAGACGATTTAGAGTGTGAGACATTCTATAAGACATCTAGCCTGGACTCTAAAATGTGGACACACACACAAAGTGAGAGGGCGAGTGCACAATTGTAACAAAATGTTATCAGTTAGTCATTTGGTGACTCTGGGTGAAGAGTAGATGTTTATCATTTTATTATTATTTCAACTTTTCTGTAGGTTTGAAATGTTTCAGAGTAAAAATTTGAAGAAAACAAAATCTTACTGGTTATGATTTTAAATGTTACTTTTTAAAACCAATTTTTAAAGAAATGGGAAAGAAAAACTGGTCTTTTCCTTTCAATTTAATTGAAGTATAGTTAAGACCAAAGGAATAATTCCCTAGGTTTATGTATATTCAGTTTCTTTAAGCAAGCTGACTTATTAAAATTCATACAACTAACAGAAGAATTAAGTTACATATAGAAGAACATAGCTTAGTCAACTGAAAGCACTTTTATATCAAGTGAGATACGAATTTTAATATCACCTTGTATATAGCTTGTTGGCTGCGTAGCCTTGAACAGATTACTTTACCTTTTCAAACATGGCTTTCTCATGAGTAAAATAGCAATGTATCTTTGAGAATTAAATGAATTCATGTGTGTGCATCCCTTAACTTACTAAGTACTCAGTTAAGTACATAGCAGATACAAACTTTTATTATTATGTTCATCTTAACAATATTTTTTCCTTCTAGTGTCCTCCCTGTCTCTTTGTAATTCTCACTGGTTCTCTTGCTGCCTTTTTCTTTATTATTATAGGTGATGGGGTAAGAGGGGTAGGGAGGAACAATTCCTATTTTCATATTAACTCTATTATATACTCATTTTGTTTCTTTGTTACTTGCATTTAAGGAGATTTGAAGCATTACTTCAGACCGGAAAAAGTCCCACTTGTGAATTACTGTTTGACTGGGGCACCACAAATTGCACAGTTGGTGATCTTGTGGATCTTTTGGTGCAAAATGAGTTTCTTGCCCCTGCAAGTCTTTTGCTACCAGGTAAACTGAGCATGACCAGGGTGTCAACAACTGAGCATGACCAGGGTGGAAAGACAGATGGCAGAAACAGGAACATTGCTTCTTACTTACTTTTTCTCATAGCAGGTGAACCTAATTTTCATCCATAGAGTTCTTTTCATTGTTTCAGCTCTCCCCAGCCCTCTAACAAGCACCCCAGACACAGGATACTGCAGACCCTGCTGCTCTGGTGGTGGAGGCTTCATCATGAACCTGACCCCATCATAAAGTCAGCTCATTTTGTACCAGTAGGAGTGGAGAAGGGTATAGACTTCAGAAACCTGGTTTGAGCTGTAGAAAATTAGTTCCTGATGAGACTTTATGATTGTGCCTTTCTTACGTTATATTTTGTTGTATTTACTTACCCAGTTCCCTTCTTCACAGCCTTACTTTTTTCTTTTGATGCCATTTGCACCAGTGGTTCTCAACCTTTAGAGTGCATAAAAGTCACCTGGAGTTCTCGTTAGACATGTAAGTTCTTGAGCTCTATTCCAGACCTAAGTAGCTCTGGTGGCACTGTGGTTAAAGCATTGGGCTGCTGACTAAAAAATCATGTGTGAACCCGCCAGCCACTCCATGGGAGAAAGATGAAGCACTCTGCTTCCATAAAAGATTTATAGCTTTGAAACCCTATCAGGCCATTCTGTCTTACAGAGTTGCTATCAGTCAGAATCAACATGATAGAAGTGGGTTTGCTTTTTTGTTTTGTTTCGTTTATTCCAGACCTAATTCATCAGAATTCTGGAGTTGAGTTCAAGCTGTGTGTTCTTAAACAAGTACTATAGGTGGTTCAGAGAACACTCTTTGAAAACCCTGCTTTCCACTCCTCACCTTTATCACAGCCTACAAATCCATACTAAGTACCTTCTTGTGTGTTCTGTGAGAGTATGAATCCAACATGAGGAAATTGGGATGATGTTAAATGAACTAAGTTCCTAGTTTAACTTTTTTTTTTTCCCTGCAGCCAGCTGGTGAGTAGCCTTCTTTTTTTTAATGTAGTTTCTTTTTTTTAATTGTGATTTGGGTGAAAATTTACAGAGCAAATTCATTTTCCATTTAATAGTTCATGCATACTTTTTTTCATGATGTTGATTGCAAACCCCATAATCTAACAGCTCTCTTCCCACGTCCATCCTATGATTACCTTTTCCTTTTGTCCTTCTTACCTGTGCATTCCTGTTCTCTGAGCTATCTCCCTGTGAAAACACTGCCCTCTAATCTCCCATGGTTGATTGTTCTAAGGAGTGTACCTACCTGGTGTATATACTCATTTCATATACCTGTCTGTGGTTTGGCTGGAAGCAACCGGAGTGAGTTCTATTCCAAGCCTGAAGGGTGACCAGGGGCCATAGTCTCGGGTGTTTCACCAGTCTGTATCAGACCAGTCAGCCTGGTCTTTTTTTATGATTTTGAGTTTTGTTCCATATTTTTCTCCCACTCTACCCAGAATCTCCTATTTTGATCACTTTCCAAGTGGTTGACAGTGATAGCCAGGCACCAACTAGTTCTTCTGTTCTCTCAGTCATGTAGGCTGGGGTTCACATGGTCCCCAGTCCCTTGGACTAATTGTTTCCATTCATCTTTGATTTTCTTCATTCTTCTTTGCTCTGGACAAGGAGAGGCCAATTGTTGCATCTTAGATAGCCGCTGGTAAGCTTTTAAGACCCCAGTTGCTGCTCAATGAAGTAGGATGTAGAACAGTGTTTTTGTCTAGTATGTTATGCCAGTTGAGTTTGACTTCCCCTGCAACCATGGCCCTGAGGCCCATGGGCCCAATGCTTCACTCACTCAGGGCAGTGGGCTGTGGCTAAGAAGTTATAACTTTGCCACCTGTTAGCTCTATGGTGTGTATGGACATTGTTATAGCACATACAAATATGTATGTGAAAATACCATCTGCCAAACTTATATATGGTCATGAGTATATTCCCTTTTGCATAGAAGTACCTGATTCAGTCTGTCTACCTGTGTATCCACCCATAGATTAATATTTGTTATTACTGATAATGCAGTATTGTGTAAGTAAAAGTGTTTATCTTTTTTATCTGTACCTCTTGTGCACCTCTTTTTGTCTTCCTTTTCCTTAGTGTTATTGTGTTAGTCACTCGCTTTTGGTATATTGTCTTTCCCTTCACTCAAATCAATACTTGGCTCTTACCTATCCAGCAGTTTTCTCTCCCCATCCATCTGTGGTATCTAACAAAGAAAATTTCCTTCCGTATGTGAACTTTTCTTTTGATTTTTTACAATAGCGGACTAATACAGTATTTGTCCTTCTGTGATTGACTTCATTCAGCATAATGTCCTCTAAGTTCATCCACATTATGAGGAGTTTCGCAGATTCTAGTTTTACTTTTTTGTAAATACTTTTTCTTGTTGAAGGACAACTAATACTACATTTCACATTTCATTTGGCAGATGCTGTTCCCAAAACTGTGAATACACTACCTTTTCGAGAACTTATAACAGCTCAGCAGGAACAGGTGGCTCTCTGTGACAAAGACAGGGCATCTGTGACACCAGTACAAAATTTGGAACTGAACTATATGCCACCTGACTCCTCAAGTACAGAAAATGAAAGTTTAGAAGTTAGTGACACACGTAAGTAACACTGTTGTACTTTGCACTGGTGAGTTTGTCATTACATCCGTCAGTGCTTTAGAATAAGTCTTTCCTTTCATTTCTGTAAGAATGAGAGGCACAGTGACAATAGCTCTTTGATGTTTTTTCCCCAGATTTATTAAGTACCATCTTCTTTGTGTTAGTGTATTATCAGTGAGCAGAGGTCATAGGACATGCAGATAACCACAGAAGCTATGAAGTTAATATTTACATAACTTGACAGGGTATTTCCCACCCACCCCCCAAGAAAATAGCTAGATAAATAGAGTTTGGGTAGAGGATGAGGGTTTTTTGTTTTTGTTTTTTTCTTTCTACTAGAATTATAAAGAACCAAACAGAATCCTGAAAATAGAGCTTAACATTTGTATTTTAAAAAATGTTTTTACCCTCTCCCATGTTGTCTACTCAAAAACTGTAAATATTTTGCATATATAATAAATCTTTCATTTGAGAAAATAGTGAAATAAGTCTCTTTTTTACCCACACACACTCTTTTTCTCGTTTTATTGACCTAGGTTTTCACAGTTTTTCATTTTATGAATTGAAGAATGTCACAAATAACTTTGATGAACGACCCCTTTCTGCTGGTGGTAATAAAATGGGAGAGGGAGGATTTGGAGTTGTGTATAAAGGCGTTGTGAACAACAGAACTGTGGCAGTGAAAAAGCTTGCAGCAGTAAGTTATATTTTCAGGAATAAAAAGAATTAAAGGGAGAACTGCTTCCTAGCATGCTATAAAAATTTTAAATGAATCTTTAGGAGATAGAATATTTCACTGTGAATTTTTTTTTTTTTTTGGTAGAAAATGTTGTTCTGATTTAATAGTTCTTAATTTTAAAAATCTGTTGGATTTTTATTTTGTTTAAATTTATATATATATATATATACACACACACACACACACATATACATATAGGAGCTCTGGTAGCATAATGCCTAAGGCACTTGACTGCTAACCAGAAGGCTGGCGGTTCAAACCCACCAGCCACTCCTCGGAAGAAGGTTGGGCAATCCTACTTCTGTAGTGATAACTGCCTTGGAAATCCAAGGAGGGGTCACTTTGAGTCAGGGCCGACTCGATGGCACATAACAACAACAATATATATATATATATATATATGTGTATGTATATATGTATATATGTGTATATGTATATGTATATAGACTTTGAGGATTCACTAAATAAAGTTAAGTTCTGCTCTTCACTGTTTCATACATAATCAAGATTAAGGGTAGCATATTAAGAAAAATACCTAAAAATTAATAACTTTCATTACTTTTTTTTTCTTTGTATTTTTTATTGTGATTTTGATGAAAGGTTTCAGAACAAGTTGGCTTTCTGATAACCAATTCATACACATTTTGTTTTGCGACACTGATAGCAGTCTTCACAGTGTAACGGCACTCTTTCTACTTCCTTACTGTTTACTGTTTGCATTCTTCCTCCTTTCCTGTCCCCCACTGCTTTCTGAGCTTTATCCCTGGGCCAATGCTGCCCTTTGGATCTTGTATGGTTGATTATATTAAGGAGTATGTACCTCTCTGGTGTTACTGTTCACCTTATTGGCTTATGGTTTGTAGCCTGCTCACCTTTTACGTATTGTTTTGTTGTATTCTAAATTTATTGTAAGGAACTCGAGCAGTGTACCAGTTAAGTACTCAGCTGCTAGCAAAAAAGTTGGCAGTTTGAACCTACCTGGCTACTCCACAGGAGAAAAGACCTGGCAGTCAGCTCTTATAAAGTAAAGATTGTTGTTGTTGTTATGTGCCGTCGAGTTGGCCCCGACTCATAGCGACCCCTCCTTGGGTTTCCGAGGCAGTATCACTACGGAAGTAGGATTGCCCAAATTACAGCCTGGGAAATCCTTTGGGGCAGTTCTACTTTGACACATGGGGCTGCTGCAAATCACAGTTGACTTGACACCTAACAACAACAACAAATCTATTGTTATATTCTAACAATATATGTATAATAAATATTTATATGGTAAAGGTAGTCACTTTTGTCATATATGTTGCAAATACTTTACTGAGTTGTTTTTCAGATTTGCTTCTGTTTCTGTTCACAGATCTTTTCCCAAAATGTGAAGTCTCATCATATATTATTTCATTTTGTCTCCACAACAACTCAGGGTTATATGGTTCTTTCCTTACACTAACCAGACGTGAGACTTTAAGCAGACTGCTGCTTTTTCTAGATCTTAGCTGTTCTGTGAAATGGAAAGAAATAATGCCTTTCTGTTTTAAGGAAAGAGCAATCAGCCAGCCTGTCTCTTGAGCTTAAAGCTTCTAGCTTTAGGAGACATGGTGTTACTATATGGTATTGTATTTTGTTTTATTTTTTCAGATGGTTGACATTAGTACTGAAGAGCTGAAACAACAGTTTGATCAAGAAATAAAAGTAATGGCAAAGTAAGTGTTAATTTGGCAGTGTAGTATTGTGGAAAAGAACAGGACAAGGAGTTTCTTACCCAGTGTGCCATGAAACTAGTGATCATTTCAAATATATGAAGTAAAAATACAGGGTTTAGAATAGAGGAACTGAATGTGCTTCCTAGATCCACAACTCTATGACTACATAGACTCATATGTATATTAAATAGCAGTCATGTTTCAAGTCACAACAAAGTGACACAAAATTTCAACTCCCAAGTATTGCATTCCATTATCATGTTTTCTGTTCCCAGAATTTATGGGAAATAAATTGTGAGACATTTTTAAAAAGAAAAACTATTTACAGAATAATAAGCCTTTCGAGATGATAGAAACCTGGTGGCTCAGTTGTTAACCATTTGGTTGTTAACCAAAAGGTCAGCAGTTCAAACCCTGTAGCTGCTCTGTGGGAGAAAGATGTGGTCTGCATCCATAAAACTTTACAGCCTTGATATCCCTCTGAGGCAGTTCTACTCTGTCCTACAGGGTCACTATGTATTGGAATCAACTTGACGGCTGGTTTTTTTTGAGGGTTTCTAGATATAAGATAGAGGGCAGTAGTGGTTCACTATTAGAATTCTCACCTTCTGTGAGGGAGTCCTGGGTTCAGTTTCTAATCAGTGTACCTCATGCACAGCTGCCGCCACCTGTCAGCAGAGGCTTGCATGTTGCTGTGATGCAGAACAGATTTCAGTGGCGCTCTCACACTAGGATGGACTAGGACGAAAGGCCTTGCAATCTAATTCTGAAAATCAGCCAATGAAAAATGCTAAGGCACTGAGTATTACAGTTAGGATTCAAATCTAGATCCACTTCTAGAGCCTGAGCTTTTGATCTGAATCATAATGAGCTTGGCTCTTTAAAACCAATTTACACACATTAGACTCCTTGCTCAAGATTGATTCTGTTACAGTGAAAATAAAGTACCTGGAAAAAATCAAAACTTTTTTTGTTGTTGTTTCAGTATTTATTCTCATCTCTACTCTCCAATCTGCAACCATAAAAGTCACCTGTTCAAAGTAAATAATCTGGGAAATACAGAAAAATATTTTTAAACAGTAAAAAGTATCCCTTAAATATATTAACCAGATATAACCATTGCTAAGATTTTGATATATTTGCTTCATAAAATATGTGTAGTATAATTTGAAAATACCTTATTACATAATATTCTAGCAATGCATTATATTTTATTTAACTGTTACACTATTAGGTTTGTTTCTGATTTTCAGTATGCCAAATTGAAGTTCCTATGAACATCTTTGTACATAAACCTTTAAAAGCTTCTGTAAAGATTACAGCCTTGGAAACCCTATGGGGAGTTCTACTTTGTTCTGTAAGGTCAGTAGGAGTTGGAATTGACTCCAAGGCACACAACAACAGAGGAAGTCTGATTTGATGAAAGGTTAAAATCATAGATCATTTTGAATGAACAAAATGAATAAGAGCTTGGATGGAACACTTGTAGTATACCAGGAGTATTTCTAGGTTGTCACATGTATTTGCTCCTTTAATTCTCACATCACCTGTGTGACATTAATAGGTATTATCCCCATTTAGCGGGTATAGGAGATGAGGCTCAATGAGATTGTTAACCTGCCATAGGTCACATATCCAGGAGGTGGCAGAGCTGCATTTTAAACTTAGAACTTTGTACCCAGAACCCAGTTTTCTTTCTGCAGTATCACAGGTGCCTGCAATTTTGTGACATTACAGCTCTCAGTTTTCTCACTCTCAAGTATATGAAGCAGCTGAGCTTAAGTTATAAGTGATCAGATGTGATTAAAGATCAGACATGTGGAAATTAAATCAAACTCACTGCACTGTCAAGTTGATGACAACTCATAGCGACCCCTTTTTGGGTTTCCAAGGTGGTGTCTCTACAGAAGTAGATTGCCTAATCTTCCTTCTGAGGAGTGGCTGGTGGGTTTGAGCTGCCAGCCTTCTGGTTAGTAGCTAAATGCCTTAGGCACTATGCCACAAGGAAGATTGGGCAATCTACTTCCATAGTGATACCGCCTCAGAAACCCAAGGAGGGGTCACTATGAGTCAGATCCAACTTAGCAGCAGTGAGTATGTGGAAATTAGGTATGTCTGCTAACCAGAAGGCTGGCGGTTCAAGCCCACCAGCCACTCCTCGGAAGGAAGGTTGGGCAATCCTACTTCCGTAGTGATACTGCCACAGAAACCCAAGGAGGGGTCGCTATGAGTAGGGGCCGACTCGATGGCAAATAACAACAACAACAACAACACATGAGATGTGATTAAGGATCAGATGTCTGCAAATGATTGACGTTGAAGTCAAAACACTTGAAAGTGTTTCATAAAAACCAAAAACCAAACTTCCTGCCATCCCATTTTCATAGACTTCTTGAAATCTTGTTTGTGATATCATTGAAGACTGTGATAAAAATGTCAACATCAGCCTAGTCCTTCACTAAACTATCAAGAGTTCCAATGATCTGAGTTATTGAACTTTTACTATAAAATAGAAAATGGTTTTACTTCTATCTTCAATCAATATTGCATGAAAAGAACTGTGTACAGTATATGATAATTATAATTAACATCGTTCTGCTGTGCCTGGGGTCGCTATGAGTCGGAAACGACTCGACGGCACTTAACAACAACAACAAAATTAACATCATATAATTAAGTATCATGGGAAGGTCTGGTGGTTTAGTGCCTAAGGCATTTGACTGTTAACCAGAGGGCTGGCGGTTCAAACCCAGCAGACACTCCTCAGAAGGAGGGTTGGGCAATCTACTTCCGTAGAGATAACACCTCGGAAACCCAAGGAGAGGTCGCTATGAGTCGGATCTGACTCAACAGCAGTGAGTTTTTGAGTTAATTATGTATCACAATAGTAATAATATGTAGCATACCATGAGTTTCTTGCTCTTTTTGTGTTAAAGCTCTAAAGTCAATTATTTTCCACCTAAAGCTAAGTATGTAAGTGTATATAATAACGACTTGGCATTAAAAGTTTGTGAAAACTGTCTTTCACAGGTGCCAACACGAAAACTTAGTAGAACTACTTGGTTTCTGTAGTGATGGTGATGATCTCTGCTTAGTATATGTTTACATGCCCAACGGTTCATTGCTTGACAGATTGTCTTGCTTGGTAAGGTGTTTCTCTATCAAATGTTTTGCTCTCTGTTTCTTTGTCAGAATACTAATACTAACTTTGTGACAGGATCATATAAACCACACTACACTTAATATTTTCCCTTTTCTGTGAAAACTATATGGTTGATGTATAAACAACTGAGATTTTCATTCTCTTAGGTAAGAATCCAAATTGTAAAATTATCAGTCAAGGCTAGACTTTAACGATGCTCTTCTATATTTTTGTCTGTAAAAAAGAAGTGCTAACCTCTATTTGATCTTATTTAGAGATTATTTGCTAACAACTTAAAACAAATATAGTCCTAAATTCTTAATTAGCAATAAACAGTCAAATCTGTGAAAGCCAGAACCTGCATAAGGCAGAAACCTGTCAGAAAAGGAGAAGTCAAGCATTTTCCACTAAACGAGACATAGAAAAGTAGTAAAACTGCACCCTATCAAAGGCAGGAAAGTTGTGAGATCCAAAAAACAAGGTAGTCCTACTAAGTTCTGGTTCTCACAGGTGTCCCTGTAATGCTACAACAATTTCAGTTGTTGCCTAGAAAAATATTTTGGGTTATATAGTTTCTACTGATATTTTTCTTTTTTTTTTTTTAATTGCTCTGTTTTTTGTTAAGGATGGTACTCCACCACTTTCTTGGCAGATTAGATGCAAGATTACTCAGGATGCAGCTAATGGCATCAGTTTCTTACATGAAAACCATCATATTCATAGAGATATTAAAAGGTAATGCTACTCATAAAAATCTTTCAAAAAACCATCTTTAAAGGATAATTTGCTCTCACTTTTTTCTATTCAGTCTCACATGAATGCCTTAACCTAGAGCAGCTGGGCTTTTTCCCCATTCACTCCATGAAATTCATAATCTCCTTTATTCCAAACACTGACCTATTTGCATTACTCATCATATTTGACCTTTATCTTATTTTTTGCTTTTTAATTGAAATATTTTTTTAAATTTATTTCATTTTGTTCGTGTTGTGGTTGAATATATACAGTAAAACAAACCATTTCAACATTTCCTACACATACAATTCAGTGACATTGATTACATTCTTCAAGTTGTGCAACCAGTCTCATACTCCTTTTTTGAGTTGTTCCTTCCTCATTAACATAAATCTGCTAAATTTTCCTATTTAATCTTTCCAGTTGCTGTTGTCAAGTTGATCCTGTATCTACAGTTCTTATACTTGATCTTTTTTTAATAGCAAGTTATTCTGTTCTTCCTGATCACTTTTGCCTTACCAGAATTCTTTTCTAAGTTCTGGATCACTATTCCTTTCTGAATCACCTTTATCTTTCATGAACACTTTTCAGTTTTTTTTTTCTTCTTGATTAGTTAAGGAGCTCTAGTGATGCATGATTAAAGCATTCAGCTGCTAACTAAAAAAATCAGTGGTTCAAACCCTTGAATCCACCAGCCACTCTGCAGGAGAAAGATGAGGCAGTCTGCTTCCATAAAGATTTACAGCCTTGGAAACCATGTAGGGTAGTTCGACTCTGTCCTGTAAGGTCGTTATGAATTGGAATCGACTCAGAGGTAGTGTGTTTGGTTTGATTTTTATAGAAAATGGGAGAAGAGCATTCCAGACAGGGAGTGCATTTGTGAGACCAGTGGTGAGAGGGAGCAAGGGGGCATGACAAATTACAGGAAGTGAAATAATTGCAGTAAGACTGAAATGCAGAAATTGAAGCAGTGATTAATGTGACAAAAACTGTAGAGGTAGGCAGGGAGCCAAGTCCTATGTGGTGTTTTAGACCAAGGTAAGAATTTTAGTCTTACCATAAGCGTAATAGATGCCATTGAGAAACGTTAGTAAGAATTGAAAAACACTTTGAAAGAAGAGGTATTTTGGAGGCTATCACAGGCATCTCAGAGGTGGCAGTTCATATGAAGAGAAGTGAGCATATCTGAAAGATTGCAATGACAGGACTTGGCTGCAGAGAGGTCAGGGAGAGGGAAGTGTCAGGAATAACTCCTGGATTTCTGGCTGCTAGAAATGCGTTGATAGTGGCATGATTCATTTATATGGAAAGCAGTGAAAGAAGAGGCAGCTTCAGCTGGGGTTGTGAACATGAGTTCTCTCTTCTGTACATTTGGAATTTGAGGTGATTTTAAGATACAGAAGTAGAAATGTTAAACAGGCAGTGTGAAGTACAGATTTGATGAGCAAAGAAATATGAGCTAAAGATACAAATATGTATGTATGTTATTTACATACAGGTTAAAATTGAAGTGCTAGATTGTTGCAGTCACTTAGAGAGAGAGACTAAGAAAAAGCCCAAAGATTAAGTCATGAGGAACCCTAAGACTTAATGGCCAAGTAAAAGAGAATGAGCCCAAAAAGGCATCTAAGAAAGTACAGACAGAAAGGTAAGATGAAAACCAGGAAGTGTAGTATCCCTGAAAATAAGCAAAGAGTATGTTTCCCAAGAGGGAGTAGTCAAAAGTCAAGTTTTTTTGAGGTCAGATTGAGGACTGAAAATCAATCATTTGATTTAGCGCTGTGAAGGTCATTTGTGACTTTGTGGAGACCTATTTTTCACCTTCCATGCAGGAAGCCTGGGTTCAGTTTCCAGCCAGTGTTATGCACAGCCATCACCTGTCTGTCACTGAAGGCTTGCGTGTAGTTTTGATACTGAACAGGTTTCAGTAAAGCTTTCAGAGTAATATGGAATGGGAAGAATGGTCTGCCTGTCTTCTTTGAAACCCCAACCAGCGAAAACCCTGTGGTCTGTACTTCAGCTGCTCATGGGGATGGTGCAGGACCTGACATCATTTCGACCAGACCATTGTGCATGGGGTTGCCATGATTTGGGAGCCAATTCAGTAGCATCTAACAACAGCATTTCATGTAGTGATTGAGTCCAAAGCCAGGTTGTAATTGAGGAGAGAGGAACTGACATGTGAGTATAGACAAGTCTTTTAAGACATTTAGCTAGAGAATGGTGGTAGCTAGAAATAGTTGTGTTCAGAAAACAGTTTTCTTTAAGATGTTGTTGTTAGGTGTTATCGAGTCAACTCCAACTCATAGTGACCCTGTGTACAACAGAATGAAACACTGCCCAGTTCTGTGCCAACCTTACAATCCTTGCTATACCTAAGCCCATCATTGCAGCCACTGTGTCAATCCACCTCATTGAGGGCCTTCCCCTTTTTTGTTCACCCTCCACTTTACCAAGCATTATACCCTTCTCCAGGGAATGGTCCCTTCTGACAAAATGACGAAAGTAGGTTAGATGAAGTTTGGCCATTCTCGCTTCCAAGGAGCATTCCGGCTACACTTTTTCTATCTTTAAGATACAAAAATAAAACCCAAACTCACTGCCATCAAGTCGATTCTGACTCATAGCAACCCCATTGGGTTTCTAAGGTAGTAAATCTTTACAGAAGTAGATTGCTCAGTCTTCCTTCTGCAGAGTGGCTAGTGGGTTTGAACTACTAACCTTCTGGTTAGCGGTCAAATGCCTTAGGCACTACAAAGATTAAAGCATGCTTATATGCCTATGAAAGGAGCTCTGGTGACATAGTCAGTAAGGCACTTGGCTGCTAACCACAAGGTTAGCAGTTCAAACTCACCACCTGCTCTGTGGGAGGAAGATGAGGCAATCTACTTCTATAAATATTTACAGCCTTGACAATGTAATAGGGGGTTGTTAAGAGTCAAAATCAACTCGATGGCAGTGGGTTTGATTTTTTTTTTTTTTTGGTTATATACCTGTGGGAAGGATTCCAATAGGACTGAGAAAGTACAGTAGAAGCATAATTTATATAGTAAGGTTCCTGAAAATGTAGGTGGGAACCCAAATGAGGAATTAGCCTTAGATAAGAAGAGACACTGTCATATGTTTTGGCATTCCCTTGTGTCTTAAGTTATTGGTTCTTTTGTTCATTCTACATGTTTTTGCTGAGTGATAATATGCAGACTCCAACTGCTATCTATATGTGGATAATTCACAAATTTCTGTCACATGCTTCCAGTCCTGTATTTTTAGTAACCACCTACCATAAACACCTTTACATGGATATCCCAAAGGATCCTTTAACTTAGCACATTAGAAACAAACTCATTATCTCTTCCAACCCACAATCTTCTGATCTAATTAAGTCACTATAGATCCACTTTCTCATTCCCCATATATTACAGAGTCCTATAAAGTGTGTCACAGTTTTCATTTCACACTTCCCAGTGCTCTGTCTGTAGACCCTCATTAGCTCTCATTTGCTCTATTATAAAGTTTCCTAACTGGTCAGCCTACAAAAAGTATGTGCCAGCACTCATCTGTTCACTACAGCACTGCCTGGATTATGGTCCTAAAATTCAAGTCTGATAACATCAGTTCCCCATTATGAAAACTTTAGTTGGTGTCCTGTTGCTTACAGGATAAAGGTCAAATTCCCTCCATTTCCCACTCACACCAGTTTCTTGCATTTGATCGTCTACTCACCATATGCTTTCATGTTTTTTTTATCATTTTGTGCATGCTGTCTCATTAGCCTGAAATGCCTTTATTTGCCTTCATTTACCCATCAACTTCTGATATCCTTCAAGATTAAACACACTTGTCACCTTCTCTGTGGAATTTCCCCCAATTCCTCCAAGCACGTGGTTGTTCCCTCAGCATTTTGTACCAGATATCTCCATTATGTAGAATTCATTGTTTGTTTGTTTGTTAATTATTTATTCACATGCCTTCATCACAGACAGGATTCCAGGATCTCTCTCCCCCCCCCCCCCCGTAGTTGAACTTAGATACTAATACACAGAGAGTCCTCAATAAAGTTCTGTGGAAGAAAAATAGTAATGTATGGAACATATATAATAAATGAAGATCTCTTAGCCATAGTCTTTCTCCTTTGAAAGATTTCAGATAGTACAGAAACAAAGGGTAGTTTAAAAAATAAATAGTTGAGATACTTTGGTTGGAAATTTGTTTTTAAATGAATTGAGAAACATTAGGAAAATAATTAAGACTGCTGGTTTAGAAGACTGAGGAAAATTATCATTATAGATCATATGTGAAATAATGAAAATACCTTTCACTATCATGGACAGATTGTTTCATTTCTATTCTCTTAATTATTTTCAAGAAACAAAAGAAGACAGTTATTTCTCTTGCAAAAATCTGAATTCTGGACTTATTTACACAAATATCAGGCTATTATGTATACTATAATATATTTATATGTGTATTCATATATTTACAGATGGATGGATGGAAGGGTAGACAGACTAACAGAAAGATATTACTGCTTAACTTGCTTGGAAAGGAAAACATTTTGTTTCTCCAAACTTTACATTTTTTTCAGTGCAAATATCTTACTAGATGAATCCTTCACAGCCAAAATATCTGACTTTGGGCTTGCACGTGCTTCTGAGAGGTTTGCCCAGACAGTCATGACTAGCAGAATTGTGGGAACAACAGCTTATATGGCACCTGAAGCTTTGCGAGGAGAAATCACACCCAAGTCTGACATCTACAGCTTTGGTGTGGTAAGTTTCATGTAGGTGATTAGTAACCGTATTCATTCTGGTTATAATTGTGAAACTGAAGTGAAATATTCTTAAATACACCTGTATTTTGCTTAGCTCTCTTATGTAAAGCTAATAAATTGTTCACTTTAATTCATTCCTAATTAGGTCAAAAAATTTAGAATAATGTCCAATCTGTGAAACTTCTGAAATGATTTCTCAGACTACTACAAGAAATGATTTCCTCACCACAATTTTCTCATGGATTGATACGAAGCTTAAATAAGTACATAAAATAAATCATGTCATACAGTATGTACTTTAGTCTCACATTTTAAAAATGTAGTATTTTCTTAAGGAAGTATACCAACATTTTGTGATTACCAGTCTGTTCCTATTAACTTGTATTTCAAGTAGCACTGTGAAGTAAGGCACTGGGATATATTACACCCTTCCCTTGTTGTTGTTGTTATTCCATCAAGTCTGCCCTGACTCATGGCAACCCCCATGCACAACAAAACAGAACACTGCCTCGCCCTCTGCCATCCCTATGATTGGTTGCTCATCAAACCATTGTGGTCCATAGGGTTTTCATTGACTGATTTTTGGAAGAAGATTACCAGGCTTTTTTTCCTAGTCCATCTTAATTGGGAAGCAGTACTGAAACCTGTTCAGCATCATTTAGAAAATAATATTCTTGTGAAGAATCCCCTATAGGAAATAAAAGGACTGGGAATTCCCAGAATACATGTTGAGTAGAACTGATTCTTCATTAAGCTGCCAAATAAAGAGCTTATGAGTATGGGTGGCATCCAAGATGTTCATGAAAGAAGGGTGGGGACATGTGCCCATAGCTCATGTTCTTTCTACTTTTATAACAAAGTTATACTTTTTACAGAAACAGTTTATCACATTTTATTGTCAAGGTCCATATGTCCTAATTTCTCAATGTTGTCCTGAGTGTTAAAGGATTTGTTTTATATTCATAGGTTTTACTAGAAATAATAACTGGACTTCCAGCTGTGGATGAACACCGTGAACCCCAGTTATTGGTAATTGACGCATTCTTTTTTCTGATCTTTTTTCTTTGGATTTATAGTCTAAATTTATATGGGTAAGTTTGGCCATCTAAAAAAGGAATTTTCTATTGGCATCTTTCCACTGGCAATTGCATGATATTATATGGAAAGAACATTAAATATTTCTAATCTCAGCTCTGGTAGCATAGTGGCTAAGGCACTTGACTGCTAACCAGAAGGCTGGCGGTTCAAACCCACCAGCCACTCCTCGGAAGGAAGGTTGGGCAATCCTACTTCCGTAGTGATACTGCCTCGGAAACCCAAGGAGGGGTCGCTATGAGTCAGGGCTGACTCGACGGCACATAACAACAACAACAATCTCAGCTCTACCGTGAAGTATTTGTGAGTCTTGAGAAGTCAATTATATATTCTTCATTCTACCAAAAACCAAACCCACTGCCATCAGGTCGATTCCGACTGACAGCAACCCCACTGGATTTCCAAGGCAGTAAATCTTCACAGAAGTAGATTGCCCAGTCTTGCTTCCACAGAGTGGCTGGTGGGTTTGAACCACCAACCTTCTGGTTAGTAGTCATATGCCTTAGGCATTATGCTACCAGAGCTACTTATTCTGTGTTGTAGTTCTTTTAGAATGAAACTACATGATTTCTGAGGTTTTCTCCAGTTTATTTTATTACTTTCGGGATGGTTACTAATGGCAAAATAACTTGTCTTCCGTTCTAATTTTGTCAGGATAGAATTGATAGTAAAAGTTTTCTCTCCATTTTTATTTTATTTATAAAATTATATAAAACTACCTAGTTTGTTTGATTAGGCATCTATTGACAGTTACATATTTTGAAAAAAAAAAAAAAAACAGTTGTCATAAAGTTGATTCCAACTGATAGCAACCCCATGTATGCCAGAGTAGAGCGGTGCTTTATAGGGTTTCCTTTGGCTAACTTTTTGGAAGAAGATTGCTAGACCTTTCTTCTGAGGCACCTCAGTGAACTTGAGCCTCCAGCTTTCTGATTAACAGCCAAATATATTAAGGAAAACACAGAGATTCTAACAGTTACATAAAATAGATGAACTGAAAGCTAAAATTATAGGAAAATTAAAGCAGCCCTTTTTTTCCTATGTAGTAAATTTTAAGAACTTAGATGGTCCTTTTGTAAAATTAAAAAATTACAGAATACCTCCACAACCCTATAGAACAAAGTAGAACTGCCTCATAGGGTTTCCAGCGCTATAAATGGATTCAAACCACTGACTTTTTCATTAGCAGCTGAGTGCGTTTACCACTGTGCCACCAGGACTCCTTATTAGCATGCATAAATTTTTCTTGTATTAGTTAAATAACTACACTGTCTTTCATTCTAATTTATGGTTTCTAATGAGACAAACTAGTGTTAACAAATTCAGGTAAGTACATATACCAGAATGGGTATTAGGAAGTCAAAAGGTATAATAAATATATCCACCCAGGCATCTCTTGGCATGTTGTTGTTATGTACTGTCAAGTCGTCTCCAACTCAAAGCAGCCTTATGTACAACAGAATGAAACATTGCATTGCCCTGTCCTGTGCCAGCCTCATGATCCATACTCGAGCCCATCGTTGCAGCCACTGTGTCAGCCCATCTTGTTGAGGGCCTTCCCCTCTTTTGTTGACCCTCCACTTTACCGAGCGTGACATCCCTCTCCAGAGAATGGTCCCTTCTGACAACAGGACCAAAGTAGGTGAGACAAAGTCTGGCATCAACTCTTCTTCGGTCTTCCTTAATACATTGTCCAGCTCTCACATGCATATGAGGCAACTGAAAATGCCAGGGCTTGGGTTAGGCGCATCTTAGTCTTCAAGGAGATATCTTTGCTCTTCAGCACTTGAAAGAGGTCTTTTGCAACAGATCTGCCCAATGCAATACATCTTTTGATGTCTTGACTGCTACTTCCATTGGCATTGATCGTAGAACCAAGAAATTTTAAGTCTTTGACAGCTTCAAACTTTTCTCCATTTATCATGATGGTACTTACTGGTCCAGTTGTGAGGATTTTTGTTTTCTTTATATGGAGCTGTAATCCATACTGCGGACTGTATTCTTTAATCTTCAACAGTAAGTGCTCCACGTCATCCTCACTTTCAGCAAGCAAAGTTTTGTCATCTCCGTATCTCGGGTTGTTCATGAGCCTTCCTCCAATCCTGATGCCACGTTCTTCTTCATATAGTCCAGATTCTCACATTGTTTTCTCAGCATACAGGTTGAGTAAGTATGGTGAACGGATACAGCACTGACTCACTCGCTTCCTGATTTTGAACCATGCACTATCCCCTTGTTCTGTTTGAATGACAGCCTCCTGGTCTATGTACAGTTCCTCACGTGCACAATTAAGGGTTCTGGAATTCCCATTCTTCTCAGTGTTATCCACAATTTGTTACAATCCACACAATCAAATGCCTTTGTGTAGTCAATAAAGCACAAACATCTTTCTGGTATTCTTTGCTTTGAGCCATGATCCATCTGACATCAGCTATGATATCCCTCTCTCCACATCCCTTTCTGAATCCAGCTTGCATTTCTGTAAGTGCTCTGCCAATATACTGCTGCAACCATTTTTGAATTATCTTCAGTAAGATTTTACTTGCATGCAATATTGATGATATTGTTTAATAATTTCCATATTCTGTAGGATCACCTTTTTTGGAATGGGTATAAATATAGATCTCTTCCAGTCAGTTGGCCAGGTAGCTGTCTTCCTAATCTCGTTGCATAGCCGAGTGAGTGCCTCCAGTGGGGCATCTGTTTGTTGAAACATCTCAGTGGGTATTCCATCAATTCCCAGAGCCATGTTTTTTGCCACTTCTTTCAGTGCAGCTTCGACTTCTTCCTTCATTACCATTGGTTCTTGATCATATGCCACCTCCTGAAACAGATGAACTTCTACCAGTTGTTTTTGATACAGTGACTTTGTGTATTCCATCCATCTTCTTGATGTTTCCTGCATCATTCAACATACTGCCTATGGAATTTTTCAGTATTAGAATTCGAGCCTTACAGTTTCTCCTCAGTTCTTTCAGCTTGAGAAATGCCAAGCATGTTCTTCCCTTTTGCTTTTCTAACTCCAGGTCTTTGCACATTTCATTGTAGTAATTGACTTTGTCTTCTCAAGCTGCTCTTTGAAATCTGTTTAGCTCTTTTATCCTGTCGATTCTTCCATTTGCTTTAGCTACTCCATTCAAGGGCAAGTTTCAGAGTCTCTTCTGACATCCATTTTATCTTTTTTATTTTTCTTTTCTGTCTTTTTAATGACCTTTTGCTTCTGTCATGGATGACATTCTTGATGTCATCCCACAATTCCTCTGGTTTTCAGTCATTGGTGTTCAGTGCATCAAATCTATTCTTTAAATATATGGTCTCTAAATTCAGGAGGAATATAATCAAAGTCATATTTTGGCTTTCATGGGTTTCTTTTAATTGTCAGCTTCAACTGAAGCTTTAACTTGCATATGAGCAGTTGATGGTCTGTTCCACAATCAGCTCCTGGCCTTGTTTTGGCTGAAGATACTGAGCTTCTCCATCACCTCTTGCCACAGATGTGGTCAGTCTGATTCCTGTGTATCAAATCTTAGGAAAGTGGTGAAGTCCACATGTATGGCTGCTGTCTGTGTTGTTGAAAAAAGGTATTTGCAATGAATAAGTCGTTGGTCTTGCAAAATTCTATCATGCAATCTCCAGTGTCATTTCTGTCACCAACGCCATATTTTCCAACTACCAGTGATTTTTCTTTGTTTCCAGCTTTTTCATTCCAGTCACCAGTCATAATTAACACATCTTCTTTGCATGTTTGGTCAGTTTCAGACTGCAGAAGTTGGCAAAAATCTTCAGTTTCCTCCACTTTGGCTTTGGTGATTGGTTTGTAAATTTGAATAATAGTAATATTAACTGGTCTTCCTTGGAGGAGTATAATATCCTATCACTGACAGCATTGTTCTTCAGGATAGATCTTGAAATAGTCTTTATGATGATGAATGCCACACTGTTCTTCAGTTTGTCATTCCCAGCATAGTAAATCATGTGATCATCTGATTCAATATGACCAAAACCAGTCCATTTCAGCTCACTGATGCCTAGGACACTGATATTTATGTGTTCCATTTCATTTTTGACAACTTCCAGTTTTCCTAGATTCATGCTCATACATTCCATGTTTGGATTATTAATGGATGTTTGCAGCTGTTTATTCTTGAGATGTGCCACCATCAGCAAATGGGGGTCCTGAAAGCTTTACTCTGCTAGCATACCCTTGAGAAAAACCATAAATACAATAACCTGTTGCCAAGTCATTTCCAACTCACAGTGACCCTATAGGTGAGAGTAGAACTATCTCATAGGGTTTCCAAGGCTGATAATCTTTAAGGAAGCAGATTGCCTCATTCTCTTGTGATGTGCCTGGGGGTTCAAACTGCTGACCTATAGGTTATTAGTCAAGCTCTTAACCACTGTGAAACCCTATAAGAACAATATTTACATGTTATATTGCATACAAGTACCCATTATAAAGCTGTGCATTGTAAAGCTGTCCATGATGTATAGGAAATATGATCATGTAATAGAATAATCAGATGAACATGTAGGATATAATGTTAAAGCTCTTGTGAAAAGTTGGCTAGAGCAGAGGCTCTGTGGCAGGCACTGTCCTGCCCTAGGAGGGAAAGCCCGCACAGCTGCTGGGTAGGTGAATGAAGCCAGAGGAGGAGAAGGAAAGATCCTGTGGGGATCAGGATATGCCCTGGAGTCCCACTACTTGTGCATTCTGAGGATTTGTGGTTAGGTTCCATCAAGTCAGTCCCAACTCATAGTGACCCTGTGTAGTACAACAGAACAAAACACTGCCCAGTCCTGCACCATCCTCACAGTCATTACCATGCTTAAGCCCCTCGTCACAGCCACTGTGTCAGTCCGTCTCATTGAGGGTCTTCTCCTTTTTCATTGACACTGCACTTTACCAAGCATGATATCCTTCTCCAGGGACTGGTCCTTTGTGACCACATGACCAAAGCAGATGAGTCAAAGTCTGGCCATTCTTGCTTCTGAGGAGCATTCCTGCTACACCTCCTCCAGGAAAGACTTGTTTGTTCTTTTGGCAGTTATAATAGTAAACATCCTAAAACTTGAGGGAGGTTATACACTTTCCTAAGATTTGAATATGGTATGACCATAAAGTAATAAGATTTTAATACAAATGCAGCTAAAAGAGAGCGATCGTTTAAAGAGCCTCCTAATTATTTGCTTCTGCTATTGCTCAAACACTTTCAAAATTCCTTTTATCAATGTTTTTGGAGTGTTTAACAGGCTACCTCACATAAGTCTTTTTCATCCTAGTCCTGCACCTCCCTCTTCATTCATTCTGTTTTCTCATCTTGACCCTTGCCTGTCCTACCCCCTCTCCCTTTTACTTTTTGGTTAAACAAACTGAGTACCCACAGCGAAGTTTTCTGAGTGCAGGGAGAGGGAGGCAGAGTTTTGAAGCTGGAAACACGTTATTAGACGCACATTAAGAAGCAGACCACCCTGTGCTGCCAGCCTCATAAATGCTACTAATAGAAACATGAAAGTAATTAGCTCAGTAACATAATTACAAAAATTAGGATCTAGGAGGCAAAAATTAATTAATATATAGATATTTAGGACTACTCTTGTATATACATTTTCAATTCTTAAGCCTATAAAGGCTGATGGTCAACTGAAAATACATGTTATTATGAAGAAGAAAAACCAAAATCACTGCCATCAAGTTAATTCCCCCCTTTGGGTTTCTGAGACGGTAAATCTTTACGGAAGTAGATTGCCCAGGCTTCCTTCCACAGAGTGGCTGGTGAGTTTGAACCACCAACCTTCTGGTTAGCAGTCAAATGCCTTTAGCACCACGCCACCAGAGCTCCTTTCTTTATGAAGTAGGTTAAATAATTTAAATTTATATTGTAACTTTTTTCACTTTTATTTGAAACTTGTAACAAAGTTTTAACATGCATTTTAAAGCTAGATATCAAAGAAGAAATTGAAGATGAAGAAAAGACAATTGAAGATTATATTGATATGAAGATGAATGACTTTGATTCCAGTTCAGTTGAAACTATGTACACTGTTGCTAGTCAGTGTCTGCATGAAAAGAAAAATAAGAGACCAGACATTAAGAAGGTATTAAATTTTTGCATTTACTTAAGAAGGAAGGGTATGGGGTTAGTTTTTACCTAGATGTATATTTCAAAACAATTACTTAATGTGGTTCTTTTTTCTTTCTTTTTTAGGTTCAACAGATGCTGCAGGAGATGACAAGTTCATGATTTCTTAAAACCTTATTGGAATAGACTCTTGGCTTTTAACATACAGTTATACAAACCATATTTTATAAACTAAATATTTTTGTAAACATTCTTCTTTACCTTTAGGCAACATGGTATAGTGTAGTGCTTTTCAAACCAAACGTGTAGAACAGGTCAAAGTAGCTATATTATCCACATTTAGCCCTACCTTCTTTAGTGTCACCCTCAGTTCCTACAGTAATTTCTGAGACATCTGTTTGGAACATTAGGGTTTCACCAAACACAGTTTGAAAACTTTAAGATGAGTAAAAAGAACACTGTAATATAGAGTCAAAAGACCTTGGCCTGAAGCCCAGCTCGGCTGCTAGTTTGCTGTAGGGCTTTGGGCAAGCTCAGTGCCTTTGAGCCATGGGTATTTTTTTACCTGTTGCTTTGGATAAATTAATACTTTCTTTGCCTCTCTGACAGGTAGTCATAAAAAATCAAATGAGGTAGAATATGTATAAGCACTTTGTAAAATGTAAAGTGATATAAAATTTAAAGATTATAAAGCTAGTTAATTGGATTACAGTCATGTGCTTGTGGAATCATTTTCAGAGTTTACTATTTTAAGTAATTATTCACAAACCAAATATCCCCTGATGATACTCCCAAGATATGGCTGTGATTAGATTATTTTATATGGCAATGGTGACAGAATTTTGCAGATGTAATTAAGGTCCCTAATCAGCTAACTGTGAATAATCAAAAGGGCTATTTTCCAGGGTGGGCCCTACTACCAAGACCACAAACTGATCGGTCCCTTATCAATACCTTCTCTCTTGGTCACAGGCACTTCATTTGCATAGTAGGCATGGATGGACTACTAGTCACATCATTTATGTAAGTCTGTTTACCAATTCCTATAAGGTGTATACCAGTCAAAGCAGGCTATAGCCCAAGGCCAGGCAGAAAGTATCAAAACAAGTTGTTTACACCTAGCCCAGGAAATGTCAATCAACCTGGACAAAAAGTTTTCTGGGTAGAAAACTAAGACAAAGGTAACTTCTCGGGGCTTAAGGGAAAAAAAATCTCTTAAGCTGTTTTTCCAAAGAACCAAGGCAAAAGTCTGTATGAACTCATTTTACGACAATCCCTCTCAGCATTAAGACTGGACCTTGATTCTTTTGAAGTTACCAATACAGTAAATTCAAGATACCAAGGCAGGTGTAAACAACAGTTACTTGTTACTCCCTTTGCCTGATGGTGTCTGATCTGTCATGGACTCCTGAACTTGTGTGACTCACTTAGCTATGGGAGTGAAAGATAGGGCTTGCCTTCAGCTTGCACCCAAGCTGACTTCCACAAAGATTGTGAAGGCATAATGGGCACTCCTTGCTACTGTTTCCCTCAAGGTAGATATTGAAGATCTGTGGTGACATATTCCTGAATTTTTTTTTAAAACTTCGTTTGTAATATGCTTCCCCACACATGGGGTTGCCATGAGTTGGAATCAGTTCTAGCAGTTGGTTTTATCTTTTATGGAAACAGAAAAATAACCATGATTTTTAAAAAAATGACAAGTTTTGAAAAACTGATGCTCTGTTTAATGTTGTCTGTAACTGACTGTGATAAACTAATGTGATGACAACATAGTTGAGAACAACTGGCCTTCCCCATTTCCAAAAAGAAAAACTGTTTTTCTGTATTTCTGACCCATTGGTTTGTTAGGTTTTTGCCAACTTAATATCTTCTATGAGGAACAAGCAAGTAGTGGGAACAATTGGTCAATGTTTATTTTTCCAACATAAAGATTAAGAGAAACAGAACTTTTTAAGGCATTTAGAGCTATGTACATGTAAAACAGCCATTGATCTCAGCTATAAATGGTCCTTTGGAGTTTGTAGTATTCCATTTCAAAAATGGAGACAAATCGGAATTGGTTTTCTAGTCATTAAAATTCCAATCTCAAAGATAGTCAATAGGGAGGCAACAGTAATTGATCTACAAAGAGAATACTAAGATGTCATTTTTCTGATGACATTAGGAAAGTCATCTCATGACATATTCCCACCTAAAACAGCAGTTAATAAATCAATTCAACAAATAGTTATTGACTATTTTCTATAGGTCAGGAACTTCTAAAAGTAATGCAGATACAATAATGAACAATACTGAGCTTGTTCTCTGGAGAAAGTCTTTCAAATGGAAATAGTAAACAATAGCAGGTAGTATTAAGTATATTATTAGAAACACCCAACTGGGCTGTTACAGAGATCACCTGGTTTTGAGAACCTTTGGGAACACCCAAGCTCAAACAAAAGCTACCCGTGTGTAGTCTCAGAGAGGAGTAACTAGAATGTACTGTAACTTGGAAAAAATAAAGCTTTATTTGTTGTGAGATGTGTTATCAGAAGGCCTTTGGGTGAATTGGCAAAAGAGCCAAGAATAACACTGTCATTAAGTTTCTACCACTGTCTTGGGAGAAGAAACATTGTGTTCCAGATTATGTGACACATTTTCTTAGATGCTTTTTAATCACGAATGTTGAATCTTTTCAAACAGTTCTTCACCTATTGAAAAGACCACATGATTTTTCTCCTTTATCGTTGTTATGTGCCGTCGAGTCGGACCCAACTCATAGCGACCCCTCCTTGGGTTTCTGAGGCAGTATCACTATGGAAGTAGATTGCCCAACTTTCCTTCCGAGGAGTGGCTGATGGGTTTGAACTGCCAGCCTTCTGGTTAGCAGTCAAGTGCCTTAGGCACTACACTACCAGAGCTCCAATTTATTCTATTAGTATGGTGAAATATATTGATATTTGAATTTTAAGCCAACCTTTTCTGGGAAAAATAATTTGGCTGTGCCATAATATCTTTTTAATATGTCACTAAATTCAAATGATGTTCATGAGAGAGACTCCTGTAATTTTACTTTATGCTAAGTCCTTGGCAGGTTTGCTGTCAAGGTTATGCTGGTTTCATAAAATGATCTTATGGAAAGTGTTCTTTTTCTATTATCTGGAAGAGTTTGTAAAATTAGTGTTAGTGTATCTTAAGTAGAATTCCCCAATAAGCTATCTGGGAAAGTCTTTAATTGCAAGTTCAATTTCTTTAGTTAAATTACAGGATATTTTAGACTAAAGAACACACACACACACACATATATTTGGTTGGTTTTGGCCTAAGAATGCATCCATTTCATCCAGATTTCTCACTTTGTGTCAAGTGGTTATGTAATAACCACTTAGGTCCTGCATCCTCCTAAATGATGTCCCCTTTTTCATTCCTGACATTCTTTGTTCTCATTCTCTCCATCCACTCCTTTCCCCTGCCTCTCTCTTCCTTTTTCTGTCTCACCAACCAAAAACCAAACTCACAGCCATCGAGTTGGATCCAACTCATAGCAACCCCTCCTTGGGTTTCCAAGGCAGTATCACTACGGAAGTAGATTGCCCAGTCTGCCTTCCAAACAGTGGCTTGTGGGTTTGAACCACCAGCCTTCTGGTGGCAGTCAAATGCTTTAGGCACTACGCCACCAGAGCTCCTTTGTCTCACCAGGGGCTTACATATTATTTCATTAAATTTTTCAAATATCCACTTGTGGTTTTATTGATTCTATTTTAAAGTGTATTTCATCGCTTTCTGCTCTTTTTTGGTCTTTAATTGTTTGTGTGTGTTGTGCTATTCCAGCTTGTTAAGATTGAATTCCCAGCTCATTAATTTGTGGCCTTTTTTCCTGATATATAAATAGAGACACATAAAAGGTTTTCTCTAAGCATGATTTTAGCTGCATTCCAAAGTTTGGATTTATAGGATTTTTATCATTGATTTCAAAGTACTTTCTCTTTTCCATTGTGATTTGTTACATGGATTATTTAAAAGTGTATTTCTTAATTTCCAAATATATAGAAAGTTTTAGTAAACTTTTTGATACTCATTTCTAGCTCAGTGGCACTGTAATCACAGACCATATCCTGTGATTTCAGTATTTGCTTGTGGCTCAGTATATACTCAATTTTTAATGTTCCATGTATGCTTGAAAACAGTGTTGTCTGTATTTCAATATACATATTCATTAGGTCAAATTGTTAATTGTTCAAATAACTGTTATTACTGATTTTTATCCTTTTCTATCCGAGGTTTTTAAAATTTTCCTCTGATTATATTTACCTTTTATCCTTTGTGATTTTGTCAAATTTTGCTTTTAACTTTATAATTGTTATAGCTTCTTAGTGAACTGAACTTTTGTCACTACAGAGTCTCCATCTTAATGCATCACTTAATGTTTTCTGACTTAAAGTCTTTTTGACCAATAGAACCATCTTTCTTTTGGCATTTATGTGGTAAATCACTTTCTTTACCTTATGTCTTAAATCTGTCTTTCATGTGCAGCATGTAGTTTTTGTAAATCCAGTCTGATAATCTATTTTACATCCTGTTCACCTTTACTTTCAGTGGATGGTTCTTGAACATCCCTGGCCATTATGTGTAAGGTTTACCAGAGCTCCGTCTTTGGCTGACCATAGAATTGTAACTTTTGCCCAAAGCCCTGTTTCTGGGCTGCTTGTTGTACAACCTCTCATTCTTAAAATGTATAGCTGTACATGTAAAGATGTATAAAAAGATATATACCAAATTATTTATAATACCTCAAGTACATTATTTTAGTTCTGAGTAGAAATGCCATAGAAAACTTAAAATTTTAGTAATACTCTTCAACTTTTAATTAGCACTTTTAAGGATATTGCATTATTTGTAAAACTGCTACCATTCATTCATTTTATAACAAAGCCCTAATAGAAAGGGTCCATTTGATATTACTGAATTACACACAATAGGAACACATTCAGTATTTGTTAGATGAATGTCTCAACAATTTATTGCCAAGCAGGTCACTCTTACCATATTGGAGTTCTTCTATCAGAGTATAAAACATGTAACAGCATTTTCATTACTGGTTCAGCAGTAGGGACGTTCTCAACTAAATTAAGCACTCTATTGTCACAACTACTCTTGGCTTGGCTCAGGTTTCCAACATAATAGATACATAAACACATACCTTAGAATTATAAACTACTTAAAATTCTTTTTGGACTTAAGCTAATAAATGAATAAATCAATGAGATTTTTAACCTATTACTGCATGTTGAATTATGCAGAATTATCCAAATATTAAAAAAAAGGGGTTATAGAAAACCAACTTAGAACATATAAAACTTAAAGAGAAAAAAAATTTTATTGTGATATAAAATGCACTTACAAAATGTACACAAGAAAGCATGTAATTCTTCATTGCTATATAAATTTATTGGGAATACTTTATTCACCATCTATTGTTATGATACCACCTAAAACACTGTAAACGATGACTATAACAAATGCATCACTGATTTTCAGCAATCATTGGTTCAATAATAATTAGTTTAAGACTATATACTCACATCTATATTCTGGAATGTCCATTTACTTCCATGTAGTGTAGTGGAATTTAAGAGTGAAATTGCACATGGATGGTGCAGAATAACATTCACTACTGAATTATTTTATACCATCATAATAGGTGAACAATTTTCCTGACTGAAAATAACAGCTGCAGCTATGGTCTGCCAACACAGCTCCAAGGTTCTCAATGCAGTAATTAGTGTGTATGTGTGATTGTGTGCACCTAAAGAACAACTTAAAGTATATATTTAGTAAACAAGTGCAACATTGCTGTCAATTATTTTGCATGTCTGAACATTATAGTCTGATTTTTGTAAACAAGCAGAACCTCACACAAATACTCTAAAGTCTACCTTTAAAAAAAATCTGTCAACCCATTATTCTAATATATTTTACTTACTTGAACACACACTGGATTTCTGAAAGGTGCATCTATTACCTTAGATAATAAGGTTTAGAAATGAGTGCTTCATATTTTATACTATGAAATGTGCATTTCTGATAGTTCTTTGCAGCATCAAGTTTAGATCAATAAATCCCAAATCCTGGATCCCTTCAGTTCACTAGAAAACAAGTACACAAAGTTCTGGCTCTTGCAGCAGTTTTAACAGGTTAAACATGATGAAGTGTTCTAGCTCCCTCTATTTCAAGTATCAGAGAAAAATGAGGCTCAAAATGTCTCTAAATTATAACGGAAAACACAGAGCTTTAGCAGAGTTAAGTGTTTTGAAATAGGATACAAATTCAAACAAAATTGTTAAGTTTTTATGTTTTTGGCTGATAAAAACTATGATTTTAAAATGATTTTATTAAATCTAGTATTTGCTCATAAACATGGTTTTGAAGGAAAAAACCCAATCTTAATGTTTAAAACTTTTCCAACCTTTCTGATTAGTTGTTTGATTTTGAATGATAATATAAAATAAAATATGAACATATATTTGGCCTCATAGTACTTATAATGAAATGGCTTACTTTTAAAATTTAAATTGTTTTAATGCACTAGAAAGAAATTTACTAAAACTGTTTAAACATGTCTTTCAACATTTTAAGAAATCCTGCAGAAATTATGTGGTACCCTCCAGGTTTTGGAAAAAGATCCCTGATGGTGCAGTGGTTAAAGCACTTGGCTGCTAACCGAAAGGTCTACAGTTCTAACCCACCAGCTGCTCTGCAGGAGAGAGATGTGGTGTCTGCATTCGTAAAGACTTAGCCTTGGAAACCCTATGGGGCAGTTCTACTCTATCCTATAGGATAAAAAACAAAACTCACTGCCATCCAGCTGATTCTGAGTCACAGTGACCCCTACTAAGTTTCCAACAATAAATCTTTAAGTAGATTTAGATTGCCTCATCTTCCTTTCATGGAGGGTTTGAATGGCCAACCTTCTGGTTAGCAGCCAAATGCCTCAGGCACTGCAGCACCAGAGCTCCTTGTCCTATAGGATAGCCGAGTCAGAACAGACTTGATGGCAATGGGTTTAATTTTGGTAAAGTTTGAGAATGATCTTCCAAAATATCAATGCCATTAAAAAACAAAAAGCCAAATAGAAAACACTGCTGCAGTAAAGCACTATGTTTCTAAAAGTTGCAGACATGACTGTCTGACAGCATTATTCCTCAGAAAAAGCAACTTTCTGCCTTTTCCAAGGCACACTAAATTTTAATCTTAGAAAATAATCCAACTTGGTCCTTAATGTACTCAGTAAGTAGAATGAATAATTTAAGGTATTCCCTCTTAGAAAAAAAAATATCTCCCTAAAGAGTATTATTCAGTATATCCTACTTTGAGACGTTAGACTTTCTGAAATTAGCCCAACTATAAAATTTTAAGAATTATGTGAAAGTGTGGAATCATCATTTTATGAAAAGTGCGCCAGAATTATACATATTATGTTGAATCCTTTCCTAGCTTTAACTCAAAATAGAAATCATGAATCTTCTATAACATTAATTTTAAAAACACACAAGTGAAAAGTGCTAATTTTGAAAAATTACAATTTTTTTCTACTATATCAACATGGAATGATTTCAGTTCTCCTGTACTAAAAGCTAGACTTTTAAAAAACTAGTATTGTAATGCTTAATATAATCATTTTAATCAGTAGAGGCTTCTGTTTCAGCTGGACCCCTAATTAGTCTTCGAATTCCTCTTTTTCCTGCAGGACCTTTTGGTTTTGCAAAACTTTGCTTATGTGCATGCTGCTTGGGATGTACTTCTTCATAAAGGAAGTCTGCAGTCAATTCATCTCCATTATCTATCTCGATCTGTAAAAGATGAGATTAATAATGTAATGCAATATAAAAAAGTGTAACATTCAATATAAGCACAACCTAATACAAGGAACAAGTCAGTTTTGAAGTGTGAAATGAATACAAATGCTCATAAATAAATACAAAACACCCATTCCAATCAGCATCATACATAAGTAGTTTGTTTTTGAAGGGTGGGGGCTACATGAGTTACTTGAATAGATAATCAGTTACAACCAATTCTATTTGGTTTCTTCATACTGCTTCAATTTAATCTTTAAAAACAGAAGCCATCGCTATATTCTCAAGTTACTTGGTGTGGTGTGATTGATCACTTTTATATGGCCTTTCTTGTCATGATCTTGTAACTCCCACAGAATAACTGAATGAACTACGCAAATAAGGTGTATAGAACCCTTGCAAATGGTACCATGCAAATATGGTATATGAAACTCTAATGAGATTGGTCAGTTTGGCATCCTGCTTGGCTTAAAATGAGCCTTTCCAGCGGTAGAAAGAGAGGGCCTCTCTACCACCAAGAAGCAGAGCCAGGAGCAGAGCAATCTTTGGATCCAGGGTCCCTATGCTGAAAACCTCCTAGTCCCAGGAGACAAAGAAAGAGCTGTAACACCAAGACAGCAAAGGCTCTGAGGAGCACTGGCAGAGAAATGGTGGCAGCAGAACCAGGACACCAGCGCAAGATGGCATGGTGGGCTTCCTTGCCCATGAAGCAAGGTGGCTACAGTTGACATGCTGACCTACTGAGCCAAAGAGCTGAGTGTGCCTTGGAGCAAAAGGCTTACTAGTAGAGCAGGGTGCCTCTAGCACTTGGCGAAGCTAGGCTCCTGACACACAGTGAGAGAGAGCTTAGTGCCTTCAGGCCAAGGCTTACTGGCAGAGCTAAAGAGCTTTGCCCAGGTATAGTAGGGACCAAGGGGACAAGAGCTACAGAGGATGGCCCTCAGGCACAGTAAGAAGAAGCTGACCTCACTGAAGAACTATATCCTAGTCGTACCTAATCCTGAATTGTAATCTGTTGCTTCCCAAATACATCCCATAATTTTGAATATCGTCTGTGAGTTCTGTGTGGCTATTGCAACGAATTATCAAACCCAACACAGAAGTAAAGGGTGCCATGGGAGGGATGGCTGATGTCAGAATTGGTAAAAAGGTTAGAAGGTATGTTTGACTTCTATTTCACAGAAATCAGCCTTGGGCTGATGCTGATGCTGATTCTCTCTCCTCATGATGTTAGTGGAGATCAGAAGCCCCCACCATGCCATTTTTACATTCGGATATATAATTAAGAAAGGCACCCAGGTGATGCAGTGGTTAAAGCATTTGGATGATAACCAAAAGGTCAGCAGTTTAAACACACCAGCCATTCCATGGATGAAAGATTTGGCAGACTACTTTCATGAAGATTTATAGCCTTGGAAACCTTATGGGGCAGTTCTACCCTATCCTATAGAGTTAGAATCAACCTGAAGGAGTTTTTAGGGATATATTTAAGAAACATTACTCATGGTCTTTTCATCACCTGAGATCACTCTAAACAGGGGTCAGCAAACTATGACCTGCAAGACAAATTCAACCAAAAGTAAGCATAGTTTTTACATTTTTTTAAGAGCTGTGAAAAAAACAAAATGAAAACAAGGAATATACAACAGAACCCATGTGGTCTGGCAAGGCCCAAGATATTTACCATCTGGCCCTTCGTAGAAAAAGTCAGCTGACTGCTGCTAAGTTGATTCAAAGAATACCAGAGAGATGTTTACTTGTGTTTTACTGACTATGCAAAGGCATTCGACTGTGTGCATCATAACAATTATGGATAACATTGAGAAGAATGGGAATTCCAGAACACTTAATTGAGCTCATGAGGAACCTGTACATAGGCCAGGAAACTGTTGTTTGAACAGAACAAGGGGATACTATTGCATGGTTTAAAATCAAGTCAGGGTTTTATCCTTTCACCATACTTATTCAATCTGTACGCTGAGCAAATAATCTGAGAAGCTGGACTATATGCAGAAGAACACAGCATCAGGACTGAGGAAGAATCATTAACAACCTGTGATACGCAGATGACACATAACCCTGCTTGCTGAAAGTGAGGATGACTTGAAGCACTTACTGGTGAAGATTAAAGACTACAGTCTGCAGTATGGATTACACTTCAATATAAAGAACATGAAAATCCTCACAACTGGAACAATAAGCAGCATCAGGACAAATGGAGAAAAGATTGAAGTTGTCAAAGATTTCCATAATTACTTGGCTCCATAATCAACACCAATGGAAGCATCAGTCAAGAAATCAGTATTAATTACATTGGGCAAATCTGCTGCAAAAGACCTCTTTCAAGTGCTGAAAAGCAACGCTATCTCTTTGAAGAGTAAGGTGCACCTAACCCAAGCCATGGTATTTTCAATTGCCTCATATGCATGCGAAAGTTGGACAATGAATAAGGAAGATCAAAGAAGTATTGAGGCTTTTGAGTTGTGGTGTTGGTGAAGAATACTGAAAGTACCATCGACTGTCAAAAGAACTAACAAATCTGTAGGGGAAGCAGTGCAGCCAGAATGCTCCTTGGAAGCGAGAATGCCACACTTCGTCTGACCTACTTTGGTCATGTCAGAAGGAACCATTCCCTGGAGAAGGATATCATGCTTGGTAAAGTGGAGGATCAACGAAAAACAGAAAGGCCCTCAACAAGATAGATTGACACAGTGGCTGCAGTGATGGGCTCAGGAATAGCAAGGATGTGATGCTGGCACAGGAGCAGGCAGTGTTTTGTTCTGTTGTACGAAGGGTTGCTATGAGTCAAAACTGACTCTACAGCACCTAACAAGAAGCGGATTCTTGAGAACTTAAAAAACTAGAAGGGTTCAGAACTTAAAACACTGGTAGTTTTAAGTGTTAAAGGACTTAATTTTTCAAAAATTAAGAAAATTGATATTTAGGAGTTCTGGTGGTGTAGTGCCTAAGGCATTTGACTTCTAACCAGAGGGTTGGCAATTCAGTCCCATCGGCCACTGCACAGAAGGAAGATAGAGCAATCTGCTTCCATAAAGATTTACTGCATCGGAAAAATGCTTTCGCTATTTCACCCCCTTCCCCAACAATTAGTAAGACTCCCAGTCATCCTATGATTCATACAGTTTTAAGTGGAGACTGTAGATCTTATTAACATAGGAGTCCAGAAATAATTACAGCACACTGTCCAGCAGAACTCTCTGCAACGACAGAAATATTCTATAAATCTATACTATCCAATATAATAACCACTAGACACATGTGGCTAATGAGCACTTGAAATGTGGCTAGTACAATTAAGGAACTGGATTTTTAAATTTTATTTAATTGGAAGTAATTTATATGTAAGTAACCACATGTGGTTCATGGCTACCATATCTACTGGGAGATGGACGTCATGACAGATTATCCCCAGGTACCTAGAGTAACAGAGATTATAAGGATTTATGACCTGAACAAGAAAGATATATACTTTTATTTATAAATCACAATATATCATGAGCTACATGGAGAAGAAAAACTCTAATAAATAATGAAAATTTGTAAATAAATAGATTGGTCTACCTTTCTAATTACATCCATTTGTAGTTCTCGTTCTACGATTTCTAGCAGAGGACTCTTGCAGCTGGAATACAGCATCCGTTCTCTTATACTGCATGTGTATCCAGGCATTGAATAAATAAAAACTAAATAAAAATAAAATTAAAATTAGCAGTATATCAATTAAAGCAAGCATTAAGCCTCATAAAACATCTAAGCCCTCTGGGCAAGAAATCAGTAAGGATATCTTGCTGAAATACAAATTAATTGAAAGTAGCATGTTAAAAATAATATATCATATACCTATGGACTCCAAATAGTCTCCCTCATGGGAATGTTTATACAGAAAGAAATGATAGCGTGCTGAATCCTTGGGAATCCTCTTTGGCAAATCTTTTAGCTCTGTATTTGTAGTGTTGGCCAAAATTATAATTTCATTTTTAATATCTATTTCCTGTCAATAAGAAAATATTCATTAAAACAGATACACAGAATTCATTTTAAAAATGTGTATTAAATGAGGAGATAACACAAAGTGTTCTGTATTATTTGATTTTTAGCAAACAAAACACATTTTTTTTTATAATTTAAAAAAAAAAATTCAAACTTGGTTGAAAATAAACCTTATACAAGCCTATTAGTAAGAATAGGCATTTCTAAATAATCATTCCGTCTCTTACCAACTGCACATAGTTGAGCTGTCTGTTACTCAACTTTTCCAAAGCCTGAAAAGCTTCTTGAGAAATAGGAAATGCTACTCCTTGTAGTGTTTGATGCTTAGTGTCCACACTCACATCAGTTTGTACCTAAATATGATAGGATATTTAATTTACTGGTAAGGGTTTAGCATTTTTCATTGTCATATGGCAAAGATAATAAGAAAACCCAATCTCTATAAAGTAAACATCATTTAAAGCTTGCCCAAACTATAATTAAAAGAAACACTTAAAACACTATGAACTTAAAAAGAAAATTCTTGTTCACATTTGTTCATGGTCCTGCTAGCAACTGGTCAACATGCAGAGTGCATGACACATCTTCATGAAAATGTCTGGAGTGAAGGTTTAAATGAGTGTGCTGTGGTCATGGGGCTTTGGGGATTTTGTTTGCTTATATATTTTGTTTTGGTAAAATTTCAATGATACACAAAGCTCTTTAAAGTGTTATCAGATAACAACAATAATTACAAAACTTGATAAAAATTTATGAACAATGTGATATACATACACTATTGTATAAAGCTTCACTTTGTTCTTTTTGACATAAAATGCAACACAGACACCATGCACTGAATTGAAAGGAGTACAAACAGTATACAAGGACACAGTACAGCTCAACAAGTTATACTACTGCAGAAGTTCCAGACAGAGAGCTTTCTTTACTAGAACACAGGTGCACATGTACTGGAAGAGAGAAGGATACTTCAAGAAAGCTTTCAATGCACAAGTTTAAGATTTATGTATATTCGATAAATGATAGCTAGTTTAGGGTCTCATTTGCAGTGTTCCTTCCAACAGAGAATCAAATAGAAATTTTAATTAAAAAAAAAACATGAATGGAGATTCTACAGCATAAATGATATTAGATAATGAAACATTATAGAATATATGCAAATGCATACCCCAATATGATCCTCTGGGTTCTGATTGCAAAGAATAAAACAAACTATCAAACTTGTAAAAATATTAATAAAAGTCCTACTCAAATAACTCAAGTTAAATAGTATAATGACAGATCCTTGCTACAGGTTAGTATTAAAAAATTTTCAAACACTTTCCAAACTGATTTCCCTCTAATAGTGGTGACTGCTACTTGTTTTCTTTTCTGTAAAACTGCAGTAGAATATAATAGCTATTCTGACTCATAATTAGATAAATGAAAATATGATATACTAAAATAAGGTTGAAATTCATTAACTCTAATGTGTTAAGTAATCAAATAACTGTTCTATTATATGTTCACTGAAACTAATTTCTAGACCTTCCACAGATCCTAAACATCCTATAGCAATTAGACTTTACTCTTTTTAGTCATCACTTGTCCCTGAAATAACAAAACAAAACAACCTGCTTCAGTCAACCTTATTATAATATTCTTCACATCAAACGGGTACTTTTCCCATTTCTTCAAAGTACAAGGTTAAAAACAAGTGTATTCCCAAAAAGAAGATATACTACTACTCTGGCACATACATTATAAAGAGAGAAAAAAGCTATTTATGGAATTGATAAGAGGTTTAATATTCATTCTTAACATCTTTTTCCTGAAAACACATTAAACACAGCCTCGTTTCTATACTAAGCTGAACAAACCCAAGCTCCCTCCCTCACTCATTTATTTTCTCGTTACCTATCAACATTTATCAATGGTATTTTCAAACACTAAAATCTTCCGAGTGTTTCAAAGCTGTAATTTACCTCATTAATTTTAATCTGTCGTAATTCTTCCTCAGCGGCAGTCAACGGGGCAGGGGAAGATTGTGATAACAAATATTTTTTATATCCATGTAGTGATACATCTTCCTGAAAGTACAGAAATGGACAGTTATCAATTATTGTCTAAGTAAAATCACAGTGAGAGTACTTTAAGAATTTTTTATCTTTTCTTATACTTAACTCTCTATTTTACAGGTTTCAAACCTTTATGAGAAGTATCGACTCTTCATTTTCTAGTTTTATAATGAGTAAATCTTTTCTGTGAACACGAAGTTGGAGAGTTCAGCTACATGATGAACCTGGTCATGCTTCAAATCTACAGGACAATTACAATTAACTAGCTGGGGAAACCTGCCTTATCATTATTCATAATCAACATACTCAGACTATGAATCCTATACTACAATGATTTATGTGATTCTTCTACAATTCTTCATATAAAATTATTACAGTTCTTATGTTGTTGTTGTTGTTATTTGCCGTCGAGTCGGCCCCGACTCATAGTGACCCCTCCTTGGGTTTCCAAGGCAGTTATCACTACGGAAGTAGGATTGCCCTACCTTCCTTCTGAGGAGTGGCTGGTGGGTTTGAACTGCCAGCCTCCTGGTTAGCAGTCAAGTGCCTTAGGCACTATGCTACCAGAGCTCCTACTCAAAGAAAAAAAGAAATACTCCAAAGAGGCCTACTTATCCCTATAACTTTGTGGTCTGGAAGACCAAAACTCATAGAATTGAGTCAGTGTCACAATTAATGGTGAACAAGCAATGTATCCCCATCAAGTCTTGTGCTCTTTCCACAAGATTATATTAGTTTCTGAATTAGAATAAAAGTTCCAAAAAAACCTGTAACAACTCAAAAAATGTATTTCCATTTTCTTAATTTGAGTGTATATGTATAAATAAATATATTTACCTTATAAATTTTGTGACAAAGAATTCTTTACCTTAATTTATTTATCTTAATTGACTGTCTCAATTATTTTATGAATTATTTAAATTAATTTAGCCATTAATTTACATGCCTTAATATTTTAGCTTGATATAGTTACTGCTTCTAGAAAATGGGTATAACTGCTCAAGGTATGTAAAAATTATTGTCTCTTTCAAGCAGCCCCTCACTTTTCTATCTCTCCATCCTCCTACAATTAAAAATTGTGAACTAGATGAAAGGGTTGACCTAAGGTGTGTTTCAGTTTTTGAAGTCTATGACCTATGATTTAACAAAGAACACCCCAACATATTTTAAAAGCCTAAGTATAATTTTTCCATTTTACTTGTTACGTTAAATAGGTACAAATTAATAAATTCAAAGTAATTAATAAATTACAAACTCACTGGTAAACTTCAAAAAATCCTCAATGCCGTGGAGTCAGATCTGACTCATAGCAACCCCTACTTGGGTTTCTGAGACAGTATCACTACAGAAGTAGATCACTCAATCTTCCTTCCGAGGAGTGGCTGCTAGGTTTGAACCACCAGCCCTCTGGTTAGCAGTCAAATGCCTTAGGCACTACACCATGAGAGCTACATATCATTAAATATAACATTATTTTCTCTTATCCTTATGCTTATATATTAATCTGAGTTCATATTATTTATTACTTATCTATTACCTAGAAGGTCTATTCAAAGTATTTTAACTGCAACATGAAAAAACTCACTGCTGTCAAGTCGGATCTGACTCATAGAAACCCCTCCAATGGTTTCCAAGGGAGTATCACTACAGAAGTAGATTGCCCAATACTAATAAATACTTAAGTTTTGTACCTTTACTGTTCCAAATACTTCATCTTTAATGTGACCACCTCCAAATTCCTTTTTCAAAGTTGCTCTTGTTGCTGCATACAACATTTTTTGACGAACCTATATAGTTGTGAAAGTTTACTGAGTTTACAAATGAAAACATATTACAAAAGAAAGCATTAAAAATAAACTGTGAAAAGCTAAAACCTACTAATATGCTAAAATGTTTATACAAATAATCATAAAATGAGCATCTAAGTACTTAAGAAATCATATGCCATATTCTGCTGGACAAATCTGCTGCAAAAAACCTACTGAAAATATTAAAGAGCAAAGATGTCACTTTGAAACCTAAGGGGCATCTAACGCAAGCCTTGGTATTTGCAATAGTTTCATACGCATATGAAAGCTGGGCAATGAATAAGCAAGGCTGAAGAACTGAAGCATCTGAACTGTGTTGTTAGCAAAGACTGCTGAAAATACCATGGACTGCCAAAGGAACTAACAAATCTGTCTTGGAAGAAGTCCAAGAGCCTGAACGCTCCTTAGAAGAATGGCCAGACTTCATCTCACACACTTTGATCATACTGTCAGAAGGGACTAGTCCTTGGAGAAGGATACAATGCTTGGTAAATATAGTAGAGGGTCTGCGAAAGAGGGGAAGACCCTCAACAAGATGTATTGACACAGGAGCTGCAATGATGGGCTCAAGCATGACAAGGATTTGGAGGATGGTGCAGGGCTGGGAAGTGTTTTGTTCTGTTGCACACAGGGTCACTCTGAGTCAGAACTGACTCAATGACACCTAACAAGGAGGAGTTAGTTACATCAATGGCTATTAAAGCAGATTTCAATTTATAGTGTAAGTCTTATTTTTCAAAAAGGGGAAAATTCTAATTTTAAAAAAATTTCGCATTTTTCAAAGAATAACATTAGCTGAAGAATAAAAAACTACTTTAAAAGATGGGGGAAAAAACATCATTGAAATGAAGTAACCTAGATACTGACATTTTACTCAAAGCAAACCCAGGTACTACAAATTAAGCTGTTCAAGAATCAAATATTCTTGTTGTACCTATGGCATCTACGATTCTATGAGGGGCATAAAGATGAAAAGAAATATATATTATTATTAAAGGGTCTACTAACATCTACAAAGAATTACTAAACATAATTATCAACCAACAGAAAGAATTTCATAATCCTACATAGGCAAAAACAATATTTCTTTCAGATAGAATGTGAGGAATTAAAGAGGGCAAGATGATCCTTTGAGAAAGACATGGAGATTAACGTTAAAAAAAAAAGTTATTCTATAACAAATACAGGAATTAATCTTCAAAATAATGGACAATATTCATATATCAATGCAGTTTTTTTTATCTATTTATCAATTTACTAACCAACTTTTCTAAAGAAATACATGTGTGACGTGCCTATTTCTTGAACGGTTGTTGTTGTTGTTGTTATGTGCCGTCGAGTCAAACCCAACTCATAGCGACCCCTCCTTGGGTTTCCAAGGCAGTATCACTACGGAAGTAGGATTGCCCAACCTTCCTTCCGAGGAGTGGCTGGTGGGTTTGAACCGCCAGCCGTCTGGTTAGCAGGCAAGTCTCTTAGCCACTATGCTACCAGAGCTCCGGTAGCTACTAGTAATATATGGTGAATATTAATAATATTTAGTATGATGTGCAATTAGCCCTCAGAATTATTGTAATTACTATTCTCAGAGCAAAGTAGATTTTTTTTAAAGAGGCCCACAGAAGTCACTTAAAATTGCCACATTTTTAAGTTTAAAATAAACAATTATTTTGATTTCAAGAGCAAAATTTCTAACTCCTAGAATATTAGTCCTGATTCCAAATTACCAATCCAAGGATTTTTCTTCCCCTATGATCGTTCTTTTTTTATGGCAAATGATTTTTGCTTCTTAATCTTCTTTTGGCCTAGGACATTTTAGGAAAAAAAAAAGAATTCTTTCTAACATTTAATATTAAATGTATTACAAAAAATTACTTACATGAGAATGATCTGGAGACCATGCAATGAATATCCACTCATATCCCTGGGCATTCTGAGAATCTAACCTGAATAATATATAGCATGGTTGTTTTTCTTCCAGCAGGGGTAGAACAAAGAAATCATAATCCTTATCCCATGAATCTGAAGGTTGACTACAGGAACCAATCACAAGTTGCTCTATGAAGAATAATTTTAAAAAATACAGGAACAGTTTGAAATGTCAAATGGCAGTGAGCTGAAAAGTACTATAGTTTTAAAAAGTAGTTATTTAATAATTATTATGATTCCTATTAAATAATTAAAAGGAAAAAAGTGGTAGAACAGAAAATACTTACAATATAAAACAGAATTAAAAACTGTTTTAATATTACTTGATCACAATAATGTTATATATATGGTAATGATACACAAAAGGAACATAAAAAAATGATCATATTAGTTGAGCTGGATGGCCAAATAATGAATGATTCTATTTTCCAAAATGTCTATAAATTTTCAACAAATGATACTTACATAGATGTACTACCACTCAAAAGTGAAACTTCTAAAATTAACATGGATAAAAACAGTTTTAGCTCCTATTTTTCCATAATGGTATAGATTAAAAATTTGTGTAGAAGCATAAACAGAGCCACTTCGAAGGTCTATTTGGCAGAATCAAGTAAAATTGAAAATACACTCTGCATAAAGAATCTGCTGCACATATGTACAGCAATGGATAACAATGAAAATTGGAAATAGACTAAATGTTCATCAATAAGGGAATAGGTAAATAATATCCGTATGGCATATCTCATGTATCAAAACTAATTCCAAAAGGAACATTTAGAGAAAACAGAAAGATGTAGAATAGTCATTTATGGAAACTTAAAATAATGCTGTTATTTGGGGATACATGTAACAACAAAACAAAATAATTCTTAATGTAGTTGCCTTAGGGAAAGGAAGTCAGTAAACAGAATTGGTTAATTTCAGAAAAAAATATTAAATTAAAAAAACACTTGAAGCAAGTATGATAAAATATTAGCATTATCAATTTAAGGGGAAATACAGGTATTTGTTGTATTATAGGTCTTTTTAGTTTCCTTATTTTAGAAATCTTCCCAAAATAAAAAAACAGAAAATAATAGTTTGAGAAATAGTTGTGTTTTCCCTCCTTAAAGACGACAGTTAGCTAAAAAATGATAAAATAGAAATTAGAGCTCATTTAACCAGATCTTTAACGTTTATCTACGTTCCTATATGAGAAAAACAATTTTTCAAATGCATGGTATTTTTACGGCACATTTTACAAAGTATTCCTGATAATTTTAATATATAAGCAAAAAACGGAAAGCAAATTACATTTACTTCCAGTTTATGAAAGAACTAGGTATCTTTGCAAAGCAAAAATATTTTAAGGTACTTAACTAAATTAGGCCAATGGACTATTTTAACATTATTCATTTATGATCAAGTAGCTATAATATTAATTACTCAAATTCAAATCTCCCTGAAGTAGTCATGGAAAGATTCTTTCCAACCATTTTCACTGCTTACAGAATTATTTTAAAAGAATCACAGAAGTTTGTTACATCCTTAGAATTGTCCCTGAATAACATATAAAGTAATCATTTCGGGAGCTCCAGTAGCGTAGTGCCCAAGGCATCTGACTGCTAAAGAGAAGGCTGGCGGTTCAAACCCACCAGCCACTCCTCTAAGGAACATTGGGCAATCTACTTCCGCAGTGATACTGCCTCGGAAACCCGAGGAGAGGTCGCTATAAGTCAGATCTGACTGAAAGGCAGGGAGTTTGCTTTGGGCTTTCTTTTTCAGTAGCGTGGGTTACGATCAGGTGGAAAAAAATAGGAGAGTCTGAAAAATACTTTTTCTACTTTAAAACTAACTTTACTGAAAAACAATGAACATGTAACTATATTTTTGGATGTTTACTGATTTCCATTCCAGATATGGAAACACTGACATTAGAAATGAAATGTGATGCAGAAACTGAGACACAAAAGTAAAATAGGAAGGCGTCATACTGAAAAACATGTTTCTATATCCCTGATAGTCTGCTACACAATTCAAAGGTAAGCATGGGCCCATGGGAACTTGCCCAAAGTGTGCAGGTCTAAGTTACCTTAAAGGCTGATAAGTTTACCAACAGAAAGCTTTGAACTTTTCACATTAATTTGAAATACGATACCCAATAATCCAGGGACAAGAGATAATTTTAAACGTTTAACTTACCATTTTCAATAGATATTTTCAGAAGTCTGTATTTTCCATTTCTTGCTCTGGCAAAGATATCTTTAACATCTTCACTAGCTGTGATAAAAGATAAACAAAAGTAAAACTATTTTTTTAAACATATATGTTAGTACTTTGCTTTGCTACTTAGAAAGGAATAAACATAATACAAAGAAAAAAATCCTGAATGTGTAAAAATTTTATACTCTTACCAATAATTTAAATGATAAAGCTTAAACGCATAACATCATTACAATGTATAATCAAGAAATAAAAAAATGTCAATATCCTTTTAAAATATAAATATATATATCCTAATCTGCTGTAGCCAGATAATTCCATAGCAGAAACAACACTGGAGTAAATATATTGAAGCTACTCAAATTCAATAATGGACACACGACAATTTGAAGAACAACTTTCATTCATTTGAAAATGTTAAAAATTTGGTTTCATTCTTTTAGTCCAATTGTAATCCTACGATAGCCACCTCCTGTACTATATTTTCTAAATTTTCCCATTAAAAACAACAGTAAATATCCTCTAGATTAAAGTCAATAAAATGCATTCTACCTTGTATTTCTCAAAAAGCTGGAGTAAACTCACTGAACAAATATGTTTAATAACATAATCCTTGTGTTCATTCTTTAATTTAGAAAGCTTCAATTTCCTTCTAGTTTGATTCCTGTGCTACTTTTCTGACAGCAAGAATCACATTATGTAAGTCGTGCCTGCTGTAAGGTATGTAGTCAATACATACAGTCAAGCATGTAGTCAATAATTACATAATGAAATGTCAAAATTAATACACACAAATAAAATAATGCTTTTAGGTTTAGACTGTTTTACTTGTGTCGCGGTGGTGGTGGTGGTAGTGGTGTTAAAGACCCTTTTAAAACACACGATTAAATGTCCATCTGGGAAAGGGAACGGCTTAGTTTATATTAGAACTCATTAAGTGAGTAACCTCAGGTTATATGATTTTATTTTGACGAGGTCAGCTCTTATAGACTGCCCATTTTCAAACCAGGAAATAATGGACGTCAGATATAATTGCACATTCAACTGCCTGCACGAGATGATTAAATGCAGTCACATACATTAGACTTTACAGTTTCTCCGGGGAGTACCCTGGGAAAAAGGTCGAAACACACCTCAGGGTTTCTCAGAACACAATTCATATTCCTATTTTAGAAGAGGATGCGTTAAGAGTTCGGAGAGTACCCTTCTATATATACACAAGATTCTGGAATCGTTCTTTTTATGGTCAAAGTCTCTAACAATGTCTTTAGATCGTGAAATGAACTCCCCCGTTTGTCGACAGCAGTACCAGCCCCAGTCGCCTCCACCGTTCCAGCTCTTCCCTACCTGATGAAGAGAGAGGGAAAGTTGGACTAATGTCGGGGGCAGTGGAAGGCACGCCCCTTCAACCCCGCCGCTTCAGAAACCAATTTCCTCCGTTCCTCTAAAAGTCGGGTCTGTCTGCAACGTGGCGGCGTTCGAGCCGGGGCTGAGACGGACGCAGGCCGGGAGCGCCGGGACACGGGACCGTGGAGACGCGAAGAGGCCAGGCTCGCCCCGCGGGACCGACGCCCCGCGCCCAGAGCCCGACTCAGGCCCTGCCCATCCCGCAGCCCAACTAGCTCTGCTGGGCCTCCCGGGAGCCCCTTCCCCGCGGGCCGCGCCGAGCGTCGTTACCTTGGATGCCGGTCTGGTGGGACATGGCGGCGGCCGTGGGCTCCGGCTCCGGCGCTGAGTGCAGCGAGCGGCCCCGGCCGGCGGCTCTAGGAAGTGGCTGCTTCTCCGCCGGCCCGGGTGCGTCATCCACCTGCGACTCGTGGCCGCCCCGCCCCGCCCCGCGCAGCCGACTGTGTCCCCGAGCGCCCTCGCTGCACTGGCGTTCTCTGCCTGCGGAGCCACCAGCCGCGTACAGACGCGCAATAGTTGGTCCACCGGGAGCAGAGGCTTCGGGTCTGCGCCCGGGCCCCTAGCCTCCTGCTCTCAGCCAAGGGTCATTATCACCAGCCACAGCCGCTTTCTCTCCTCTGGGGGAAAACACCACAAGGACTGGAGGCTCGTTGCGCGGTCTGTCCAGTGTGCCCTGCAGTGCCCCCTCCGACACCGCCATTCACTGGCTCAGCAAAGAGATGCTCAGAGACGGAAATGACAATTTTACGGAATATGTATTTTCCATTTTAAAAAGACTGCACAACAACAACCTTCTTGATTCTTTAACCAATTTAAAGAAGTCACTTCCTGCCCCCACACACACCTTTTTTGTTGTTAATTGTACTAAGGATGCATTTCCCTGGGGCAGGTGTTCAGTTCCTACTTAGACTTGTCTATCGTTTTGCTGAGAGTGAAGCCACCTGAGATCAATTCCAGCCCCGAAGGGTGACTCCAGGCCAAAGTTTCGCGGGTTTCAATCAGTCTCTATCAGTAAGCCTGGGTGTTTTGTTTTATTTTTAATGGTTTTTGAGTTTTGTTCCACATTTTTCTCCAAGTCTATCCAGGATCTCCAATTCTGATCCCTTTCTAAATGGTTGGCATTGGTAGCCGGCCACCATCTAGTTCTTCTGGTCTCTGAGTCATACAGGTTGAGGTTCATGGTCCACTAGTCCTTTGGATTATTTCCAGGCTTCTTTAATTTTCTTCCCTCTTCTTTGCTCCACACAAGGAGAGAACCATAGTTGTCACTTAGATGGCTGCTGACAAGCTTTTAAGACCCCAGTTGCTACTCACTGAAATAAGTAAGATACAGAACAATATTTTTGTACAACCTGTTGTGCCAATTGAGCTTGATGTCCCCTGTGACATGGTCTCCAGCCCTCAGGACCAGTAACCTACTCCCTCAAGGTGCATGTTTGTGGCTAATAAGTTATCCTAACTTTGCCTCCTGTTATGTTTAAGCTGCATGTGGACATTTTTATAGCACTGCAAATACATATGTAGGAATATCATCTGCTAAACCTATGTATGGTCACAGATATATTCCCATTTGCCTACCCATACTTATCTACCTATGTACCCACCTGTAGGTTAGTGTTTGCTGTTACTGATAATGCAGTATTGTGTCTGCAATAGTATTTGCCTTTATTGTCTACACCTCTCCTTGTCTTCCTTTTCCTTAGTGATATTGTGCTAGTCACATGCTTTTGTTATATTGCTTTTCCCTTCACCTATATCAAACATTCCCCATTTTTAAAATGAGAATATGGAAACTGTCTCCCATCCAATTTACTCATTATTTTAAATTAAATGATCACAATTAACTTTTATTATTATAATTATTAGTCGCATTTAGAGATCAAGTTTTCCTTTCTCTTAATTCCAAAAAGAGAGCCAAAGAGAGTGACACAGTTGATTTGAGTGACTCCTCTCTGCTCATTTCCACCATTGCAATCTGATACCCTCGCCCCATTCTGAAAGTAGAGCATTCCTGTGAAATTTTCTAAGCCAGAATGGGTGTAAAACAATACCATTAATGATAGACACGAGGGCAGTGGTTTGGCTTTACATGGGAAAAAGTTTGAGCATTCTCATACCTAAAAGATAACCTACTAAATCATACCAAATAACACATCAAACCTTCAATAAGACTTAACTTATAATGTTCACACACATAGTTCAAAACTAAGGTGACTTGATGCTGAATATGTTGTTGGTGTTATTATGTGCCGTCAAGTTGGACCCGACTCATAGTGACCCCTCCTTGGTTTTCCGAGACGGTATCACTATGGAAGTAGATTGCCCAACCTTCCTTCCGAGGAGTGGCTGATGGGTTTGAACCGCCAGCCTTCTGTTAGTGGTCAAATGCCTTAGGCACTACGATACCAGAGCTCCTGAGATGCTCAGTCTAGTTCCCCTAAAGGAGCTCGGCAACGCTGGCAGCGCCACTCCAGCTGCTCCATCACTGCAAAACACACGCTCAACACTAGTTTCACTTTTCACCTTTTTTTTGTAAGAGCAAAGATCTTTGGATAAGTGAAAAGAGGTACTAATATAGGTCTTTTATATAAGCAAGTGGCATCAAGAGAACTTTTGAAAAGCTGGGGATACCTGTATTGGTCTATTTTATGTTAGCTCTTTGTTGGTGGTCAGAACCTACACAGCAGTGTCATAGAAGGGCCTGGTGATCTGCTTCCCTAAAGATTACAGCCATGAAAACCTTACGGAACAGTTCTACTCCGTAATACATGAGGTTGTCCTGAGTTCTGATGGGGTTTGATTTTCTTTGTTGTTGTTTATTGTTAATCATGTAATTATTCAACATTCACATGAATAAATTTATAAGATGACAGCCAGTGATACTAAAAAATAAAATTTCCCACTGTCTGCCTTTATAAATGGTGTTTACCCTCCTAAAAGTAATTTTTGTACTCCTTTTCTGCCACTCTAGGTTAAAATATCCAGGTAGAAACGGTTTTGGGAGGTCTTGACATGACTAATTTACAAAATTACAATCTACTATTCAAAATATACTATGTCCAGACCAATAATCTAAGTGCAAGTTAACAAAATTACTCTTGAAATGCAATGTATTTTTAATTAGTGATTAACTAGCAAGTTGGCTAGTTCTTTACAAGGATCACAACAAACAACATTGCTATGTTCTGTTCTTTGCTGTCTATGCACTATTTCTCAAACAGGTTTTCATATTCAAGAATAAGCAACATTTATCTGTGTTTTTTGACTTGTTTGGATTTAAGAAATGGGAGCTCTGGTAGCATAGTGGCTAAGACACTTGCCTGCTAACCAGACGGCTGGCGGTTCAAACCCACCAGCCACTCCTCGGAAGGAAGGTTGGGCAATCCTACTTCCGTAGTGATACTGCCTCGGAAACCCAAGGAGGGGTCGCTATGAGTCGGGGCCGACTCGACGGCATATAACAACAACAACAACAACAAGGGAGGAGTTTCAGTCTAAACAAAAATTTCCTGACACAATAGTTCATTCACCCTGATTTACCAGCTCTGACCGCATTGTTGAACACAGAGATAATTGCAGAGCTCACCTGCACTTTTTTTTAACTGATTCATGGCCTGGTAGTTAGGGAAAATTGCTTAAGGAAGCTGGCATTGCTCAAAAGTACTGATGAGAAAAAATACTCTTCCATATGCATGCTTAGAAAGTACCACTGTCTATTCAGGCCTGAAGAAGAGCAAAGTCCACTTCAGTTGAGACCAGGCTAGCTTCCATGGGAAAGTGCTCATTTTTTACCAAGATAGTATTTTGACTTCAAAGTTGCAAGGGCCTTAGGTACATTGTTTTTGAAACAGCAAGCTTCCTCTGAGCAAAAGAGGGAATCTGAGGAGAAATGTATTTCTTAAACTATCCAGAGCATAGCCAATGAAATCTTTCTAATGTCCACAAAAATTTATCATAAATAATTTCCTGTATTTTTCTATATTCTATGTATGTACAAAAAGTGAATTCTTAATACTTTCATAAGATGTATGTTATGAAAATGTGTATCATCAGTTTTGACAATACATTTAAATCTATTTATTGTGTAAGGCTTATTCCAGATAGAGTTAAAGTTTGGAATTGTATTAACTTTGGAGAAATGGCTTTTTTGAGCAGATTTTAATTTTTTAAAAATTGATTTAAAGGTAAAACTATACATAACAAAACCTATACTCATTTGACAATTTCTGTGTGTACAGTTTAATGACATTGGTTACATTCTTCATGTTATGTCACCATTCTCACCATCTCTATCCATATAGTTTCACCACCTTTAGACTCAAAATAACAAAAAAAACAAAAAAAAAACCCAAACCCGCTGCCATCTAGTTGTTTCCGACTCACAGTGACCTCCATTGGGTTTCCAAGGCTGTAAAGCTTGGGAGCTCTAGTAGCATAGTACCTAAGGCACTTGACTGCTAACCAGAAGGCTGGCGATTCAAACCCACCAGCCACTCCTCGGAAGGAAGGTTGGGCAATCCTACTTCCGTAGTGATACTGCCTCGGAAACCCAAGGAGGGGTCGCTATGAGTCGGGGCTGACTCAAGGGCAACTAACAACAAAGCTTTGGGGAAGTAGATTCCCTTATCTTCCTTTCATGGAGCAGCTGGTGGGTTTGAAACACCGGCCTTCTCGTTAGCAGCCAAATGCCTTACCCACTGCACTACCAGTCCCCTAAATGTTTCAGCTATGCTTTACAGTTGCTGTTGTCAAGTTGATCTCATATAGATAACCCTTTTAAAGAGCTTAATATTCAAGGCAAACATTCTTTATTAGTTGAGCTAAATTGTTTACTTTAAGGATCATGGTGGTGAAGTGGTTTAAATACTTCGCTGCTAACTAGATCAGTTGTTTGAACCCACCAGTTATGGGGATTCCTATGGGGCAGTTCTACTCTGTCCTACAGGGTTGCTATGAGTTGGAATTGATAGCAGTGGGTTCGTTTGGGGTTTGGGGATGTTTAGGGTAAGATGACTTGTGGAGATAATTTTGGTTCATGGTTTAACATTATCTCATGGCAGTAGATTCAGGGCTCCCTCCAATTTCAATGTGTCCAGTAAGTCAGGTTTCCATAAGAATTTAAAACTCTCTTCCACCTTTTCTTTCTTTCGTATTTTACCTTTTTAAGAGAACAAATTGAGGTAGAAATTCTGCTCCTTAGTGAATCCCTCTTGTTTATATCTTAAAGTTGCCACCCATAATGGAATATCTCCCTTTTACCTTTGGATGCTATATTTGCTAATATTTGGATGATACCTTCTAACTTTCTTTCCTTATGTTTCTACTAAACTTCTTATAAAAGGCTTCTATACTTTCTACATACACTTTTCACCTCTCACTCCTTAACTCCACGGTTCCTAAACTATGTTTGAGGTGCTTCAGGGACCACAGTAAATCAAGGGCCTGACTCGGCATATTGTAAATTGCTGAGGGAAACACAAAGAACTTGACATCTTTGTGATACTGCACAAACTATTAGTTGTAGGTAACAGTTTCAACATTAGATCACTCTCCATCTCTTCCTTTAAGTTCCTGTCTTTGCAAAGCTGGACTTTTAGTGGTTGTGATAAAAAGCAAGTACTGGGAGAAAGTCACTGTAGAAAACGAAGTGTTAGCCTGTTAGTGTCTAATAGGTACAGGCATTCCTGTTACTAAGTAACTATGCTTACTTAAAAACAGAATTAAGTACCTATTTTCTTTTGATTTATGTGTTGTTGTTTTTTTTTCACACTGTGAGGACAGCTATTTCAAGGTTGCTAGGACAAGTACTAAGTGAGTTGTTTGGAGCTGACTAGTTTCCCACCAGCCACTCCTCGGAAGGAAGGTTGGGCAATCCTACTTCCATAGTGATACTGCCTCGGAAACCCAAGGAGGAGTTGCTATGAGTTGGGTTTGACTCGATGGCACATAACAACAACAACAGTTTATAAACTGAACTATTAGTATTTCTTTTAGTTTAAGAGCACTATTTCAAAAAATTACAAAGATTCTAAGACAGTATGAACTGAGAAAGTTTGGGAAACTGCCTTACATCTTTGCATATGACTTTCCCTATACCACTCTACTGAAACTGCTTTCTTGAACATCAACGGTGTCTTCCTTCTTTCCTTTCATCTCTCTCTCTCTAATATAAGACAGACAGCTTCTTTCTTAATAGCAAAATCAATTATATTATTCTCAGATGTTGAATTAGCTTCCTGGGGCCGCTGTAACAAATTACCACACTGGTTGGCTTAAAACAACAGAAATTTATCCAGAAGTTCTAAATCAAGGTGGAGATTTTGCAAAGAGAATCCATTCTATGCCTTTCCCAGCTTCTGATGGGCATCCACATTCCTTGATTTGTGACTGCATCACTCCAATCTCTGCCTCAGTGGTCAATTGCTTCCACCTCTTCTGTTAGTCTCAAATCTTCCTGTGCCTTTCTTTTATAAGGATACTTGTCATCTGGTTTAGGACTCATCCTGATAACCCAGAATAATCTCTTTATCTCAAAATTCTTAAATTATTTACATCTGCAAAGAACCTTTTCCCACATAAAGTAAGAGTAACATGTTCTGGGGATTAGGACATATCATTTGGGGACTACCATTCAACCCACTACAGATGTCCGTGTGGCTTTTGATACTCTTAATCATTATTTCTTCTTGACAGACTCCTTTTTCTCTTTCTTTGACTCTTAACTTTTAACTTCCTGCCTGTCTTCTTTACCTTACTATCTCACTTTGTCAACTCAACATATGTAAAAACTCAACTCATTATGCCTTCAGCAAACAGCTGTGTTCTAGACTTGTATTTCTCTATATTATATCACTACCTAAAAGCAGGCCCTTACAGCCTGTCACATAGCTGCCTCCAGACTTGGGAGATCTCACTTACATCACATGTAAAAATGACTTTTATCATAGGCATAACATGCTCAAGTTTGAAACTATGAGAAATGACCACTTCCATTTGTTGTTGTTGTATGTGCCGTCAAGTCGGACCCGACTCATAGCGACCTCTCCTTGGGTTTCCGAGGCAGTATCACTACCGAAGTAGATTGCCCCATCTTCCTTCCGAGGAGTAGCTGGTGGGTTTGAACTGCCAGCCTTCTGGTTAGCAGTCAAGTGCCTTAGGCATTACACTTCCAGAGCTCCTGACCACTTCCATATTCATTCCATATTCATTCCATATTCAGTAAGTCACTCTTGCCAGTTGTTAAGTCCATTGAAACATTAACGTAACAGCAGTTGAAGTTAAATAAAATAAACTATTCCATTTACCCAATTACTTATGCCTTCTTTTAATCCTCATATTTCAATATTTTCTAAATCTTATAGATTCAGCTGATATTGTTTCTGAAAGCAAAACCCTTCTTTGTGTTCTCCTTGTGCTACTCTCCTTTTCTTCTTATATTCTTCCATCTATCCTGGAAGAAGTGCAGCAGAATGCTCCTTGGAATCGAGAATGGCCAGACTTCGTCTCACCTACTTTGGTCATGTTATCAGAAGGAACCATTCACTGAAGAAGGATAGCATCCTTGGTAAAGTGGAAGGTCAACAAAAAAGGGAAAGGCCCTCAACAAGATGGATGGATGCAGCGGCTGTAACAATGGGCTCAAGTATAGCAAGGATTGTGAGGCTGGCACGGGACTGTGCAGTGTTTCATTCTGTTGTGCATAAGGTCACTATGAGTCCGAGATGACTCAACAGCACCTAACAACAACATTTTTACCCCACACTAATGAATCTAAACTCAATTGTCAAGCTAGCTTATTTCCAGAAATGATAATCTAACTTGTTATCCTCCTGCATGTTGACCTTCATTGCTTCCTTACTACCTAGAGAATGTGATCCAAGCTCCTCAGCTTGGCACCTAAGATCCTCTGCATTGTTACCATGACTTGGCTTTTCTAATAAGATCTAATGAAACTGGAAAGTCTTCCCTTAAAATACACTGCATTGTTTTTGTCATGCTTTTCTCCTAGTCTGGGAGATAACTCCTCACTCCCCTAGCCACACCCTCAACTCTATTTTTGCTTTCTCTGTTTTCCACTATTTAACCATCCTTAAGAGCTATATCAACTTCCATGAAACCCTTCTTCAATCTCAATCATATATGAAGACTTATTTCTCCAAATGCCTTTGGCATTTTGAGTACCTATTCCAACAACTGTCTTACTCTCTCCTGTGTTCACAGATGTATGTGAACTATCCCCATTTCCCTATTAGATTGTGTAGTCCTTGATATAAGGAACTTTATCTTGCTCCTTTTTGCATCTCATGCATATTTAACTCACTCATTCATACATTAAGTCTTTAAATCATGATCACAAAAACCAAACTCACTGTCGTCAAGTCAGATCTCATTCATCACTACTACTATAGAAGTAGATTGCCTAACCTTCCTTCCAAGGAGTGGCTGGTGAGTTTGAACCACCACCCTTCTGGTTAGCAGTCAAATGCCTTAGGCACTCTACCACCAGAGCTCAGTAACTACTTCTGGGATTTTAAAGGTCTTATTATTTTAGTTTTGCCTATATAAATGGATATTCCTTTTTCACTTAAGCTTTGTGGAACTACAAAATAAGGGTGTTGAACTGTTTTCAAAGAATAGCCAGTTATCAAATTCTGTGATTCTTTAGTAATTGACATGAATATATATTCTCTTAGTAAACCAACTGCTTGGAAATAGTTCTAATTAGTTTAAGCAATTAAGCTGAATTTCTTTTGGAAAGTTTTTATTGCGAAATTTTTTCTCTATTGATATATTTAATGATAATTATGCTTTTAGAAATGACTGCTCAGATAGTTATAAAAATTTTATCCTCTAACCCTTACCTCTTAGGAAATTAACTATCCCATCTACATACTCTTATTTCCTCTTGCTTCTGTGTATGAATCCTCTGCTCCAATCATGAAAATGTTCCCACTTTGCCTCATCTACTTTGTCTCCAGTTGCTGAACATTTTGCCAGAGCTTACAGTTTTCAAAGAATATGTATAGTCTCATTAGTCTCATTTGACACTCAACATAATCCTTACAGGCTGACTGAGTGATTAACAGATTTTTTTTTTAAAAGAGATTTGTAAATTAAAGTACAGAGAGGGGAAGTCAGCAGATTTAGAGGCTTCTAAATTGAAGTGTAGAAAAGGGAAGCCAGCAATTTCCAAGGCTCTTAAATTGAGGCACAGAGAGGGGAGGTCAGCAGGTTTCAAGGCTAGGACAAGTGTTTGTAAGAGACTGAACCCATTTAAAGACAATGCATGCAAATAAAAGGATTTGCTATAGGCATGCAGGGGAATTTCATGGATCCCAAGAAGCTGACTTCTCTGTTTCTCTCTCTCCAAATGGGATCTCGCTATTCAGTCAAAATGGCAGAATAGAGCTACCCTATACTTCCCAAATTGACACTCACAGTTCCAGCTACATGCAAAAATTAAATAATTGTTTCTAAGTCCAAGTGACAAATTCTAAGGAAAGAGAATATGAATTACCCTGCTTGGCTCAAGTGTCAAATCATCTGTGGCCAGGCAGGTGTAGGTGGATTTACCCAGTACGCTCTGGCCCATTAATGAAATACAATTTCCACGGAGAGAGAATGGACTCTGGGTTTAGGAAAGAAGCTTACAATTCTACTTTCTACAATTTTATAGAGACAGTGGAACCTAGGCTAGAGGTCACAAACCCAAATGAATACAGGGAATAGTCAAATTTCATAAATGAATGAAGGTGACAGATGGAGACTGTAGCACCCAGAGGGAGCACAGACTCCATCTAAAGGGAGCCACTATCTCTCAGCTCCTGCTGACTGATGCTTGCTGGAAATTTGGGCCTTGTGTGAACTGATGCATTTGAATTATGATGTTGGCAAAGAATATTGAATATACCATGGACTGCCAAAAGAACAAATGTTTCTTAGAAGGGAGGATGGTGAGACTTTGTCTTACATATTTTGGAGATGTTATCACTGGGGACTAGTCCCTGGAGAAGGATATCATGCTTGGTAAAATAAAAGGAAAAGAGGAAGACCGTCAATGAAACAGATTGACACAGTGGCTGCAACTTTCGTTCCGTTGTGTGTAGGGTTGCTATGAGTCAGAACTGACTTGATGGCACCTAACAACAACAGCAACTTATTTAAAGGTTGGCAGTTTGAACCCACCTGGCAGTATGACAGAAGAAAAGTTTGGAGCTCTGCTTGCATAAAGATTACAGCCAAGAAAATCCCATGGAGCAGTTCTACTCTAACACATGGGGTCGCTATGAATTGGACTCTATTTGTCACCAACAGTATTACCTCTATCCTAAGCTACTCTTTGCAACTCCATCAAAACTATAGCCTCATGGTTGGAATTCAAAATGGATTATCCTTTCACTAAGTATGTCATAGTACCTAAGGCATGTGACTGCTAACCAGAAGGCTGGCAGTTCAAACCCACCAGTCACTCCTCTGAAGGAAGGTTAGGCAATCTACTTCTGCAGTGATACCGCCTCAGAAGCACAAGGAGGGGTCGATATGAGTTGCAATCAACTCCACAGCAGTGAGTATGGTTTTTTTGGAAGTACTGCTCCATAACAAAAATTCAGTGTATCTATTCTGGATTTTAGGGGCAGACTAGATCAGTGTAGTAATCTTCATATACAGATGTGGGATAAGAAAGTTAAATCTTACATTTTATATGTTGTGAAGGAGCTCAAAAGAACTAGATGCTTGGCCCAGGAATAGGCTTCTGCCAAAAATGCAGGCCAGACTCCATTTTTGCTGTTGACTTATTCTGAGCTGACTTTCAAAAGTCAACTAGCTAGCAACCCTCAGAAAGCCTGTGGGCTCCCTTCCTCCCTCTTCTTCTCACAGCATGATCCCAGGAAAGATTCACTCAGGCTGATCCATGAAATATCCATAGATTAACAAGATTTTAATGGACACAATCTTTATGATTAACAAAACAGTGCTTACTGGGTCTTAGAATTGTCTACTCTCTGTTAAAGCATGATTTTGTGAATGCCAACCAATCAGACATTTTTCCTTGCAAATTCCTCGATGTTCTGTACTTAAGCTCTGAAAATTTCCTCTCCCCCCCCAATACCTTTGTGAATACTCATGAAGTGTTGCCCTATATAGATCATACTATCCTTTAGTAAAACTCTTTGCTTTAATTTTGACAGAAACCCTAGTTTGCTCTTTGACAGTGTTAATAATGAGACCACTAGTAAAATGAATCCCAGACAAAGGATTATCCGAAAGTCATTAAAATAATTATATTGGAGTATATGTATTTTTAAAGCTTTAATAATAGCTTTTGGTGAGATTGATAGTTACTTATATAACATTCTTATTCCTTAACAACAGAACTCAGATTTTACATGGTATGGCAATGTACCCAGCTAAAAGTGTGCATTTCTGCCTCTGTTGCAGGTAGATGCAACCATGTTGAGACAGGGACATAAGGAATGGAAGCTGCTCCAGCTACATTTTTTGTAACAACTACATTTTTTGTAAATTGCTTAAATTAGCCCTGCTGATAGGCACTGGAAAATCGCAACATATACTTAAGTTAGATATTAGATTGTTTAAAAGCCTTTGCTGATAACAATTACAAAGTATAAGAAACTGTGAAGTAATGAAACTGCTATAGGAAAGTATGAAATCGCCAGGTGGTTTACTGCAGATTCATGGTTATGGGGTCAGCACATGAGACCCCGTGACAATGTCCATCTTGATCTGCAGACAAGCAGATGCCTGGACCAATCTGGAAGACAGAAGCACAATGAGCTGAGAATCCAAATTAAGAAGATTTGAAACTTGAGCACCTGATTCACCAACTGTATAGCTTCCACAATCTGTCCCCTTATAATTGCTGTAAGCTAACCAGAAAGCATAGGCAGTCCAGCTAGCATACTATACACCTAGTTGCTGTCCCAGTGTACAGTCTTATGCAGTGTTTCATTAAGGTTTGCTCTCTATAAACCACCTCTATCTCTGAGAGCGATTCTTTCTTGCCAGAAGACAAGAGCCCACCTGTTGGGCCTTGCAGAGTGCCCATCTTGTCACAATGTGATTAAGTTCTGGGCAATGAGATGGGGTGCTGTTGGATGAGTCTTAGAAAGCCTCCTTTAAACAGTACTAGATATCTTCTGAGCACCCTTTTTTATTTCCCTATAACACTTCTTCCCGTTTCCTACCAGTATGAAGATGTGATGGCTGGAGTGATAGCTGTTGTCCTAGACCATGAAGCAACCTTGATGCTAAAAGCGGCAAATTTGGATGATAGAAAAGACAGACAGAAGGAATCTGGGTCCTCCTAGACTGTGGTGCTCTCATCCCAGACCTGGTATGCCCACTTCCAGATTTCTTTCAAATTCAAGAAAATTAAACTTGCATCTTATTTAAGCCACTATTATTTTTAGTCTCTGTAACTATCAGCCAAATATAATTTACAAGTTGGATATTTTGCTTTACCAAAAGAGTTATATGTAAATATCCCTCATTATACAGTTCTTTCCACCACTCATCTGTATCTGTCAGTTTGTCTCACGTACTTTTGTGGCTTGTGTGTTGCTGTAATGCTGGAAGCTATGCCACTGGTATTTCAAATGCCAGGAGCATCATCCATGGTGCACAGGTTTCAGTGGATCTTCCAGACTAAGACAGACTAGGAAGAAAGAACAGACAATCTACTTCTGAAAAAAAAAAAAAAAAAACAAACTATTGAAAAGCTCATGAATAGTGGTAAAACACTGTCAGATATAGTGCTAGAAGTTGATCCATCAGGTTGGAAGGCACTAAAAATATGACTGGGAAGAGCAGCTTCCTCAATGTAGAGATGACCTTAATGACATAGATGGAGTAAAGCTTTCAGAACTTTCATTTGCTGATGTGGCATGACTTAAAATGAGAAGAAACAGCTACAAACATCCATTAATAATTGAAACATGGAATGTATGCATCTAAGAAAATTGAGAGTCATCAAAAATGAATTGGAATGCATAAAGATCAATATTCTAGGTGTTAGTGAGCTGAAACAGACTGGTATTGGCCATTTTGAATTGGAAAATTATATGGTCTACTGTGCTGGGTGTCTTAGTTCTCTAGTGCTGCTATGAGAGAAATATCACAAATGGGTGGCTTTAACAAGCAAGGATTAATTCTCTTACAGTTTAGGAGGCTAGAAATCTGAGTTCAGAGTGCCAGCTCTAGGGGCCAAGTGGAGGCTCCTTGACCTTGGGCTTCAGTCTGCCTCTTGTTCCAGGCCCAGGAAAGCAAGCTAAATGGTTCTTCTAATTCACATGGCTACTGGCTGCTGAGACTGACAAACCAAAGACTGAGAGGTAAAATGGCACAATCCCAAGATCGGCAGGCAACACAGCAAACCACTGGAAGTCAAACCACCATCACAAATGATGACTTGTTCAAGTCCAGGAACAATCCTAAGATCAGTCAGCAAGATGGCAGGCCACTGGTTCAAGTCCAGGAATTGGAGATGAAGACTCAGCCAAAGGCAGGATCCAAATGTACCAAGAGCCTAGAGACTTTTTCCCAAGGCTTTTCCTTATATACTGGAAGCAGGCCACACCCCAAAGGAGCTCTCTGTCTTTTGATTAATGTCTCACAGCAGATTTCATCATGGAGGTGAATACAATCTCATCATGGGGTATAACTACATCCAGCTGCCCAGCTACTCAGAACCATGGCCCACCAAGATGACACACAATCTTAACTACCACACCAGGAATGACAAGTTGAAGAAGAATGGCATCATATTCATTGTCAAAAAGAACACTTCAAGAACTATCCTAAAGTATGATGCTGTCAGTGATAGGATAGTATCCATATGCTTACAAGGAAGACCAGTTAATACTGCTATAACTCAAATTTATGCACCAACTACTAAAGCCAGAGGTGAAGAAATTGAAGATTTTTATGAACCTCTGCATTCTGAAATGGGTCAAATATACAATTAAGATTGTATTGATAATTACTGGTAATTGGAATGCAAAAGTTGGAAACAAAGAAGTATCAGTAGTTGGAAAATATGGCCTTGCTGAGAGAAATGATGACAGAGATCACATGATAGAATTTTGTAATACTGGCAATTTATTCTTTGCAAATACCTTTTTTCAACAACATAAATGGCAGCTATAGACATAGACATTGCCAGATGGAGTACACAGGGATCAAATCAACTACATCTGTGGAAAGAGACCATAGAGAAGTTCGATATCATCAGTTAGAACAAGCCCAACATCTGATTGTGGAACAAACAATTAATTGCTCATGTAGAAGTTTAAGTTGAAGCTGAAGAAAATGAAAATAAGTTAGACAGAACCCAAATATAACCTTGAGTACATCCTGTCTGAATTTAGAGACCATCTGAATAGATTTGACACATTGACTGAAGACCAGGCGAGTTGTGGGGTGATGTCAAGAACATCATAAATGATGAAAGCAAAAGGTCATTAAAAAGACAGGAAAGGAAGAAAAGACCAAAATGGATGTCAGAAGAGACTCTGAAACTTTCTCCTGCATGTAGAGTAGCTAAAGCAAATAGAAGAAATGATGGAATAAAAATCTGGACAGAAGTTCTCAAAGGCAGCTTGAGAATACCTAGGCTTTCTTTCTCAGAGTGGAGTGGCTGGTGGGTTTGAACTGCCAACCTTCTGGTTAGTAGTCAAATGTCTTAGGCACTATGTCACCAGAACCTTAGCTTGAGAGTAGAAAGTAAAATACTATAATGAAATGTTCAAAGACCTGGAGTTAGAAAATCAAAAGGGAAGAGCATGCTTGGCATTTCTCAAGCTGAAAGAATTGAAGAAAAAAAATCAAACCTTGAATTGTAATATTGAATATTACAATTGTAATATTCTGTTGGCAAAATATTGAATGATGCAGGAAGCATCAAAAGAAGTTGGAAGGAATACACAGTCACTGTAGCAAAAAGAATTGGTTGACATCCAACCATTTCAGGAGGTAGCGTATGATCAAGAACCAATGATACTGAAGGAAGAAATCCAAGCTGCACTGAAGGAATTGGTAAAAAACAAGGCTCCAAGAACTGACATAATACCCATTGAAGTGTTTCAATAAACAGATGCAGCACTAGAGGCACTTACTTGCTTATGCCAAGAAATTTGGAAGACAGCTACCTAGCCAAGTAACTGAAAGAGCTCCACATTTGTTCCCATTCCAAAGAAAGATGATCCAACAGAATGCAGAAATTATTGAAAAGTGTCATTAATATCACATGCAAGTAACATTATGCTGAAAATAATTTTTGAAAATTGTTGCAGCAGCATACCAAGAAGAAACTACCAGAAATTCAAGCTAGATTCAGAAGAGGACATAGAACGAGGGATATCATTGCTGATGTCAAGTGGATCTTGGCTGAAAGCAAATGCCAGAAAGATGTTTACCTGTGTTTTGTTGACTATGCAGAGGCATTTGACTGTGTGGATCATAACAAATTATGGATAACATTGCAAAGAATGGGAATTCCAGAACACTTAATTGTGCTCATGAGGAACCTGTGCATAGACCAAGACGGAGATGCTCAAACAGAACAAGGCGATATTGCATGCTTTAAAACCAGAAAAGGTGTGCATCAGTGCTGCATGCTTTCACCACAGTTATTCAATCTGTATGCTGAGTAAATAATCCAAGAAACTGGACTATATGAAGGAGAGTGTGGCATCAGGACTGGAGGAAGACTCATTAACAATCTGTGATATGAAGATGACACAACCTTGCTTGCTGAAAGTGAAGAAGATTTGAAGCACTTACTGATGAAGATCAAAGACTACAGTTTTCAGCATGGATTACATCTCAACATAAAGAAAATAAAAATCCTCATAACTGAACCAATGAGCAGTATCATGATAAATGGAGAAAAAATTGAAGTTGCCAGGGATTTTATTTTACTTGCATGTACAATCAATGCCCATGGAAGTAGCAGTCATGAAATCAAATGACCGAGTGTGCTGGGAAAATCTGCTGCAAAAGACCTATTTAAAGTGTTTAAGAGCAAAGATGTCACTTTGAAGACGAAAGTGTGCCTGACCCAAGCCATTGTCTTTTCAATAATCTCATATGCTTGGGAAAGCTAGACAATGAATAAGGAAGATAGTAAAGAATTGATGCATTTGAATTGTGTTGGTGAAGAGTATTGAATATGCCATGGTACATGCTAGAAGAATAAACAAATCAGTCTTGGAAGAAGTAATGTCTGGGATGGTACTTAAAAGGGAGGATGGAGAGACTTTGCCTCTCATACTTTGACATGTTATCAGGAGCGACCAGTCCCTGGAAAAGGACATCATGCTTGCCAAAGCATATGGTCAGCAAAAAACAAGGAGACCTTCAACAAGATGCACTGCCTGTGGCTGCAACAATGGGTTCAAATATAGCAACTATTGTGAAGATAACTAAAGACAGCTTCCTTCTTTTGTACGAGGTTGCTATGAGTCAAAACCAACTCGACTGCACCTAACAATGACAACAGCACAGTTCTTTAGAGTGAGAATTTGGATAGCAGGTTTGTAAAATGGGGATGCTGTGTTATCCAAGCTATTTAATTCCTGAATTTTGGATCGTAAGAAATGAGAATGTGGATAGAATGGAACACATAAGGTTTTAAATGTGGAATTACAGCTAGTTGATATTCTACATCCTCAGCATGTAACAGGATAGTTGCAAAGGTTCTTAAGAACTTTGCTAAATAAGAGAAATAATCAGCTTAGACCCGAAAATTTTCATAAAGGAAGATAGATACGCACTGTTTAATAGATTTAGAAATACTGTAGATCTTTCAAAATACAGAAATATTTATCTATTATTTTAAAAAGCATTTTAAAACTTTAATGAGGTTCTTTTCTATAGTTATTGGAAACATTGTAAGAAATATATATTTATGAATTTCAACATTTTCCTAATGTCATAGTTGTATAAGAATTAAAGTCTTCACCCTCTTAAAAATATATATTTAGGATTCCATTTGCTAACTAGCTGTGCTTACTGGTCTTGTGAACAGACATCACTTTTCCATCTCTGAATTTATAGTATAATCTTAAATCCTGGTTTAGTCTTCATTCTGTTACCGGTAGTCTTTGACTTCACATTGTCTTGTCTGTTCTCTGTTGAGTTCTCCTCAAAAACCAAACTCACTGCCATCTAGTCAATCACAACTTGTAGCAACCCCCATTGAGTTTGCAAGGCTGTAAATCTTAATGGAAACAGACTGCAATCTTTCCTCTGCAGAGCAGCTGTGTAGGTTCGAATTGCTGACCTTCTGGTTAGCACCCAAATGCCTTAACCACTATACAACAAAAGCTCCTTTAAGTTCTCTTAGATAGCTTCTAACAGAGGAAACTCTTGAGAACAATTACTCTCTGGTGTTTCACTTAGTTATATTTGACCTCTTGTCAGCGGAGAATCAAAGGTCATGGATGAGGGCTGGGTAGGATGGAAGCAAGGAAGATTCCAGGATCGTGGACTTGTCCTACCTTTTCTTTCTGTTTACTCACTGAAGTGCAGCACATTTTACTACACTTGTGTGTCTTAGTTTTATAACAGTAAGAGAAAAGTGAAAGATGTATTTCTGTAGCAGTGAGAGAAATAGCAAATTCTTATTTTTATGCTATACAATTATTAAGTCAGCAAAGTTTTCCAAAGTTCACCAGATTCTTCCAGGTATTTCTTGTTTCTGCCACCATTCCATGTCGAGCTATTGCACTTGGAAGTTGTGATCAGTCCTATTAAACCAACTAACTTGCATTCTAGGATTAGGCTTTAATGAGAAGCTAATTCTGCCAGTCTGGTTCCCAGGTCCAGTGCTATTTGGCCTCACTCTAGAATTGTTCTGCTTGGAGGCCCTGACTTACTGACTCGGTGAGTCCATCCCACAGTGCTCATAGGAACACTTTAACCAGCCTTCCTGGTGATGCTGGGTGCCTAGTGTCTCATTCAGGTTTTCTGAATGGGTTTTCCCTTCCCTCCTAACATCCTGGGTTCTGTTTCTTTCCCTGAAATCACCTCACAGCTTTTTCCTTCATATTCTAGCCCCTTGTGATGGGCAGCCCATGTGGGTCTCATCAGTCCACTTCCCTTATCAGGGTTCAGCACATACCCTCTCAGGAAAGCTCACTTCAGGACACAGAACAATAACACAGTTTCAATTAAATCACAATTTACTTTATCTAACTCTAGCCATATAACTTCCAATCCACTTTAGTTTTATATGCTTTTAAAGATCTTTTGCCCTCCCTCTCGTCTTCCCTCACTCCTTTCTTCATTCTTTCCCACCACACCCATTGTCAGTGCCCTGGTATTTGCCATTTAACTATTATGGCTTATTAACAGTGAAACAGAATAGAGGGTGAGATCCCCAGTGGACGCTCAGGTTTATTCTTATTGCTGCAGCACATCTTAGCTGTTTTTGATGGAAAAGGAATGAAGCGTTCAAAGGGATACAGATCTTTCTGTTCTACAGCTCAGGTCTGGAACAGAAATGCATTTGAGATAATGGTAGTATCTGTGAGGAAAAATACAGCTCAAAGTAAGGTAAATTGAACTTTTAAGAGTTTAAAATTTAAAGTGCATACAAAACGGCAGTATTTCCCAAAGGGAAAAGCTCTGAGTTCTAATCTCACTTTTGTGACTGCTTCTCTGTAGGATGTTGCATGAGAGAAGGCAAAGTGGAGTGATGGGATGATAACAGCAACATCTTCCCTGAGCAACATTGTTAGCCCAGAATTGTTTATTGTACTTCTTTATCTTTACTGTGTTTCTTCTTTCTATTCTTTTTAGTGTCATCTCTCTACGCACTGTAGTATTTTTTTTTTTAATTTTTTCCTGACTTTTCCGGAAGTTGCCTCACCCAGGCCTGCTGGTGCTAGGCCCTCTACTCTGGACTGCACCTTTCCTTCCTTCTACCACAGCTAATTTTCCCAGCGTCTCATTTACTCCAAATACTTGCCACGTAACAGGAAGCCAATCTGGTAAACTAATTCACAGCAAGGTGCTCATTCACTGATTCATCAAACATTTATGGAGGACTCCAGGAGGCGGGGCAAGATGGCGGACTAGGCAGAAGGATTGCACAGACCCTCTTCAACAAAGAAAAGGGAAACCAATTAACACAGACACAGAAGATAATCTT
>NW_006921632.1:11414794-11415428 GCF_000298275.1 Orycteropus afer afer | reverse complement strand
TGACATGAGACAAAGTATATGTGAACTGCTGTATGAAAAGTGAATTTACTCTGTAAATCTTCACCCAAATCCTAATAAAAAAAAAGGAAAAAAAACATTTATGGAGGACTCCAGCTTCTGTGTTGTTGTTGTTAGGTGTTCTCAAGTCAGCTCTGACTCATAGCAACCCTATGTACAACAGAGCACAGCTCCTTGCTGATCAAGGCCACTGGGCTGCATCATCAACATACATGGTAGTAACCTTGAACTTTGAGGTCGGACAGTCCTGGGTCTGAATCTTGCCCTGTCATTTTCTTGATGTGTCATCCCAGGAAAATTACTTAATTCTTCCATCAGTCAGTTCCTCATCTGTAAAATGTAAGTCATAAAGACTTCCTGTAGGAGTTTTTGGATCTTCAGGACAATTATCTACAGTGGCTAGCTCATGTTGTTGTTATGTTGTTAGGTGCCATGGAGTCGGCTCCAACTCACAGAGACCCTATGTACTACAGAATGAGAAACTAGCGCATAGTGGAAGTTAAATAAATGGTGTCTATTGTTACCATTTAGGAGCTCTGGTAGCATAGTGGCTAAAGCACTTGACTGCTAACCAGAAGGCTGGCGGTTCAAACCCACCAGCCATTCCTCGGAAGGA
>NW_006921632.1:11411628-11414694 GCF_000298275.1 Orycteropus afer afer | reverse complement strand
ATACTGCCTCGGAAACCCAAGGAGGGGTCGCTATGAGTCGGGGCCGACTCGACGGCACATAACAACAACAACATTGTTACCATTAAAAGAGCTCTGGTGGCATAGTAGGGAGCTCTGGTGGCACAGTGCCTGAGGCATTTGACTGCTAACCAGAATTTTGGTGGTTCAAACCCTCCAGCTGCTCCTTGGAAGGAAGATGGGGCAATCTACTTCTGTAAAGATTTACCATCTCTGAAACCCAATGGGGGCTGCTATGAGTCAGAATCAACTCAATGGCAGTGAGAGTTGAAAGGTGGCATAGTGTGTAAGGCATTTGACTGTTAACCAGAAGGTCAGTGGTTCAAACCCCCCAGCTGCTCTGTGGGAGGAAAATGAGGCAATCTACAATATTAATAATAAAAATCTGTAACACTATTAATAACATAGTATAATTATTATTGGGTATTCCTTCCATATAACATTTATGGGAAACTTTAAATCTTTAACTTGGGATATAAATTGTCAATGCTTTAACAATTAATAAGAATTTTAAGTCTTGTGAAGGGTTGGTGAGAGACACTTAGGAAGCCAGGGAAATCTTCTCAGGGCTTTCAACCACACCAGTTGTCTCAGTTCTGACAATAGAATACCTAAGTATCAGCTGTCTGAGGAATCTAAGCAGAGCGAATTGCTAAGGACACAGGGGAGGTGTTATAAGGATACTCAGAGGTACACTTTCAAATGAAGCAGCCTAGCTATAAAATGCCAGGAAACAGCAACAACAGATCATGAAGTGAAAAGTAGGTCACTTGTTTGGAGTCAAGGTGTCAGGTAGTATACTAGGGGAAGAGCCCAAAACCATAAACAGTAACAGGCTGTGAAAATTGCTGCAACAGCCATAAACCAAAGGAATGCCTTCTCGCATATGCTGGTGGAGAGAACTGCTGGTCCAGCAGCCAGTCGCCTTTGTGCCACATTTGCACACATGGAAAACAACACTGTCAGCCATCAGCAGCATCATTTTGAATACAAAGGACAGTGATAAATAGAGACCAGAAAGAAGGTTATGCTCAAAGGCAGGAAGACTAGCAAGAGAAATAGGGAATGAAGCTCTTTGTTTATATTGTTTGCCACCTAAACTTGTGTTTTACTTTTCAAATGTTTACAATTTCTAATTTTAGTGTGTCAAATTTTGGAGCGCCAAAATGAAACATCTGCTTGTTTGTATATTCTTGTACAGAAAGTAGGCCTCCTACTACTGTACTGTGTTTTTTATGTTGTGGGATTTTTTTAATACTTATTTTCTGTTCAAGTTATAAGGATTCTAAACTCAAAGCCTGTGGCTTAATTTAAATGACCTTTCAGCAGTACAGGTAGTCATCTGGGGTTGTCAGCTTTGGGGGAAGGGAGGAAGTGGACGAAATGCTATTTGGATTGTGAGAGGTCATAGCGAACAGGGGTGCTCTAGTCCACTCCATCCACTGCGTCACTCCATTCCTCTCCATTTCACAATGACCTCTTCTTACTTACACTCATCTCCTCCTGCCCACTACCCAAGACAGTCTAAAACTCTGGAGGAATGATCAAGAAGAAAGGGTAGCTGAGAGAATAGGTGTTTTGGCAAATCCTGGATTTGGAAACTATTTATAAAGAAAGGAAAAGCAACCATCATATACTAGTGTTGTATTTTGGTAATTTGATTCAAGCTGAAACCTCTAAATTTCTTTGTTGTTGTTATGTGCCATCGAGTCGGACGCGACTCATTACGACCCCTTCTTGGGTTTCCGAGGCAGTATCACTATGGAAGTAGATTGCCCAACCTTCCTTCTGAGGAGTGGCTGATGGGTTTGAACTGCCAGCCTTCTGGTTAGCAGTCAAATGCCTTAGGCACTATGCTACCAGAGCTCCCAAATTTCTTAGGCTTCTAAAATTAACTATACTATGATTACTGACTTTTTAAAATGACTTATTTATCAGGGACTAAATGTCCTTTAAAGGAAAATATTAACATTGTTGAAGTTATTGAAAATAAACTACCCAAAGACCCAAATTATGACACAATGCTGGTATAAATTTCTATGACTTCTAATATTTATTTATTTTATGCAATATGGTCTAATAAGAGTTAACACAACCTGAAGTCCATTTAGCATTTAAAATACATTAAAGTTATTTGGAAACTGGGGGCTGTGAAAGAACATGTATATATTCTAGCTGCTCCAGCCCTTTTTGCCATCAAAGAGCACACCGGATTCAGGCAATATTCTGAGTAAATAAAGGGCCTTCAATAGGCCCATAATTTAAATCAATATAAACATTGGCTTTTATATTAAAATATTACTTTAATTATTAAAATAAAAAGTGATAACCCTGAATAAAAATTCATGTAGTTTTAAATTGTTAGGAAAAATAATCTGAGGATAAAATGTGCCTCTTAATCTATGCTTAGAAAAATATTGTTTAAAGATTTCTGGCAGAGGCATTGGTTTTACCTGAAGGAATAACAAGCTGCTTTTGAAATAGATTCCTGTTAATAAAAATTCTATTTTTAAAACACAATGAGTGAATAAAGAAATGTTATTTCTTGGGAGAAGGAGAGTGTTAGGAGGTCACCTCTTTGTTCTGTGTTGAGAAGAACACATGTATTTGTTTATTTCCACTTGGAATCCTGACTCAACTAATGCAAAATTTGAATTTACAGCCTTACATGACTGGAAAGAGATTAGGATTTTTATAAATTTAAACAGCAACTGAGGAACTTTTCTGTTACTTCTGACCAAAAAAGACAAACCAAACGCACTGCCATTGAGTAGCTTCTGACTCATAGTGACCCCCATTGGGTTTCTGAAGCAGTAAATCTTTACAGAAGTAGAGTGCTCCATCTTCCTTTCAAGGACTGGCTGGTGAGTTTGAACTGCCAACCTTCTGGTTAACAGTCAAATGCCGTACACACTGTGCCATCTAAAGGTAGTGGAAATACTTAAATATTTTAAAGTTGACTGACAAGAACCTACATTATTCTTTTGTTGTTGTTGTTATGTGCTGTCGAGTCAGACCTGACTCATAGTGACCCCTCCTTGGGTTTCC
>NW_006921632.1:11408738-11411528 GCF_000298275.1 Orycteropus afer afer | reverse complement strand
CTTCCTTCCAAGGAGTGGCTGGTGGGTTTGAACCGCCAGCCTTCTGGTTAGCAGTCAAGTGCCTTAGGCACTATGCTACCAGAACTCCTAATTATTCTTTTAGATCTAAAAAAAAAATCACCTTTTATTTTTCAGGCTGTAAATTATGTCTGTATGAACACATTTGTCCTAGAGTACTTTTTGAGGGACACTGTGTTAAATTGTGAATTCCATTTAACATCAATGTAGAATAACTATATTTTTTTCTTAGACTGAAAAATTTTCATTATTCCCTACTTGCATAAAATTCACCTATATCAGGCATTTTAATGCAAGAATAAGAACTGTATTTTTTGGAGTGGTTAGTTTCATGAACTAAATTTAGAGCCACTTCTCAGTTTATCTCATGAGTGATGATGCTATTTTTTAAAAAAAACCTGCAGAAGCAAGGGGAATTTAAGTTCACTTTTTACTTATTTTACTTGAAAATGTATGTTTAGTTATAGAGGAAGTATATACTTGCACTTACTTCACTCACTCTCACTCACTGCTGTCCGGTCGGACCCCTCCTTGGGTTTCCAAGGCTGTATCACTAAGGAAGTAGATTGCCCAACCTTCCTTCTGAGGAGTGGCTGGTGGATTTGAACTGCCAGTCTTCTGGTTAACAGTCAAGTGCCTTAGGCACTATGCTACCAGAGCTCCTTAGCTTTGCTTTAAAAAAAAAAAAAAAAAAAAAGAAGAGAAGCCTCATCCTGTCTGTGTTTTTCTGAATTTAGATTCTAAAGCTTGATTGGTATCAGACTTCACTGTAAGATGAACTTCCCTCTCTTGTGCCTTAGAACGGTATTGCATTTCCTTTTATTATATTTCAAAAGGGATGTCTGGCCCAACAGCATTGATTTTCTCTATTATCATATCCATGACTGGGTGGTTACATTGAAATATGCATTATTACAGCATGTAACTCTGTAGGCTGACACTGCATTCTAGAAAATAATTTATGTATGTATTTGCCATCCTAATCATTTGTGGCCCTTTTCTATTATGGAAAAGATCTAAGTTTGTATTTCCCAGAGTGTAAAAAAAAAAAAAACTCATTGCCACCAAGTTGATTCAACTTATAGTGACTCCTCCTTAGGTTTCCAAGGGAAAATCTTTACTGAAGTAGATTGCCCAATCTTCCTTCCAAGTAGTGGCTGGTGTGTTTGAACTGCCAGCCTTCTGATTAACAGTCAAATGCTTTAGGTACTATACCACCAGAGCTCTCAATAAAGGCAGTTGAATAAATACCAGAGCTCCTGATAAAGACAGTTGGCCAAATAAAGTAACAAAATTAGAAAAAGAAAACAAATATATATATGCAGTTATCCATTGCATATATTTTCAGGCATTCTAGCTCTCTAGTTCTTACCAGCATGCAATTGCAGGTTTATATTGCAGTCATAATCAATGTATTGCTGTAGAAAAATATACAACAAGCATTCTTTATTCTGCAGATGTGCAATTTCATGCATCTTGACCACTTTATTTCTCTCATAATCAGAAGACAGCAAGGGGAGGGCAGGATTTCTAATTGGTTCTTCCTGGTCCAGTCATGGCTGATGAAATAGAACCAAGAGGGACTGGAATTTGCAAAATGTGGGTGCCTGGAATGATAACTGGTATGCTCTGCTGGAAATAAAGGAATGTGCTTTTTGTGTAGCAACCAAATCTCTTGCTTGGTAAAATTGGAAGCAGTGGTGTCCTGCTCAAAGATGGCAGCTGACCACACTGCTTTGAATGTGTGTTGCTCTCCACAGTCCTGACAATTATCCTATCTCCCACATTAAGCTCCTGAAAGGGTTCAATATGCCTCTTCCAAGTCTCCCATTCCAGGGCTTTGACCCATAAATTTTCCCATTTTAGTTATTAATCCAGGCACGCACATTTCACAAATTCCTGTGCATCCTGGTTTCACTTCATTGAACATGACTGAATGGATCAGAAAAAGTTCAAAGCCCTGGGGAAGGAGCACTGCTCACTCATAAGTATAAATCAAATTAATCTCAAAAACACACAGACAAATAAAGTCTTTCCAAATCTGTCCATCTTTCTGCCAGAAGTTTAAGACACAAAAACAGATAAAATTTGCATTCATTGTCATCTCATATAAATTCTTTGGAACTATAGACTATTACCCTTCGGGTTAGCAGTCAAGTGCCTTAGGCACCCACCAGCCACTCCTCAGAAGGAAGTCTGGCAATCTACTTCTGTATTGATACTGCCTCGGCAACCCAAGGAGGGGTCGCTATGTGTCGGGTCCGACTCAACAGCACATAACAACAACAACAACACAGAATATTAGGGATTAAGTAGTGCAACCATTTGTTATTGTTGTTGTTTGTTTTTATTTTATCCAGTGCTCTTAATTTTCACATGAAGAAATTTGAAACCACAGAGATTAATTAACTCATCGAAGATGATAAAATTTGGTAGTGGCAGAGGTAACTAAAGCCCAGGTTTCCTGAATCTCAGTACAATTTTCTTTTTGTGTTACTTCAAATGTGATTATTTGCCAGGTTATCAAATGATTAAATTGTTGTGTTTCTTAAATAGGTAAAGGTAAAGATTTGGATCCCTTTAAGAAAAATTTTGCATGATTTTATCTAATTTTGAACTTTTCCAGGATGTTTGTCATGAAGGCCTACAACACCACATTAGGTGAGATAAGGTGGGTGTGGAGTATAAACTTGTCTTTCTGTCTGTCTTGGGGATGACTGCAAAGCAGTGAAAGATGGTGGGCCTCTGTGCATTTTTTTTTTCCTTTTCTTT
>NW_006921632.1:11407381-11407853 GCF_000298275.1 Orycteropus afer afer | reverse complement strand
TTATAGGACCATTGTCTGCCAACCCTATATATGTTCTTGGATACACTCCCCATTTCATAGACATGCCTAATCGTTCAGCCTGTCCACCCATCTATCCACCCATAAACCCAAGTTTGCCTTCACTGACAATGCAGTACTATATGTGCAAAAGGGTTCATATTTGTTGTCTGTACTTCCCATGTATCTCTATGTCTTTCTCATTCTCAAAGGTGCCATATTGGTCACTCACATTTGGTACATTGCCCTCTCTTCACACAAATCCATACTTATATCTATCTATCTAACAGCGTTCCCTCCACTCCCTTCTCACCCCTGGTAACCAACAAAGAAAATTTCCTTCTATAAATAAACCTTTCCTTAACTTTTACAATAATGGACTAATACAATATTTGTCCTTTTGTGGTTGACTTATTTCACTCAGCATGATGTCCTCCAAGTTCATCCATGTTATGTGGTGTTTTGCAGATTCTAC
>NW_006921632.1:11330970-11390391 GCF_000298275.1 Orycteropus afer afer | reverse complement strand
GGGGAAGATTAAGAATAATAATAAAAGGGACAAAAGTATTAATAATAATAGTTGTTTTAAAACAGACAAATACAAGCATACTCATCACCAGAAAAAAGAAAGCAAAAAATAAAATAAAATAAAGAATCGGTGGAGGACAGGAAAGGGCACCCAGGCTCCGTCTGAGCACACAGACTTGTAATGGAGTTCCTCTGGGCCCAGAAGATTGTTGAGAGTGGGGGGATGGCCGCACCTCCATTCATCAGGTGGGTGTGGGGTAGAAGAGTAACAGGAAGAATGTCGTACCTTTTCAGTTTTGTGGGTCCGGAGTGTCCTTGGGGTTGCTGGAAAGCAGAATGTGTTCTTAAGCCCCAGGAATCTGCGAGAGCAGTGTCTCTTTAAATATCCAAAATAGTCAAGCCACTTTTAAACCTTCAAAATGGCAGTATCCTCCGGACCTGCAAGAGTCCACAGCTCAGCCTGCCTTTCTCTTCACCTTCTCCGTTTATTCCCCAGCAACCATGCACAATCCTCCATGCATCCCTGGCTAGCAGGGCTGATTTTTAGGTTAATTCTTAGGTCCTACCACCATTCGGGACTCTCCAAGCTGTCTGTGACGTCAGGATTGCTCAGGATTGCTGCCAGACCACAGCTCCACATGTCTCCTTTTTTGGTGTTTTCACGCAAATCCTTCTGCTAGTTGGGGTTTAGTCCACTTCTATATGCTTCCCTTCAAGGCTCAGGAGTCCAGGATTAACTTCTGTGTCTGTGTTAATTGGTTTCCCTTTTCTTTGTTGAAGAGGGTCTGTGCAGTCTTTCTGCCTAGTCTGCCATCTTGCCAGAATCTCTCCCTCCATGCATTTTTATAAACCTTAGGAGATCCAAGTATTTTTGAGTATGAAGTTGATATTCAAGACTTCAAGACTTTTCTTTAGGATCTCAAGTTTCATTCCATGTGTTATGTGTATTTACACTAAGGCGCAAATGTGATGTCTATGAGAGACTTTGGGGATGCAGTTACTTAGCTCTTGTGTAAACGTAGATAACCTCCCAACAACAATATCAAAACTAGATTTTTTTTTTCTTGCTGTTGATGCCTACAGAGCACTTGGTTTTGAGATCCAAATAAATTTATAATAAATGCTTTTTGGTAATGATACATTGTAATATAGTTTAGTTTAGTGACAAAATTAATTTTAATAGTTTTCTAAATTACTATAGTTTAATATTTTAAAATGCCTTAGCAGTTCAAGGAGTCACTTAACCTTTCCCATTATGTTTTATAAGTATTTTTTGGAATATTATATGCTATGATAATATTTTAGAATCAAATGAATATTTTTTAGTTCTCTGGATGATGTCTCAAGTGCAATAAATCCATTTGTTGGACAAGGCATTCACACACACAAAGGAGCCTATGGATTTACAGAAAGAACACAAATTAATGCAAACTAATATAAAAGAAAAATGCCATTTAAACTAGCTCTGTTTTTAATGGTACAAATTATTCATAATAATTTTTGAGTGTCACATGTTACTTCCTTTGTGAAACTTTGTATACAGAAAGTTAATGGTTCAGTATTTTAGGTTCTTATAGAACATTTAGGAGCTCTGGTGGCACAGTGGTTAAGTGCTTGGCTGTGGCAAGGTCGATAGTTCAAATCCACAAGCTGCTCCGTTGTAGAAAGATGTGGCAGTCTGCTTCTGTAAAGATTATAGCCTTAGAAACCCAGTTGGGCAGTTCTACTATGTCCTATAGGGTGACCATGAGTAGGAATTGACTTGATGGCAGTGGGATATTGTTGTTGTTAGGTGTCATAGAGTCAGCTCTGACTCATAGTGTCCCTACGTACAACAGAACAAAACTATGTACACAGAACTGCTCAGTCCAGTGCCAGCCTCACAATCCCTGCTATTCCTGAGCCCATCGTTGCAGCCACTGTGTCAGTCCATCTCACTGAATACCTTCCCCTTTTTCATTGACCCTACACTTTACCAAGCATGATATCCTTCTCCAGTGAATGGTCCCATCTGTCAACATGACCAAAGTAGTTGAGACGAAGTCTGGCCATTCTCACTTCCAAGGGGCATTCCAGCTGCATTTCTTCCAGGACAGATTTGTTGGTTCTGACAGTCCAAGTTACTTGCAGTATTCTTTGCCAACACAACTCAAAAACATCAATTCTTCTTTGGTCTTCCTTATTCATTGTCCAGCTTTCACATGCATATGAGACAATTGAAAATACCATGGTTTGGGTTAGGCACATCTTAGTCTTTAAAGAGACTTCTTTGCTCTTCAATATTTTAAAGAGGTCTTTTGCAGCAGATTTGTCCAATGCAATACGTCATCTGATGTCTTTTCTGCAGCTTCCATTGGTATTGATTGTGGAAACAAATAATATGAAATTTTTAACAACTTCAATCTTTTCTCCACTTATTGTATTACTGCTTATTGGTCCAGTTGTGAGAATTTTTGTTTTCTTTATGTTGAAGTGTAATACCGCAGACTGAAGTCTTTAATCTTCATCAGTAGGTGCTTCAAGTCATCTTCACTTTCAGCAAGCAAAGTTGTGTCATCTGCATATCACGAGTTGTTAATGACTCTTCCTCCAATCCTGATGCCACGTTCTTCTTCATATAGTCCAGTTTCTCGGATTATTTGCTCAGCATAAAATTGAATAAGTATGGTGAAAGATACAACCCTGACACACTCCCTTCCTAATTTTAAACCATGCAGTGTCCCCTTGTTGGCAGTGGGTTGGTTGGTTGGTTATAGAACACTTATTCCTCAGTTTCTATATTATAATGTAATGATGATATATTTACCAGTGTGTCTCCTTCTTTATAAGATGGGCAGGGATGATGTCTTCTTAGCTGTTCCTAGATAACTAAGTAAATGCTTAGTAAAAGGAGGAATTACATATTGCTTGAAATGAGTGGCAATCAGTTGAAAACTGAAAATCTTTTTCTCTATAAAGAATTCTTCTTAATAGTGATAATGATAAGAACATTTGACCTAATGTACCAATTGAAGCCACATACATGCTTAGGAGATACTGAGTAAAAATCATGAACCCAGAGGGTATGGTGATGTTTTTCCATTAAAATTTTGAATATGAATATTCATATAGGAATTTTATTATAAAAATTTGAGGGCTTTCATTAGACCTATTATCCATTGGAATGAAACTTAAAAGATTTATTAAGAAGATAATAGAAGATATACCAGATGTGCTCAGTGTTTTACTTGTATGATTTCATTTTGTCTTACTGCAGTCTACTTCCATAGTGATACCACCTCAGAAATCCAAAGATGGGTCACTATGAGTCAGATACGACTCAATGGAGGTGAGTTTGGTTTTTATATGCGGTCCACAAATTATGTATTATTAGCCAAAAATTAGAGACAAGATACCTGTCTCAAATAGGTTAAACCAATCGGCTAAGTTGACATATGTAGCAAGGTAGGATTTGAACCCAGGCCTAATTCCAAAACTCTAACTTTTTACAATTACATTACAAACTCATTCGAAGTAAAAAATAAGGTGATTGTTCTGGTTACCTAGTGCCACTCTGACAGGAATATACTACAATGGGATGGCCTTAACCAGCAGGAGTTTATTCTTACAATTTGGAGGCTTTAAGTCCAAGTTCAAAGTGCCAGGCTCTAGGGGCTGGGTGAAAGACCCTCAACCTTGGGGTCCAGCTCTGCCTCCTGCTCCCAACCCACTGGAGCTAGAGGCACTTCTTCACTCAGACAGCTGCTGGCTGCTGAGGCTAAGAAGCCCCAAGGTTGACAAGTAAAAAGGCACAGTCCCGATGTTACCAAACCACAGGTAGGCCATTAACTTAAGTTCATTGTAAGTCCTAAGGTCGGCAGTGCAAAGCAGGCTGCTGAGCAACGACATGGCTACGTGCAGGGTCCAAGCATGCCATAGGCTAGAGACCATTCCCAAGGCTTCTCCTTATATACAGGAAGCAGACCACATCCCAAAGGTAGCTACTTAGCTGCTTGTGGTAGATCCCACCATGGAGTTGATTGCCAGTCTCATCATGGGGAATAATTACCACAAGTTGCCCAGCCACTCAACCAGGCCCAGCCAAGTTGACACATAAACATAACTACCACAGGGATCAAGAAATTAATAACCACATTCTTTTGGGTAAGGCCAAAAACTACATCAGAGCATAGAAACATACATGTCAGGGTATAGTTTATATGTGTGTGTGTGTGTGTGTTTGTGCCTGTGTGCTGATAGTGAATTAATTGAAGTACTTTCCATATCATTTCAAACATTAATTTTCAGTTGTTTTCCTATGACTGCAAATAAGACACATTTTGTGCCAGCTTAGTAGTTCTCAGTGACAAATTGCTTACATCAAGTATACATATTCACAGCACTAAAACACTAAAAATTAGATATGAACGTCCAGTATTGACATTTCCCAAAATAATGATTAATCCATTAACTAATGTTTGTGGATGTAAAGGAAGTAAAAGAGACAGGAGGAGGTTCATTACTACAGGGAGGCACAAGCTTCTCAAATTCCTCTCCCCACATATGTCCATCTAATTCAGCTCTCCCCAGACAGAGGGAAGCTTTCCAGCCAGACAAGCCAGCACCGCTCCTTCCTGAAAAAGAATGATATCACTGTGGTGAGAGTAGTGCCAGTGACCATTCTGGGGACCCAGCTGTCCAGCTGATTTGCAGTTAGCAGCAAGTCTAGCCCTGTTGACAGAATGCAGAAGTACCAGTATCAGACATCACCTTGGCCTGAGACGACTGTTGCTTCCAGGGCAGAGGCTCAAATTCTTTCTACTGGGCCTGAGACTCTGGCAACTGTTGCTAGTTTCTGTGAAGTCAGCATTGACTCGTGGCGACCCCATGTACAACATAACTAAACGACTCTCAATCCTGCACCATCTTCACAATCGTTGGTGGCTCATTCATTGTTGTGGCCACTGTGCATTTTTAGTGCTTTCCAATCTAGAGTGCCCATCTTCCGGCACTGTATTGGACTACATTCTGATGTAAATCACAGGGTTTTCCCTAGCTAATTTTGGGAGCTCTGGTGGCGTAGTGCCTAAGGGACTTGACTGCTACTCAGAAGACTGGCGGTTCAAACCCAGCAGCCACTCCTCGGAAGGAAGGTTGGGCAATCTACTTCCGTGGTGATACCACCTCAGAAACCCAAAGAGGGGTCGCTATGAGTCGGGTCTGACTCAATGGCACATAACAACAACACAACAATTTTTTGAAGTACATCATCAGGCTTTTCTTCCTAGTCTATCTTAGTCTGGAAACTCTGTTAAAATCTGTCTACCAAGTATAACTCTGCTGGTATTTGAAATACCAGTGGCAAGCTTCCAGCATCATAGCAACATACAAGGCATCACAGTATGAGAAACTGACAGTTGAGTGATGGCAACTATAGATCCAATGTGCAATCAATCTAGATCTCTAGAAGCAGAAAATAAAACCAGTAGATAAAGTGTGGCCTCTTTCCTATGTTTTCCCCAAACTATGTGCCATGTTTTGGAGAATTTTGAGATCTTTGAGAGGTTAGCTTTATAGATTGGGCTACAGTGATGAAGTCCCTTAATAGTGCATATTATAGGCCTTAAATGCTTTCAGAGGCCAGACTGGTAACTTAAATGAGTCCAGAAGGCCATGTTAGGGCAGCTGTGTTGCCATCCAAGAATGCAAGTCCCGCAAGGGCATTGTTCCAGTTTTTAAGAGAAGCCAGAAATTGAGATGTTTATGTGAGATCTACTGTTTTTTAATGTTTTGCAACTAATTCAAAGTTTTAAAATAGTGTGAGGGGCAAAGAAAATAATCCACAGGCCAAATTGCTGTTAGTTTTTAATCTTTGGTGTAGGGAAATGATTTGGGGCTCTAAGACATAGTGATTTTGTTGGTGTGAAATAGGCCCCAGGCAACAGACCATCTTCTTACAAATGCAATTGAGCCCTACTCTCTTAATAAAAAACTCAAACCAAACCCATTGTTGTTGAATCAGTTCCAACCTATGGTGACCTATATGTGTCAGAGTAAAACTTCTCCATAGGGTTTCTGGGCCGTAATCTTTATAGAAACAGATCACCATGGCTTTCTTGTGCAGCACTGCATTAGAATCCCCAACCTTTAGGGTAATGGTCAAATACAAACTATATACACATAATGGGTAATATGACTAAATTCTAAGGTTTCTTGGCTGCTTTTTCTTCTCATTCTGTATGTTCTCCTTTGGCAACTTTATCTATAGAGCTGTAACATCAATTATGTTTCTACTTTTTGTAGTTCTTCAACTTAAATGTGCATAAGAAACATGAGGTTTTTTTTTTTTTTTAATGCATATTAATAAACTCCATTTGAAGAAATTCTAATTCAGTAGGTGGGGTTCTAGAATCCACTTTTTTTAACACTTATATTACTTGATTGTAATAGAGATGGTCTTTGGGAAACAATGACTTATAATGGATGCTGATGGCTGGCACATCTGTTATTGCAGAGCTAGTTTCTTGTTCAAGTTATAGATCTGTGTGTACAGCTGCTTAATGGGAATCTCCACCATCTCTACCTGTATATATTAACTTGTCATTAAAGCAAATGTATTATTTTTCCCTTGAAGCCTGCATTCATTATTTCCTTGGCCTATATTTTTTATTTCATTGGCATTTGCACTTTCAGTGAATGTGGACTATCATTCAGAGTGCATGTAGTGTGTGACAGGCACCAGCATGTCCACCAAGTAGCTGCCACCCCATGCCAAGCCTTGCCAGGTCTGATCAGTTATTCTACTTTGGCTTTCTAAGTGTGATCCAGTTCTTCTGGGACAAGCCAATAATAATAACAGCTTTATTTATTGAGGTTTTCTCTGTGCCAGGCACTCTTCTAAATGTTTTACATGTATCAATTCAATCTTTTCTTGAAGCCACTGAATTCCCTGTCTGGTTTTTGGCAGGTCAATACCCCCTGAGGCCAGGTTCTACTCCTCACGTCTGCTATTGCCAACTGGGATGTCTGCTTCAAAATAGATACCATCTTCTTCCAATAATGATACTACTCATCTAACTATAGACCCTGGTGCCTAGGACCCCTGTTACTGTTTTCTACCTTCAATTGCGTGGACATCAGTGGCTGCCCAAGTTGGAATCATAATTACCATGTCTCCTTAGCTATTTTCAATCAGTTTACTGCCTGCCCTGGAATAGTATAGTGCTAGAGTCAGAAAGGAATTCAGAGTTTGTTGAGTCCAATTTCCTTACTTTATAGACCTAGAATGTGAGGCCTAGAACCATAAGTGATTTGCAAAGGGTAAGAAAGAAGTAAGAGTCTGAGCTAGGGATCTAACCTCAGTTTTCTGTCTTCAGTGTAATATAGCCACTCCTCACTTATTGACATGGTTAGGCTCCAAGAGCAGGTTGTTAAGTGGAAATCAGTGTTACATGAAAATGGAGGATGACCACATTAGATTACAAAATGGAGAATGATTACAACGTTGCCTAACTGCCAAATTATATTGTTACATTACTGCCAAGTTATATCATTACATAACTGCCAAACCACTGAGAATCATGGCCCAGCTAAGTTGACAGATCACAGCCAGCCTTATTCTCACCTTATAACTTGGCGTTTATTATTGGCAGATGTACATTGTTAATGTGCAAAATAGTTGGATAGAAGATTTTTTACTATTGTAAATGTGAAATGTCAGATAATAAGATAGTCAATAAGTGATGAGTAGATGTACTGGAATGCAAAATTCATTCTAGAGGAGTTATATAATAATGGAGATTTTTTTCTTTGTTGATCATTTACATATCTGTCTGCATCTACAATAGTACCTGAACACAGTAATTGTATGGATATGGATATAACACAGATCACCAGTCCATGGGTGGTTGGCAATGCAAATGATCAGAATACCCCTTTGACATAAAGAACTGTGATCATTATTATTCAACATTATTTACCAGTTGTACTCAAATATAGTAAGGGTTATGTTTCATGTACGTGGACTATTTACTACCTGTAATAAAAATATAATGGAGGAAATATATATATATTACTTATGCATATATAATAACATACAAAAAAATATATAAAATTGTAGTATTAAGGATCTAGCTTAATTATACTGCACAAATATCACCTCAGAAAGCCTCACTCTGATTATCCTTTCTAAAGAAGTGCCCCATATACTTCTCTGTTAATAATTACTATTCTTAATAGTGCATGTCACCGTCTAAAATGATCTCATTCTGCATTTTGTGTTTACTTTCAGTTCACTCATTGGAGTGTAAAGTGTATAAGGGAAGGGACTTTGTCTTTTTCACCACCATATCACCAGAACTTGAAACAATACCTAACACAGGAGAAAACCTTCCTGAAAATGACGATTTTACATTTGTGAATGTATTCTTAAACAACACGTGGCAATTCAGAGGCCAAATCTATCTGAATAAAAGGAAGCAAAACAAACATCCAATGCTGTACGATACTAGAATACCAATATATGAGCGAGTTGTATAACATCATTTAGATATATTTACAAAGAAAGAATTATTGTTATCATTAACTAAATGACTTCTCCTTATATTGAAGGAAGAACTCAGTTCTGTAGGTAATATTATAACATTTAGGCAGGTGATACTTACTTACGAATGTGAGGATAGAATATATTTGTTTACTTGTGTTTAGAAGGATTGTGCCATAGATACATTAATCTGCAATATTTTGAAGCTATTATGATTAGCTGTTGTAATAAGTTGCAGTTGAATGGGCCCCAACTCATGGTGACCCCGTGCTGCTCTCTTCTCACCATCCCCATGACTGGTTGCAGATTGGACCATTGTGATTCATACTTTTGGAAGCAGATATCCAGGCCTTTCTTCCTACTCCATCTTACTCTAGCAGCTCCACTTGAAACCTGTTCCACAGCAACATGCAAGCCTCCACCATGGTGGCTGCCCATGAGGTGCACTGGCTAGGATGTATGGAAGGTGAGAATTCTACTACTGAACCATTACACTCCCAATTTTGAAGTTCTTATGATAATGACATAACAATAATAATAACTTATTGAGTACTCATTATGAACAGATAATGCCCTCTGTGAGATTCAACTTTTTAATGACATCCTAAAACTCAGAGAAGTGGACCAGCAGGGCATCCAGGCTCAGCAGCTATGATGGAGGTGGGACTGCATCACATGGCAACTCACTGCAAGAAGGCACTCATGACAGGCCTTCAAGCCCCCCTTATTTCTTCATATGAGATAGGGAGAGGGAGAGATTTCCTACATTCCCTCCCCCATCCAAGAGAGACAGGGAGACCAGCCTACCCCTTCCAGTCTATGGGAGAGGTTGAGACTAAGTTTTCATTTCATTGAGTACATTTGAACAGGACAATTACATTCAAAATACAAAATAAAATAATTTCCATTTCTTATTATTTAAAATTCCTTCTGCCAATTATTTTTCTTATCTTCTGTTTTATTCTCCCCTATTCTATCCTATATAGAGTCATTATGACTTGGAATCAACTTGATGGCAGTAGGTTTATCCTGTCTCACTGCTCATATTCCCTACTGCCAAAATGACAGAAAAGCCCGTTCTCAACAATCTGTATTGCTATTTATGGTGATTATAAACCGTCTCTTGTCTGTTTATTTCAGATCATGAGATTTCTGAGGAAATAGAGCATTCTGTATTTATCTCTGAAAACTCAGCATTTGCAGTGTTTTGATGGACTAGTTGCTTTGGATATGTGTATTGATTGAGTCGTGTATTTGACATGAAATCAAGAGATCTTGAAGACCAGTTTATTTTTGTGTTCTTCCTAGTCAGATCCCTCCTCCATTCCCATGGACCTGCCAAACCTGCCTAAGCAGGACCTATTGGAAACAGTTTTTTTCTGTAATTTTTTTTTCTATTGTGGTAAAATATATATTACAAAAAAATACTGTTTCAACCAATCTTAAGTGTATAACTCAGTAGTATTAATCACATTTGCCATGCTCTGTAAACCATCACCTTTATCCATTTCCTAGAAAAATTCTATCACCCCAAAACAGAAAAACCCAGTACTCCTTAACCAATAACTTATATTCCTTCTTCCCCTGTCCTCTGATAATCACCGATAAACTTTTGTCTCTGTTTATTTCCTGTTCTAGATGTTTCATGTAAGTGGAATCACAAAGTATTTGTCTTTTTGCATCTGACTTATTTCACTTAGCGCAGTGTTTTCAAGGTTCATCCAGCGATAGCTGTATCAGACCTTCTTTTCTCCTTTTGGCTGAATAATATTTCATTGTATGTATGTATCACATTTTCTTTTTCCATTTATCTGTAGGTCGACATTTGGGTTGTTTCCACTATTGGTATGAAAGTATGGGACGTGAAAGGACAGTGTGTTTTGGGAGTTGCCTGTTTCCCACCTTGCCTTGCAACTGGCCAATGTACTGAACTCTAATATATAAAAGAAGTGGAGCCACTTGGGCTAAAATCAGGATCAGATGAGTGAGAGATCTGAAGCAGCCCTGCCATCTTTTTTTTTCTTTTTCTTCCTAGGATTTCCACCTATGCTATTTGGAAAACACTCTTGGCTAGACCAGAGAAATGGTTGATTTCTTTGACTAAGCAATCTATTACACAAATAGATTTTAGCCCTGAGAAAAGTAACTATAAAATGTAAGGTTTGAGGGAAGGACAAATGGGCTTTATTAGCACCTATTGCTTACCTGACACTGTGTAGGTAGTATTTTACACACATGTAATTTAAAACTCCTAACAGGTCTGTGGGATGGAAAGAGTCTGCAGAACGTGTAGGACAGTAGCCTCAGTCTTGACTAGGATCTGTCTTTGAACAGGCTGAATGGGTTTTGAATGCTTAAGGCCATATTTATACAATATGTTCTAAATAAGTTGGGCTTTTATCACTAAATACTAGTGACAAAGATTGAAGTGTAGAGGCTGCTCCCCTCTTTGGTCCTGAGACAGACTGAACTGGAGATCATGGGTAGCTGCAGAACAAAGGCAACGCTGACACTGAGAACAAAGCTTGCTCATTGCATCATTCTTCCTTGAGCTGGTCTTAGAGAACTATATTCTCTAAATTTTGAGACTTCTCAAGAAAGAGCAAATAGTAGGTATTAGCCAAGCCTATTCTTCAAATTATTATTAAAGGAATAGAAGCCATTTATTAAGAAGACAGGGTTGTAAAGGTATGGAGACAAGCTCCATATAACTGAAGTCAGATATTTCAGTTCTGAATAACTGAAGTCCATTCTAGTAGATATCCATGTAATTCAACCGATCCAACTGGAGTGCAGCATATTCTCTTTCTCAAGTAGACTGAAGAGAAGGTGCTAAATGATTTTTACCCCACCATCCTGGTAAAAGGAGCTCTGGTTGCTTAGTGCCTAAGGCACTTGACTGCTAACCAGAAGGCTGGTGGTTCAAACCTAGCACTCCTCTGAAGGAAGGCTGGGCAATCTACTTCTGTAGTGATACTGCCTCAGAAACCCAAAGAGGGGTCTCTATGACTCAGGTCTGACTCGACAGCACATAACAACAACATCCTGGTAAAGAAGGAGCTCTGGTGGTGTAGTCCCTAGGCATTTGACTGCTAACCAGAAGACTGGTGGTTCAAACCCACCAGCCACTCCTCAGAAGGAAGGTTAGGCAATCTACTTCTGTAGTGATACCGCCTAGGAAACCCAAGGAGGGGTCGCTATGAGTCAGTGTTTGGTTTGGTTTAGTTTGTATCCTGGTAATGATACAAACTTTGTATCCTGGTAAAGAAGGAACTCTGTTAGCACAGTGCCTAAGGCACTGCTACTCAGAAGGTTGGTGGTTCAAATCCACCAGCCACTCTGCGGAAAGAAATTGGGGCAATCTACTTCCTTAAAGATTTACCATCTCAGCAACCCAAAGGGGGTTGCTATGAATCAAAATCAACTCAATGGCAGTGGGTTTGGGTTTTTTTTTGTGCTTATCCTGGTGAAGTGCTCAACTGCTAACCCTAGGGTCTGTGGTTCAAACCCACCAGTTGCTCTGCAGGAGAAAGGTATGGCGGTCTACTCTCTTAAAGATTAATTATATTGCACAAATATCACCTTAGAAAGCCTCAGGAAGATTACAGCTTTGGAAACCCCTTGGGGCAGTTCTACTCTGTCTAATAGGATCAACATGAGTTGGCTAGGCTCAATGGCAATGGGTTTTATTTTTTTTTTTGTTATCCTTTGAAATGCAATGTATTTTTCAGTCTACCTCTCAATGATAGGGAATGTGCTTTTTTAATTTTCCCGCTCTGCAGATCTCTATTATGTTGTGTAACTTGTCAAGCTTTAATATAATCAACAGATTGTTTCAACTGATTGAACAGTCCTTGCTTTAAATGGAGATCCAAGGAAAATATAGCACCTGAAAGCCATGGTAAACAATTACATAGTTTACCATGTTTAATAATTTAATAATAGTTTAATAATTATTTGGAAAATTATCCTAACTGTAATTATAAAAGTACAGTAGAAGCTAACCTGTGGATTTGATCCACTAGTTATTGAGCCGTTATTGTAACCCACCCTGTAAGGTGCTGAAGATGAAAAGATGAGTAAGATTTTGTCTCTGCTTTCAAAGCATTCATAGTTTTGAGGGGAAGAAAAAGAAGTTGCAAAAAAGTACAACAAAATGTAAAAAGTGTTAAACTAAAATATACAAAGTGCTAGGTGGTACAACATATGTAAGAAATGATACTGGGGAAGCTTGTGAAAGCATCACAAGAATAAATCTTTTCTTTTTTTCTTTTTCTTTTTTTTCCTCAACAGCCTACGATCAATAGGTACTTAAGCCCAGAATTTTTTTTTTTTTAATTTTCTTTTCATTGCCGTCCCCTTCACCCAAGTCAATATGTGTCTACCCTCTAGTTGGTGGTTTACCCCCCCTTCCCTCCCACCCCTGATAACCATCAGAGAATATTTCTTTTTGGATGAAACCCTTTTCTTGACTTTTTACAATAGATGTCCCATACAATATTTGTCCTTTTGTGACTGACTAATTTCACTCAGCAAAATGGCCTCTAGGTTCATTGATGTTATGAAATGTTTCTCAGATTCATTGTTGTTCTTTAATGTTGTATAATATTTCATTGTATGTATGTACCATAATTTGTTTAACAATTCATATGTTGACGGGCATTTAGGTTGTTTTCATCTTATTGCTATTGTGAATGGTGCTGCAATGAACATGGGTAGGCATGTACCTGTTCATGTCTTGGCTCTTATTTCTCTAGCAGTGGGATTGCTGCATCATATGGTATTTATATTAACAACCTTTTAAGGAAGCACCATACCTTTTTCCACAGAGGCTACATCATTTTACAGTGCTACCAGCAGTGTATGAGGGTTCCATTGTCTCCATACCCTCACCAGGATTTGTTGTTATCCATTTTCATTTTTTTTTTAAACTTTGCTCTTAGTGCTGGTGTGAGATGGTACCTCGTTGTTTTGATTTGCAGCTCTCTAAAAGCACTTGATTGCTAACCAGAAGCCTGGCGGTTCAAACCCATGAGCCACTCCTCGGAAGGAAGATGGGGCAATCTATTTCCGTAGTGATACTGCCTCGGAAACCCAAGGAGGGGTTGCTATGAGTCGGGTCCGACTCGACGGCACATAACAACAATAACAACAAGGCTAATAATTGAGAACATTTCTTCATGTGTTTCTTAGCTGCCTGAATGTCTTCTTTGGTGAATTGTCTATTCATGTCCTCTGCCCATTTTATAAGTGGATTTGTCTTTTTATTGTTAAGGTGTTAAAGTTTTCCATAAATATTAGAGATTAGTCCCTTGCCTGATATAACATTGCCAATCCCCCCCCCCCCCCCGAGTCTGTGGGTTCTCTTTATAGTCTTTTGGTTAAATCTTTTAATGTGCATAGTGTCTCATTTTTAGGAAGTCCTAGTTATCTATTTTGTCTTCTGGTGTTTGTGTACTTTTACTTATGTTTGAAAACTAAATCTTATTAAAGTAAGTCTCATAAAATGCTCACAGACTATAACGACAATGTAGCTATATATGGTCATTCTTAGAGACTAGAAAAGATGTCAAACCAGTGAGAAGTATGCCAGTGAATTCCCAATGATCCTTGTGCAAACTAGCCACACTGCAAGGTTTGGGAATAGCTTTCTCCATCCAATCTCAAAATCTGCTGACATGTTTTCAGCTTTCTCTCTTGTTACCCAGTCCATTTCAGAATCATGCTACCAGTGCAGGACAGGGGTGAGTTTTCTCCTCTGAGTTTGTTACTGTGGGCAAATATGAATGATCCCATTTTCTATTTCTCTATACAAACTAGGATGAATGCCATGAGCAAGGAGAAGCAGAATCCTAGATAGCAGCTTTTAACACATTATACCAAAAAAACAACCAAACCTTCTACCATTGAGTTGATGCCGACTCATAGTGACCCCCACTGGGCTTCCAAGGCTGTAAATCTTTATGGAAGCAGATTGCCTCATCATTTTTCCATGGAACAGCTGGTGCATCTGAACCACCGACCTTTTGGTTAGCAGCCAAATGCTTGAACCACTATGCCACCAGAGCTCCTTAACACATTATAAGCATCCAGTAAATTGCAGTAGAAATTGCTATTGGATGTAGAAGGAAACAAAGGCCACATGTATTTTTGATGGAAAAGAGGTTACATCAGGGAGAAAGGAATTGGTCAAATGATTTTCCTGCCTCTTGCAGAGAAATCATTTAAGTACTGTAGAATGATAGGCTCCTGCGGGCCTCAGGCTGCAAAAAAGTTAAAAAATTGCACATGTGTACTTAAGTATATACATGCATTAACATGTGTATATATGAGTTTATGTGTGTGCTTGTATGTGTGTATGTATTTGTGCACCTGTATGTGTTTTTTTTTGTGTGTTATATGCATATGCTTATAAGTATATATGTATAATTATATTTTTGTACGTATACGTGTCTGCCAGACCTGACAGACTAGAAAGTAAGTATAAGACTTTTCATAATCCTTGCATGCTTCCCCCCCCCCCGCCAACCCCTCAGAAGCAGAAAGGATGTTCTGTTATCTCAACATGCATTAGAAAGTTTGCAGCTCTTTTAGGAACATTCCACTTGGGAACATCACTGGTTCCCTGAAGGATGATAGGTTTTATAGAAAGTCTGGAGATTCCTCCAGGAAGAAGTGTCTGCTGAAGCCCGGCCGCACACCCCCTCCCCCCCCCACGTCCTGATCCTAAATCGTCCGGGGCCTGCAGCTGCCAGCTCTGCAGAGGCGGGCCCGGCGGGGCAGGTTCCTTCTTGGCGCGCTCGGCCCGCGGGCTGGAGTCCGCCTGCGGTGCCGGCAGGAGGGGAGGGAGCGGGAGGGCGGGGGCGGCGGGAGGCCATGCCTCCAGCTGCGCAGGCTGCTGCACAGCTGGAGCGATCACGGTCACCTGCGCAGCGCTGTCGCCCCGGCTCTCCCGCTGCCCGGCCCGCGGCCCGCGGACTTTGCGGTTGGGAGCGCGGCGCGCAGAGGAGCGGGCGCGAAGGGCGCCAGGCGTAGAAGGCAACGGGCGTGGGCCGAGCTGGTATTTATAGCTTGGTGACAGCAGTCGCGGCCGCTACGCCGCCGGCCCGTCTCGCCGCGCTTCCCAGTGAGGCCGCCGGCACGGCGGAGGGCTGTGCTCGTCCTGGTCTTCCGTGTGCAGACGCCCGGAGCCCCGCACGGCCCGCTTGGGTGAGTAAGCGGGCCCGGGGTTGGGCGCGCCTCCCCAGCCGCGCGGTCCAGCCGCAGCAGAGCTCTCTGTGCAGCCCTGTCCGCAGCCGGGCTGCTTCCTAGTCGTTGCCGGCGAATGCGTAGGCGGCCGCAGAACCCTGGTCCCTTAGTTCCTCCGGCGCCTTTTCTCCTCCCTTCCAACGACGGTATCCAACGAGGCAGGGTGAAGTGTCTAGGAGGGGACAGAGGGTCCTAGGTGAAAGCCTCTAGGTAGGGAATCCTCAAACTCCGTCTATGCTGGGTAAGGGACACCACCCACCGGAACAGACCTTGAACTTTCTTCGCTTCAGTGATTTCTAGGGTAGGAACTGAGTAAAAGCCCTAGCTCTTGTTTGTTAATTAAATTAACAGGTTGCTAGTCCTGCGTGTCCTTAAAAGAAATAAAATGACCTGGGTGTTACAGTATTTACTAACTTCATCGTGACTAAATAAAACTATTTTTTCATTCCTATATTTGAAAATGCCACAGGCCCACAAATGTGTGTGACCCATGTGGTAACACTTTGGCTGCCATTATTCATCCCACTCACAGTGGAACAATACGTTCAGTGTGTGTGTTTGGTGTAAACAGCACATGCTATCTGTGAATATAAGCCTTATGAACCAAAAAAAAAAAAAAAAAAGGGAGTAAAAGTATGTTGAATATAAGGAAACATATTTCTGTCCCCCAGTTAAACGATATATTGTCTGAAGTCCAAGGTAGGATTTACAGGAAGCATTTGTTTTCAGAAAAAAGTTCTTCCGATTTCTTCAATATAAAAGTAGTAGGATCTTTTAAAAAGCCATTTTCATTGTAAATTACTGACTTTTTACCATGGATATATTTTTCTAACTTTATTTTTCAGTCTTGATCATTTGAAAGTAATTATGGATTTTGGTATTTTGATTCAGGTATTCATTCTCTTCTTTCCCCAGCAGCCCCCACCCCAGTCTGATCCTTTTGATCAGAAACCAGTACTTGTCAGTTTTATTTAACTTACTTCTTTAAACTGCCAATGACTTAAACATAATTTTAGATATGACTGAATATTAGTTTTCTTTTTGTTATTTTCTTTGGCAAATTGTGTTTAGAATATGATCATGAGAGCCATTCTTAATCACTGAAAAGAATTTCTAAACATTTTTAAAGACTTCTTTGCTGATTTTTTTTTTTAACTTTATAACATGAAAGGACTCACAGATATTTCACAGTTTCAGCGGAAAGTTGGCTAACGTCTTTGTTCAGAGGACCCTTAGGCCAACTTTGCTTTCATATTTTTGGTTTTGAAACCTTACATTGGTCCTAGAGAATGCAGGATAAGTAGGAAGGAAGGAAATCACTTAAAGGTTGAAATAATATGAGGAGAAAGTCTAGGAAGTGATGTATGGATGTGATCCTCTAAATTAGCTAGCATACCACAAATACCATCCTGGTATCTATTCAAAGCCACTTATGGTGGTTTCATTGATTGGCTTAAAAGGCTGCTTTTTATTTAAGAGGCCATGTGGTCTCTTGTATTGGACTAAAAGTAAGAAGTTCCAACTCAACTTTTGTTATTATTGCTATTGGTACATTTTAAACTTTTATTGAGTGCTTGGATTATGTAAATGCCATGTATCATCTCCTCATGCCTTTTTTTTTTTTTCATTTGACAGTTTAATATACTAAATTCTACCCTTACTTCATGGCAAGTCAGGTGAATATGTATTTGTTTTTTCCAACTTTCTGTCATTTCTCATTTTACGGAGTTGGATGTCCCATTATCCAGAGTCTACTCTCTCTGGAATGGAATCCTCAGTGTTTTATTTATTTATTTTCCTCATACAAGGATGCTGTGTTATCCATCCTACGGTGATCCATCTATTGATTCATGTGGTCATTTATCAGCGAATATTTTTTGAGTGCAAGTCCCTACCATGTACTTACACTTCCTTCCTTCCCATTGGAACTTTATTCTGTATTTTATACTGCTAAGTGTAGGGAGCACAGTAGTAATTAAGAATATTGGCTTTGGGGTCATAGAGAGTTCTCCCTGTTCTGCCAGTAATCAGTTATATGACCTTGGGCAGGTTATAACGTCTCTGAACCTACATTTCTTCACTGGTAAAATCCTAAGGGTTGGAATAAGGATTAATTAAGGTAGTACAAGTAAAGTTCTTTCCCAGAGCCCAACACATAAAGTTGATGCTCATTTTTAATGGGAGATCACTAAAAGTCATTTCACTGTGGCCTTCAGGGTAGACATCACCTAGAAATGACCAGGCACTTTTCAGATATAATTTCCTTTAATTTCAAATAACCCTATGAAGAAAATGCTTTTACAAGGCTTTTACTGGAGAAGAAATAGAGTCTCAGAGGGGACAGGGATTTGCCCAAGTGCACAGAACTAGTGCAGGGCAAAGCCAGGTGGAACTATAGAAGACCATATCCTTCTGCTATATTATGCTGCCCTTTGAAAACAAATATTCTTGATTTCAGATATTCTTCATTTCTTTAGTGTAATTTTAAGAGTGTAATTTTACTCAAAAACACTTAGATATAAAATGATATCAATATAGGCTATTATTAAGGAAATAATTTCAAATAATTCAATACCCTTTTGACATGCAAATTTAAGAGGGATTGTGTCCCAGGGGTTAAATGAAATGATTGTGAAAAGAAGATTTTGTGTCCTCTTAACTGTAAAGAACTTTACATACGTGATACTACAACTAGGTGAGTAAAATAGCATTGAACTCTGGTACTAATACAGCAAAGAACTGACCAAAACACAGCAGTGTGCTTCACAAAATCCATACCACAAAAAATAAAGAAATTGGATTCAAGTTGCTGAAATAAAGTTCACAGAATACATCTTGGCCAAGTATCAGGCATAATCATTTTATTAAGTCCTTTAATGAGTGCTAAGAAAGTCCTCAAGTGAAATATCAGACATAAATAGCCAAGGAGCTTATAAAAATTTGGAGAGATTCCTTTTTTTATCCTAGAATGGTGCTCTACAAAGAAAATGATCTGTTTATGTTCTTATTATGTGTGACTCAAACCCCAAAAAGCAAACTCACTGCCCTCGAGTCGATTTCAACTCATAGCAACCCCTCCTTGGGTTTCTGAGGCAGTATCACTATGGAAGTAGATCTTCTTTCTGAGGAGTGGCTGGTGGGTGTGAACCACCAGCCTTCTGGTAGTAGAGCTGTGCTTTGGGCTTTGTTTGCTTGGCTGGTTGTGACGTCTTTTGTATAGCTTATTAGTTCATCGAGAACTTTCCTCATGTAGATCCATAAATTTTTGCAAATGATGGTGATATGCTTCATCTTTTTTGTAACTGTCATTATGTGAAAACTATTGCTTGAGCTAGAGTTCCTGGTGAGAAATATGAAACTCATCCTCTTGAAATCCTTGAGGGCTTCAAATTTTTTGTAAAGACCCTAATGAGTAGTAAAGGCAGGGTACTCTGGTTTAATCTAACAAATCATGAGAGCATCAATGTTGCCTAGTTTAGGACCTGATGATTTTTTTATGTAAACTATTGGGGTTGCCTCTAATATTCTCCCACTTCCTCATGCGTCATACAAATCCATCCTTTTCCAAACTGCCAGAGAAATCTTTTCAAGACCCAGCTCCAATCAATTATATTATTCTTCTAGTCTGAAAGAATATTATTTCTTTGGTCATTCCCTAGTTGATACTCAGTATGATGTAGTGTGGCACTTTTGTGTATTCCTCCTTGATCTGGCCCCAAATTATGTTTGACTGTTACCAGAAACTCCCAAGCACCCTGTGTTTCAACCACACAGGATTACTGATGCATCTCTAAACCTGTTCCAGGATATCTGCTTTGTGCCTTTGCTCACAATTTCCCACAACTTGAATGTCCTTTCCATTCTCCCATTTCTCCTTTGAATTCTTCTATTATTAGCCTTTTATACAATGTGAGATACTGGCTTGTAGTAAAATGTGTAAAATATCCACTGTAAATACCTATCCCTCTAGAGTTGGAAACCATAACTGAAGAAGGCCTGTGGATGATCAGGTAGTAAAAAAAGTTTCAGCCTGTGATCACCAACATCTTCATCAGTACTGTTAATATGAAGAAGCAGAGTTTTTCAACATATTAACAGTGGCATCTATCTCATAATGTCATTACTTAAGAGATAAAATTAAAGTGTGGATTAGTCTAGTTCTGAGAGATAGTGTTCTGTATAAGCATAGTTGAAAGAATACAGTATAAACATCAGCAATACAATGCAAAAGGACAGTCAGATCAATTCAACTACCGGAATTGATGTTCAAAGAAGAAAAATGTTCTAGCATTCCTCTGGTAACATGATCACAGTCCTTCCAGATCATGTTACCAAGGTCAATTTGAATACTACTAGACTCATTCATCGTAGAAGTACTATGACTCTTTTATACAGAATGACTTTATTAACAGGAACTTTCTAACCAGCATGCAAAAGACAAGATTTCAGAATTTATGTCCTTGTGTAGGCAGAGGCATAGCATTGAGTGTTGAAGTCAGGTGGCTTGGCTTTATATCCCAGCTCTGCCGTTGACTAGTTTTGTTACTAAACTTCTCTACGTCAACGTTTATAAATTGGGGAAAATACTAGTATTTCATTGAACTACTATGAAATTTAAATGAGCTAATGTTTGTAAAGCTCATTAGCATAGTATCTGGATATAGAAGTTCAAAATAAATGTTAGCCATTAATAGTAATAGTAATACAAAACCTGGTGCTGAAAATGAGATGGTGTTGGTTGGAAGTGCATCAGTATTGCTATTTGGCTCAGTCCTCTTTGAAGGCTTTGGAATCTGCTGTTCTTCTCTTCTCTTCCCTTACTGGAAGCTGAATGGCAGACTGCTCTGCCTTCTCATCTCACCTATACAAAGACAAGTTTCCCTGAGTTTACCATTCAACTCATTCAATAAATGTTTATTGATGCACACTATACACCCAGCACTGTACTGTGCCTAGAAGTAAATAGCCCTTCTTCTGAGGTGCTCATGACTGCAAAAAAGGATATGGTAGAGGCATCTTCTGATCTCCTCTAACCTCACAAGGGGGAGAGAGCAGGATCAACAGCAACAGCCTAAAACTGATTCCCAAAAGGTGGAAGTCAGACATCCTGCCACTCTCCAGCCTTTTAACCAATTCTTACACCAACTGTCCTTTCCATGGCACTCACTACTTCTTTTATGGAGTCAACAATAATCGCAGTGGCCACACAGAATTCACAAACAATATTCACAATTATGGGGTTTATTAGGTAAGCAACAGGTTACAATTCAGGTTCAGAAATGCACTGAGGACACAATTCTTTGATCAGGACAGCCTCTCCTTTGCCCATGCCTGCAAACATGCCTCTCTTTGCTTTGGCTCTTGTCTTGGCCTCTGTCTTGCTTGGGCAAGTGTTACAAAGCTCTTTTAGCTCTGTCAATAGGTGCACCCCACTCTACCAGCAAACCTTCTGCCCCAAAGTATTCAGCTTTCTTGCTCTGTGGCCTGGGAAGGCTGCCACTCTGTTTCGTGCCAGTCTCTTGGTTCTACTTCCTCTGCTGCTGCCATCTCTCTGCCATCTCAGCACAGGAATCGTGGGTCCAAGGATGTACTCTACTCCTGCTGCTTCTCTCTTGATGACAGTGAGAGCCCCCTTTTCCACCTCTGGGATTGCTTATTTTAAGGCTAGTGAGATGGCAAAACTGACCAATCTTCATATCAGGGTTCCATATACCTTATTTGCACAGTCCCGCCCTCACAAGCAAGCCGTGTCCATTACTTAACTATTAGCAAGTTATCCAGTCCTCTCGGTGGGCCACAAGCATCTTACTTTTGCATAGTTCTACTCAGTCATCTGGTGAGAGTTACAAAGATTGTGGCTAGACAGACATGTTAAGTAATTCACTGCACCACAATGACCTAATGAGTAGATAACCATATAAACATGGTTTCACTCCACTGTGCTAAGAGCTAAAATAAAAAGCACATTCTCATCTGTGGTTGCAGAATGGAATTTTTAAAATTCAATGATTTTGTAGACTATGTGCTGTGTAGTATATAGTCCATTTGAATAATCTCAATCCTGGATTATTGATGCTGTTGTTGTTAGGTGCTGTTGAGTTGGTTTCAAATCTTAGCAACCCTATGTACAACAGAATGAGACACTGTCCAGCCCTGTAACATCCTCACAGTTGTTGCTATCTTTGAGCCCATTGTTGTAGCCACTGTGTCAGTTATTGACATTAGAGTTACCAAATTATCATATTGGTCATAAAGATACTCTGTGGAAACTACAAGGGTGAAAACAGTTTTGTTCCTCTGGATAATATCAGTAAGTAGAAAACAGTGCCACAAAGACCAGACTAACTTTTCACAATCTTATCTTTGAAGTCATGAAGTGGTGATAAGCAGAAGTTTTATCCACTTTGCTATATTTGGAACCTTGCAAGACATTACTGCAGCATCTGAATTATGAGTCAGGAATAAATATCAGCCATATTTAGCCTAAAATAAAGAGACCAAATAATCAATAATGGGGTCTTATTGCTGTATCATCTGCTGGTATTTACATCACTAGTGCCTAGTGTCATCAGTGGAAATGAAGAATAAGCTGTAAATATGATGGGAATATAATTTTGGAAGGACTTCCAGCTTTGTGTTCTTTATTAGAAAAATCAAAAGCTAGGAATGGATTGGTTTCAAACGCGGACTCTTCCATTTACTGAGTATGTGAAATAAACAGGCAACAATTGCAATTGCTCTGAGTCTCCCTTTTATTCCCTGTTAACATGAGAGAGATGATATCACTCATAGCATCACTGTGGGAATTAAATAAAACCATGTACTAGTGCAGGATTGTTGCTTAAGACTTTAGTTCTCTTTCTTGAAACAATGTATATACTGGAGAGCAAGAATTAACTTGGAATTGTTTTGATCTAATTCAATTTGAGCGTGGGGCATTACTTAGCCCACAAAGCAAGCTTCTAAAGTTAAAAAAAAAATAATACATATATGTCAGTCTTCCACAAACTGTTTCTTAGCAAAATAGTAAAAGTAATATGCATTCAGTGTTCTAAATTCTGCTGCCTTAGACTGACAAAGGAAGTAGGGGGAGGTGGAAGAATTGGTGGGGGTGCCAACTACCCCAGAATTCCTTACTGGTAAGAGAAGCAATTTAGTAATCTGTTATAGCAGTTTCTTAAATCATTCCTCATGGACATGTAGGAACTATTCTGGCTTCAGGACCCATTGGTTTTTCAGATGATTTCTATGTTTTTCTCTTGTGGTGGTGGAATTTTGCACTTCCAAAGGTATTGCATGAAATTGAGTTGACAACTGACCCATTCTGGCATACTTGCACATTGAATGTCATGAAAGTGCATCGTGTTTTTCTTTTTCCCCGCTTGCTCTGCTCTTTTTGGTGAGAGCACCCACACATGCCAGTCTCTGTTGTTGCAATGCGTGATGAGCCTCACATTGAAAAGAAGAGTCTTGGGATAGTTATCATTTCTAAACTATCTGAGCTACAGCCCCTGAGAACTGTCATTTCAGAGTGTTCACAGAGATCACAAGGGGTTTGAAATTGCTTGGAAGATTTATGAATCTGAGGCACAGTGACTGTTTTGCTGAATTTTATTGCAAGTGTCTTTGCATGTTTACATCACTTTTCTAAAATGGTTAAGACAAGTCTCATAAAATTAGATTATGGACTTAATTGACACTCATCAACTCAGAATATTGGACTAGGATTTGGGAGCCTTGGAGCCAATTCCCAGTTCTTCCATTAACTTGAAGTTACTTTAGGCTTATGGCTTAATTTCTGTATTATTAACCATTTGTAAAATGAGATTATTTATCAATGGGTACTTTTTCCCCAAACTGTTCACAATTCTTAAAGGCTGTTTTCACTTAAATATTTTCTTCTTGTGCCTTAAAAAGATGTATTACAGGGTTAATAAAATGGTTTCTAGGGAAAATTGTGTCTCCAGAAGGAATGCGTGGGATGACACCCCAGGACTGGGCCCTGGGCCTGTCCTCAAAGGCAGGGAACATACCTGGAGCTGATGTGGCTGCCTGCAGGGGATAATGATTAGGCCACAGGGGTCAGTCTTCAGGGGTTCACGTAAGAGCTCTCCCACCGTGTGACTTTGAACAAGTTATATAACCTCTGTGAGCCCTAGTTCACAATCTTGTAAAATGAAGTGATAGGAATAGTAATAGCAATATTTCAGAGGGATATTGTGAAAGTAATGAAATCATGATGCATGCAGATACCAGAACAAAGCCTGCCCTTGAAAGTGTAGATTTTGCAAGGGTTCAGTGAAAAAACACCCCTCTTCCTTTTTGGAGCTCTAAATAAATTGAGAGAGAAGAAAGAGAAAAAAAATTGGCAGGCTGTGGTCAAATTATTTCCTTTATTATTGTTATTTTTCAATCTAAGATTTAATCACCTTTAATCACAAAAGAGATGTACCTTAGTCTGAGAGTGAAATGGGCTTATCAGAACTGAATCACAGAATTAGACTTAAATCACTCAGTCACAAAGCCTGGTGGGCTTGGGCAGGCCTCCCTCGGTGTTCTTCATGGGCAGGTTGGCTCTCGAGGAGGAATGAGGGAGGAGCTGAGGAGATTATGCTCAGTTTATTCTTCCCAAAATGGTGCAACAGGTGAGTCAGCCCACATGCCCTAGAATGGTGAGAGTAAGGGGGCAGGGAGACGCCAGGGGGTTACACCAAATGAGTTTCTTTGATACGAAAGAATCATTTCCCCTAATAGCCTTCAACGAGGGATACCTATTTATTATTGTGAAGTTGCAGTCCAGTGGTCTAGATGCAGCATCCAAGGGTGCAGAAATTGTGCTTTTTAAGCCAATGGTTCTTTTCTTTTGCTGCACCTTGAAATCCCTTATGGTGTTTTATAAAAAAAGCAAAAAACATTTATTTGCTCTGGGTCCCCTCCAGAGCTCCTGAGGAAGACTTTGGAGGTGGGGCCTGGACATGTGCATTTTAAGAAAGTTTCTTCATAATGTGAAAAAAACAAACAAAAAATGGTGGCACATGAAAAATATTATCAATGTCCCTGAGTTATGAATGTGGAAATTGTTATGTTGGTAAATGTCTTAATGTATATGTTTTCACCACAATGAAATGATAATAATAAAATGAATGAAAGAAAACTTCTTTGGTTCTTTCAGCGTAAATCTAGGTGAGGACCAGCTGCTGTAGATGTCCTACGTATTTTGTAGTTTCCTACCGTGCCTCTGTGCCTTTGCATATGCTGTTCCCACTGTCTGAATTGAGCGTCCTCGTCTTCTTCACCTGGGCAGAAATTGTACTCATCCTGTAACACTGAACTTGGACGTGTGCTTCTCTGAGATCTTCCCTGTTCCTTCCCCTTTCTTCCTCACTTCCTGCAAACAGTGATTCCTTCTGGCTGCAACTGCTGTACCATAGACTGACTCAGCTATTTCATAAAATGTATTCTGTGTTGAAATTATTTGATAACCAGATGTGAACATTTCTGCAACAGTTCATATACATACATATGCTTGTAAGAGTACAGAAAAAGATCTGAAAGTATAGCCACCAAATTATTATGTGATCATAACTGTGAGGGGAGAGATTTAGGTAGAGGAGGATATTTAAATATTGTTTTGCTAATAAGCACTCAGTCTGCTTTTAAATTATTTTAATTTATAAATGACTGTGTTTTATAAGATAAAAATAATATAAAAGAGGAAATGCAATGTGTTGATTTTATGGTCTGCATTTCCTCCTGTGAGGACATCTACATGTCATCTCAGTCATAATCCCAGTTTTGGACAGGATGCTGCACTCTCGCATTCCTTCCTCTTTCTCTACTCTTTTATTCTCCTTTTTTCTTAAATCTTCAAAAGAGCAAATATATGGTTAGATGATGAGGAAAGGATGGTTCAACTTCTGTCAATTTCAGATTGTCCTTGTGCCATAAATAGGAAGAAAAACTGAAAACCAAAACTATTTCTGTCCACTCCGATTTATGGTGACCCTGGGTGATGCAAACTGTATAGATTACTAATCAAAAGGTTGGTGGTTCATATCCAAGTGCCGCCATGGAAGATAGGTCTAGTGATCTGTTTCAGTAAAGATTATAGGCAAGAAAACCCACTGAAGCTTAGTTTTCTTTGTAACACATGGGGTGGCCATGATAACTAGGAACAAGTATTATTTCTGAATACCTCTTTAGTGAGCTGTTATAAAGTTGAACATAGGAAGAGAGAAACTTGTATTTTTGCTCTAACCGTATGTTTCTTTTCTTATACAGATAAACTACAAAATTGAAGTTTTGAAGGATGGATAAAGACTTTCGGTATTATTTCCAGCATCCCTGGTCTCGCCTAATTGTGGCTTATTTGGTGATTTTCTTTAACTTCTTAATATTTGCGGAGGACCCAGTTTCTCACAGCCAAACAGAAGCCAATGTTCTTGTTGTTGGAAACTGTTTTTCATTTGTCACAAATAAATACCCTAGAGGAGTTGGCTGGAGGCTTTTGAAGGTGCTTCTATGGCTACTTGCCATTCTCTTAGGACTAATAGCTGGCAAATTTCTGTTCCATCGGAGTTTGTTTGGTAAGTACCATAACTCATGAAATGTAACGTTGCTAATTACTTCTTTTCTCCAAAATAAAGTGTTGTTATTTAGCCTGCCTTAATTTGTTATTCACTGTTGTAACTAGGTTCTTCAACTAGTCTCTGTTTAATGGTGTACATTTCCTACTACTTAAGGAAAATTAGTTTGAGGTAAAATTAGTACCAAACAATTTAAAAATTTGACTTTAGCACTGAAATGAATGTGTGTGTAATCTTGTTTAGAGAAGACAATAAAATAGCTCTTTTCCCATAAGTAGTACTTATGTATAGTATAGTAAAAAGCTTGTAAATTGTAAAGATGAAATCTCCATGGTACACCACTTTTTCATTAAATAATGCTAATAACCATTGCCCACATACTTACATGTATTATTCATTCAGAGGGTTAAAAATGGAACTGTAACTTTTATCCTCATTTTACTTTTTATTTATGAACATTGGCTTTAGAATATTTATTTTTATACTATTCAACCACAGAAGAGCCTATTAGACAGAAATCTCTTGGTAGTAATCAACAGAAATCAAGACCACATTAGCTTGACTTAAAAAGGTAATTTACTATAGTAAAATCTGTGAGAGCCAGAACTGGATGTTATTGCTTTGTTTTTCCAGGTCTTGTAAATTTTCTGCCTTTGACCTTACCACTTTCTTTCACTCTCAGTTATTGTTGTTGTTATGTGCCATCGAGTCGGACCTGACTCATAGCGACCTCTTCTTAGGTTTCCGAGGCAGTATCACTACGGAAGTAGATTGCCCCATCTTCCTTCCGAGGAGTGGGTGATGGGTTAGTGGAAAATATTTGAGTTTCCTTCTCTGACAGATTTCTGCTTTACACAGGTGTGACTTTTGTAGGTTTTATTGTATAAGGATATTGGGATATTTCACAGACACCAAGGATAGGATTAATTCAGGGCATGAGATAACTTGAAACAGAGGCTTGAATTCCATGAGGATGCTCTTGGTCTTGACTATTCTGTGCATATCTGCTTCATTTTCCTTTCACACTGAAGATAAGTTTACATCTACTCAGAAAGACTGGCTTGACTCTCTTGATCTCAGGTTTAAATTCCCAGGGAAGGGAATGAAGTTGACCCAAGTTGCATGTGACTCCCAACCCTAGCCTAGTAGATTTTGACCAGGAGATGAGTGCCATTCATTCCACAAATATTCACTGATCATTTATTACATGGGTAACATTATGTCAGACAATGAATTGAACCGACAAGGTCTCTGCTCTTGTAAAAACATATATCCTACAGGAAGGGAAAGACACTAAACACTTAAATATGTATTATATGAGTAGATGGTAAGTGTTAGGGGAAAAAGTAAATAGTTTTAAATTCTACAGCTGAGCCAATTAGGAAGAGAAATTAATGATAGAGCTTTGGATTTAGCAATTATAAGATCACAAGTAATTTAGTGAGGTTATTTTTAATATAGAGATTGCGTTAGAAACAAATGGTTTAAAGAATAAACAGATATTCATATAATATTGTAATACATATGAATTATTACTGTTATATTGTATATACAAATTATTTACAAATACTTAATTTGTAATATATTTTTATGTTATATTCGATATAATATAAAATTGAATACTATATTATAAATAGGAGCTCTGGTACGTAGTGCCTAAGGCACTTGATTGCTAACCAGAAGGCTGGCGGTTCAAACCCACCAGCCACTCCTCAGAAGGAAGGTTGAGCAATCTACTTCTGTAGTGATACTGCCTTGGAAACCCAAGGAGGGGTCACTATGAGTCAGGTCCCACTCGACAGCACACAACAACAATAGCAACAACATATTATACACAGAGTATTACATAAAAAATCCAAACCCAACCCACTGTTGCTGAGTCAATTCTGACTCATTGGACAGAGTAAAACCACACTGTAGGGTTTCCAAGGCTGTAAATCATGGAAGCAGACCAACACATTTTTCTCTCAGGGAGCAAGCAGCCCATGGGTTTGAACTGCTGACATTAGTAGCTTAACACTTTAACCACTGAACCACTTGCATGCATAGTATGAGAGATGCATCCTTCTCAATCTCTAATATTCCTCAAACTATTGTCGTTTGTTCCTTTAAAAAAAAAAAAAAAACTCACTGCTGTCGAGTCGACTCCAGCTCATAGTGACCCCTCCTTGGGTTTCCTAGGTGGTATCTCTGTGGACGTAGATAGCCTAGTCTTCCTTCTGAGGAGTGGCTGGTGGGTTTGAACCACCACCTTTCTGGTTAGCAGTCATATGCCTTAGGCATTATGCCACCAGAGCACTTAAATATATAAAATACACTTATTTTATGTAATCATTTATGTATACGTATGCATGCTGTTAGGTACTGTTGAGTCTGACTGATAGCAGCTCCATGTACAACAGAATGAAACACTGCCTGGTCCTGCACCATCCTTACAATCATTGCTGTGTTTGAGCCCATACATGCATAATATACACATATATGTGTACATGCACATAGTTTAAGAAGTTTAGTGGGAAATAGAAGAAATGAAACAGTAGCTTAAAAATGGAAGAAGGACCCAGGGAAGATTTTCTTGAATGGTGGTGGTGGTTTTATTTACACACACACACACTCTTTCTATCTCTGTGTGTGAGAGAGAGAGAGAAAGAGAGGGAGAGAGAGAGAGATTAATTAACTGACATGCTTATAATTGTAGGGGAAGGACCTAGATTGAAGTACAGATAAATTGAAGATATAAAAACCCCCAGCATCTTTGAAGGTTTCTGTGGAAATGGTGGCCTCTGAGGAGAAGAGAACTGGTTCCTCAGAAATAGGCATGAGTGAGATAAAGATTAGTGCTCTGATTGGTGTTTGAGGTGGAGGGACAGGAAGGTGAATGTACTCCTACCTGATGACTTCTGTTTCACTGTGATGAAGGAAGAGCTAAAGATAAAAATGGAAGGGTTGGATGGGACAAAGGTTTAAGGAAGTGATCAAGGTTTGGAGAAGCTACCTTAGGGAAGGTCAAAGGGAACTGATTAGGGACAAATAAAAGGTTTGCTACTTATCACTGAGAGCCTTTGAGGTTAGCAACTATAAATTTGATTGACATCATTGTTGAGCAATTTTCTCTGAGAACCCAGTCACCTGGAGCAGAATTTGAGAGTGAGTCATCTAAGAGGGAACTGCTCAGACTTACTGTATTGGAAAAAAAAAAAACAACCCAAAAAGGATGAAAAACAATGGAGGGTTCTAATAAAAGCATTATTAATATAATTAACCAGGAGTTCTGGCTAGACATGGAAAGGATGGTGAAGAAGATAATGGTGTGGGAGGAGTGAGCAAGGACCTGAAGATTTGGATGAAACTGAACAGGTGAAATGAGAGTAAGAAAAAAGGGAAAAGGTTGGTGGCTGTGGTCAAATGCCAGGTTGTAAATTATGTGCAGCCATTCTTTAGGGTGATTTTAACTAGGATGTGAATTTTAGAGATGAAAAAACTCATTGGCATCATGTGGATTCTGATTCATGGTGACCTTATAGGGCAGAGTAGAACTGCCCATAGGGTTTCCAAAGCTGTAAATCTTTCTAGAAGCAGACTGCCACATCTTTCTCCCATGGAGCGGCTGGTGGGTCTGAACCACTGACTTTTTGGTTAGCAACTGAGGACTTTAATGACTGTGCCATCAGGGCTTCATGCACTTTAGAGTGGGAGCTAAACCAGAATGGAGAGACAAATCTTTGACACAGAAGATATCTAGGAATTGGTGATTAGTTGAGTCATTCACTAAACATTGAACAAACAAGGTGTCTTGCATAGTAATTGTATAGACAGAAGAGTTTAAAGGTGAGAGTGAGTGGGTCAGTTTCCCAAAATGGATGGAGGATGCTGGGCAGAAAAATAGGTATCCATTACAAGCTGTGGTTGGATATGTTTTTAATCCTTTTAGGAAATTTGTTCAGTGTAGAAAGCTAAGGCAAACTTAGATTAAAGTAATTACTTTTGAGAAAAGGTAATCTGTTTATATTAAAGATATATTTGAAGTATCTTTAATATAATGGTATTGGAATTGATAACAAAGGTTTTTTGGTTTTGTAATTGCTACATTTTGTTAAATTATTCTATTGTAGACTCTTATCTATTATGTAAAATCCCATTTCAGTCATTGCTTCCATTTTAATTCTTCTCTTGGTATAGCTAATTCAGCCCTAAAAAATCAACTTAGATGTCAAGTGGTTTATTGAATACAAATTATTCTCAAACAATATAGGTCTGTCCTATTGTTTTATTTTTAAACTTAAAATAGGGAAGATATTGTATTTATCACTCTGCTTGGAAACTTCCCTCCTTTTTTTATTACTAAGATACATGAAATTATATGGGGGTTTTAGAGAAGGAATGATAACCCCCTGCAAATCTAGGTGAGTAAGAGAAGTGGACTCCTGATTGAGTTTCCTGATTAACTCCAAACTTACCTTTTCCTTTTTTCTTCTTTCATTTTCTTTCATGATCATTACTTCCTCCTGAGTTCAAGAACTTCTAATAATTTCCTCCCGATAGTTTTTTTCCTCATTTAATTCATTCTGGATTTTGCTCTCAGAGTTGTTTTTTCTAAATGGCTCCTTTTGCCTGAAGCATAAAAGCTAACCTCCTTTGACTGATAGCGATCTTTATGATCTGTGCCTGCCTGACTTCAAACTTGTTCTCTTGACACTCCACCATGTACAGAATTATTTGGTAATGCTCAACCATACCATATTCTCTCATGCCTCTGTGCCTTTGCGTATGTATTCTCCCATTCACATAATGGTCATCCCCTCTTTGTCGACTTTGTCTTTTAAATCCACGCCCAACCATTATCTCCTTTGTGAAACTTTCTTCAACTCCCACATGCCAGATTTAAATTGTTCGTCTTCCAGCTCCCATTAGTATGTACTTGCACCGAAGAGAGTACAGAAAGTTGCTCTGTAATCGACAGCCATGCTACATTGTAGTTGTTGTTGTTGTTAGGTGCCATTGAGTCATTTCCGACTCATAGCGACCCCATGCACAGCAGAACGAAACACTGCCTGATCCCGCGCCTGCCCCACAATCCCTGCTATACTTGAGCCCATCATCACAGCCACGGTGTCAATCCATCTCATTGAAGGCCTCCCCCTCTTTTGTTGACCCTTCACCCTACCTAGCATGACATCCTTCTCCAGGGTATGGTCCCTTCTGACAACATGACCAAAATAGGTGAGACGAAGTCTGACCATTCTCGCTTCCAAGGTGCATTTTGTGTGCACTTTCTCCAGGACAGATCTATTAGTTCTTTTAGCAGTCCATGGTACTTTCAGCATTCTTTGCCAGCACCACAGCTCAAAAGCATCAACTCTTCTTCGGTCTTCCTTATTCATTATCCAGCTCTCATATGCATACGAGGCGATTAGAAATATCATGGCTTGTGTCAGGCGCACCTTAGTCCTCAATGAGACATCCTTGCTTCTCAGCACTTGAAACAGTTCCTTCACAGTTGACCTTCCCAATGCTACACATCAACTAATGTCCTGACTGCTGCTTCCATTGTCATTGATGGTAGAACCAAGCAATGTGAATTCTTTGACAACCTCAATCTTCTCTCCATTTATTGTGCTGCTGCTCATTGGTCCAGTTGTGAGGATTTTTGTTTTCTTTATATTGAGATGTAATCCATACTGCAGACTGTATTCTTCAACCTTCATCAGTAAGTGCCTCAAGTCATTCTCACTTTCAGCAAGCAAAGTTGTATCGTCTGCGTATCTCAGGTTGTTAATGATTCTTCCTCCAATCCTGATGCCACTTTTTCTTCATATAGTCCAGCTTCTCGGATTATTTGCTCAGCATATAGATAGAATAAGTGTGGGGAAAGGCTGCAACCCTGACATACTCCCTTCCTGATTTTAAACCATGCAGTGTCCCCTTGTTCCGTTCGAACGACAGCCTCCTGGTCAAGGTACAGGTACCTCATGAGTACAATCAAGTGTTCGGGAATTCCCATTCTTCTCAATGTTATCCATAATTTGTCATGATCCACACAATCAAATGCCTTTGCATAGTCAATAAAACACAAGTAACATCTTTCTGGTATTCTTTGCCTTGAGCCAAGATCCATCTGACAGCAGCTATGATATCCCTTGTTCCACATCCTCTTCTGAATCTAGCTTGCACTTCTGGAAGTTCTCTGTCAATATACTGCTGCAAACGTTTCTGAATTATCTTCAGTAAGATCTTACTTGCATGTGATATTAATGGTATTGTTCGATAATTTCCACATTGTGTGGGATCACCTTTCTTTGGAATGGGTACAAATATGGATCTCTTCCAGTCAGTTGGCCAGGTAGCTGTCTTCCAAATCTCTTGGCATAGCCCACTGAGTGCCTCCAATGAGGCATCTGTTTGTTGAATTATCTCAATGGGTATTCCGTCAATTACCGGAGCCAATTCCTTCATTGCAGCTTTGACTTCCTCCTTCAGTATCATTGGTTCTAGATCATATGTAGAAAGGAATCCAAATTTAACACAACCATGGATGTTCTTATTAGCTTGGTATGTGTTAAATGTCTCCACTCATGTTCCCAAATCACTAACATTTATACATTGTTTACTTTTTTAAAAGGCCATATTTAACAATTTTTTAACAATTTCTGATGCAAACTTATGTGTGGTAGATGATGGTGATGGTGCCTGTTCAGGGAGTGGGATTCTTCATTAAAAGCCCAGAATTTTTGTTACAGAAATATTAAAATGCTTTTCAAAATGATCAGAGTCATTTTGGAAGATCAGTTAAAGAATTTCATCTCTCTTTTGTAATTTGCTTATAAAATGCCAAATATAAATATTAAATAAGATGCTACTACTCCATTCATTACCCCTTTCATTTCAATGACTTGTAAGTCTTCCCTAACTTATTCTTTCATGGAACATCTCTTGTTAGTAACCTCCAAAAGGACTAGTATTGCCAACTTAGAGCATGTACCAGGAAGAGTGAATGATTCTATGAGCATGTGATTTAATGTAAGTCATTGGTTATCAAATTTTTTTTTGGTGTGAGACATAAATAGACATTCTCTGGAGAAGGATGTCATGCTTGGTAAAGTGGAGGGTCAACAAAAAAGGGGAAGGCCCTCTACAAGATAGATTGACACAGTGGTTGCAGTGATGAGCTCAGGTATAGGAGGGATCATGAGGCTGGCACATGACCGGGCAGTGTTTTGTTCTGTTGTACATAAGGTCACTATGAGTCGGAGATGATTTGATGGCACAAAGCAACAACAACAACATAATAGTACGATTGGTCAGCTATTTAGTTAGTAGCATGATGCCTTCTCATAATCTATACTTTGTACCCTCTCATGGTCTATACTTTATTGTCCCACATAAAAATAGTGGCTCATGCAATTGTAAATGGCATATCTTCAGAGATACAAATGATTAAATGCATTTTAAATTCTCTCCCTCTCTCTTCCCTGTAAGGTTGGAATTACCTGAGGAAGTTGGTTTTCTTACATATTTGCATTCAACTTTTATGAGTACAGGCTGGTCACTAACCACAGTTTTATTAAATGTGGAAAATAACTTAGGAACACAAGTAAATCAGAAATGGTATATTCAGAATAATTTCTTTAGGTTTAACTTTGAATCTTGTTGAGGTGAGTAGCATATTAGGTTTGTGGTGGGAAAGAGCAGGAGATGCAGTAGAATGACAGGTTGGATCTAGATTATTAGGTCTTTAAATGCTAGTCTTGTAACCTGGACTTTCTCTCTTCCTTTGTGGTAGTTGAGTTAAGGAAGATATCTGAGCTGGATGTGAAATAATGACAAGATCTTCAAGCAGAGTATAGGGTATATTGAAGGGGAAGAGAATAGGGGAGTTGTAAGGAAGTGGGATGGTATTTATGAGGTTTTGACTCTTCATGCCAGTCTGCAATGGGACAGTGGGCAAGAGAGTAGGAGTAGGAGGGGGACATATGAGAGCTTGTGAAACTTCAGCAACAGATGGGACATGAGGAGGTGAGAGTAAAGGTGAATTAAAAGTTATTAGAAAGATTGGGCTGCATGAGTGGAGTAGTGATGATCTTTTTGAAAAAGAAAAAAAAGTTGTTATGAGAATCTAGTTAGAGAGCAAGATAATGAGTTCAGTAAATGATGGTTGAGGTAATGTGAAGATAGGCAATGGCACATTTACCCCAAATAGTGCTCAGAACAGCACAGCATATGTTCACTAAACTTAATCCAGGCCCACCATTTCTTATCCAAACCCAGATTTATTTCAGGGTTCAAAACGTGTGCTTGTATTTAGTAGGTCACCCTGCAGGGCCTGAGGAAATACTTCATCACCAAACACGTTAATACTTCTGTAGCTGAATATGTATGTATTCACATGAAGTGGGGGTAAAACAGACTGCACACAGGCTCAAATCAGTTCAGGTTAGGCTTTGCTATTAGGTAAGTTCAAGTTTGGTCAAGTCTTTGTAGCAAAACAGATACAAAGTTGAGAGTTATCTTCTTTATCTAGTCCTGCTATAACAGAAATACCATAAGTAGGTGAGTTTAACAAACAAAAATTTATTCTCTCATAGTTTAGAAGACAGGAGCTCTGGTGGAATAGTTGTTAAAGCATTCAGTGTCTAACCAAAAGGTTGGTTATTAAAACCCACCAGCTTGTTCCACAGGAGAAAGGATGAGGCAGTCTGCTTCCATAGAGATTTATAGGCTTGGAAACCCCATAGGGCGGTTCTACCCTGTCCAAAAGGGTCGCTCTAAGTCAGAATTGACTCCATGATGGTGGGTTTTGGTGGATAGTTTGGAAGGCTAGAAGTCGGAATTCAGGGCGCTGGCTCTAGGGAAGGGCTCTTTCTCTCTTGAGAAGGTCCTTGTTCCTTGGTTCCTTGATGATCTTCATGTGGTGTGGCATCTATCTTCTCCTGTGTCTACTTCCTGATTGCTTATAGCTACTCTTTTTATATCTCAAAAGAGATTAACTTAAAACACATCCTATACTAATACAGCCTCATTAACATAACAGAGAAAACCCATATCCACGTGGGGTTATAACCACAGATACAAAACCAAAATATCCATTGTCATTAAGTTGATTCAGAGCAATATTCTTGGACACAGTAGAACTGCCTCATAGGGTTTCCAAGGCTCTAATGTTTACAGAAAGGAGCCCTGGTGATGCAGTGCTTGGCTGTTAACCAAAAGTTTGTCAGTTCAAACATACCAGCCATACCTCAGGAGAAAAATTTGGCAGTGTACTTCTGTAAAGATTTACAGTCTAGACAACTCTATAGGGCCGTGCTACAGGGCCATTATGAGTCAGAATTGTAATGTAATGTAATAAGAATAATCTTTATAGGAATAGACTCCCACATCTTTCTCCTGTGGAGTGATTGGTGGGTTCATAATGCCAACCTTTTGGGTAGCAGCTGACCACTGCATCACTAAGGCTTCTTAACCACAGGTGATGTTGTTGTTGTTATGTGCTGTCGAGTCGGACCTGACTCACAGCGACCCCTCCTTGGGTTTCTGAGGCAGTATCACTACAGAAGTGGATTGCCCAACCTTCCTTCCGAGGAGTGGCTGGTGGGTTTGAACCGCCAGCCTTCTGGTTAGCAGTCAAGGGCCTTAGGACTACGGTTAGTATTTACAACACATATTTTTTGGAGGACACAATTCAATCCATAATAAGAGGCTTTTGAATTTCAGATTTGCAGAACTGGATTGTGGACCTGTACTTGACTGTAGACAACATTTTACATACATCTTTGGATCCCCCAAGATATCCAACTGCATAAGAATCATGATTCTTTTTGAAAAGACTGTGATAGAAAAAAAGAATGGCTTGAATGATGACTACAAAGAAAACCAAATATTACAGATGTATTTTTCTTGTGTTTATAGAGCAGGTGGTGATATTCTGTGCTGTGGTAACTTTCATAATGACCCTTGTGTGTGTAGTTCTATCCTGCACATATATCATTAAAATGATTCTAAGATTGCCTTCTGCTCAGCAAAGGAAGAAAGCCTTTTCCACCTGTTCTTCAGGTGGAAAATATTGAGGGTTTACTATTTTCCATATAGGAGCTCTGGTAGTGAAATGCCTAAAGTACTTGACTGCTAACCAGAAGACTGGTGGTTCAAACCAACCAGTCACTTCTTGGGAGGAAGGTTAGACAATCTACTTCCGTAGTGATACCGCCTCGGAAACCCAAGGAGGGGTCGCTATGAGTTGGGTCTGACTCGACGGCACATAACAACAACAACAACAACAACATTTTCCATATACCCATCATTCTTAAGCTATCCAGAGATTTGAGAAGACACATTCTAGGTGTCTTCTAACCCATTTTCTTTTAACAAAGATTATCTCCCATAAAATAAAAAGTACTTAACAATGTTTTCTCTTTCAATTAATTTATTAAATCTTATGAATTGGAATTGACTCAGTGGCAGTGGGTTTGGTTTAAATGTCTGCTTGTTATCTGTTTATAGTGGTTAAGGCATTTGGCTACTAACCAAAATGTTGGGGGTTCAAACCCACCAGCTGTTCCATGGAAAATGAGGCAGTCTACTTTCATAAAGATTTACAGCCTTGGAAATCCAATGGAGCTCACTATGAGTTGGAATCGACTTGATGACAGTTTTTTTTCCCCCTATTATCTTAGCTTTAAGCCCACTTTGAAATTTTCTTTTTTTGTATTTTGAGCTACTCATATGATTTTGGGAGCTCTGGTAGCATAGTGGCTAAGGCACTTGACCGCTAACCAGAAGGCTGGCGGTTCAAACCCACCAACCACTCCTCGGAAGGAAGATGGGGCAATCTACTTCCGTAGTGATACTGCCTCAAAAATCCAAGGAGGGGGTCGCTATGAGTCGGGTCCGACTCGACGGCACATACAACAACAACAACATATGATTTTATTTCAAAATAGAAAAGATTGAGATATTCCAGAAAGTGTGGACAAGAGAGTCAGGGTGACAAGAATATTAAAAAAAGAAAAAAAAAATTTCTTCAGGTATTTAGGAAAGAATAAATATTTTTTTAAAAAATAATGATATAGGTATGATCTGACTACCTTTGTGTTGATTTGAGATCTGAGTAGATGAATAATATAAATGATTCCTAAATTTATCCTGTAGTTGATAGTACATAAAAGTATATATTAATGCTATTTAGGGATAATGTCAACAACTGATTATTTTAAGTATTATTTTCTCAAAATGATTTCATTTTGAATAAATGCTATATATGTAGCTAAATATTACTTACCTAGATAGGATATCTAGGAGCTCTGGTGGCATAGTGCCCAAGGCATTTGCCTGCTAATCAGAAGGCTAGTGGTTCAAACTCATCAGCCACACCTCGGAAGGAACGTTGGGCAATCTACTTCCATAGAGATACTCCCTCGGAAACCTGAGGAAGGGTTGCTGTGAGTTGCAACTGACTTGAGGCAGTGACTTTGGTTTTTTTTTTAGATAGAATATCTATAATTTTAAGCATTGTCCTCTCAAACTACGGTTTTGATCCTTACAATAGATATTATTTAAATGTTGTGTCAACCATTCTCATTATCAATCAATATACTGAGTGCCAGAATGAGTCTTTATTCTTCTAGGCACTTGATTTTCAACACACAGTTCCTATTTGTAGAGTAAAATGACTTTAAGAGCCCTTGTGACTTGCTTTGACAAAAAGCAAGTAATGTTCTAGAAGGGCTGTATCACTTACAAGTTTAGGCATCGAGGCACTTTGTACCTCTTTCTAATATGGACTACTGCCCTGAGGCTACCATATAAAGACCTGTCAGGCCCACTGTAGAATCAAAGGCCATGAGGCAGAGATGAGTTGTTCCAACTGAGGTCTCCTAGACCAACTTGCTGATAACCACCGTCCACCACCAGATGAGCAAGTGAGAACTTCTTAGACTTTTAAGCTTCACTTAAGCCACTGTTAGCCACATGAATGATCCCGAGTGAATCCACCAAAGAGACTATCTCATTGAGCCCAGCCCAAACTCCTGACCCACCGAATCATGAGCAAATAATAATAAAATATATTTTAGCTGCTAGGTTGTACAGTGGTTTATTACACAGCAATAAATATTTGATACAGGTAGAAAGGAACCAATTTGAGAAAGGAGTAAGATTGATATTTGTGAACTATAATTTGGAGAATCGCATTCCCATAGGTTTTTAGAGCCATGAAAATCACCTCGTCTAATCCCTTACCTTTCTAACACATCATCATCAAGAAATCTTTAAAAAAAAAAGAGAGCCTGAGGTGATCATAGGAATCAAGTCAGAAAGAATGTTACTCCAAAGATTGGAGTATCATCTAGTATAAGAAAGCAAGCATGCAAACAAAGTTTTTGATCCAGGATAGGCTGGGAAAGATGAACTGGAAAGCTACCGATACTAAGCATATAAAACATTCCTAGGAAATACCCCTCTTTCATAGGGGAATATGGTGTGTAAAAGTTATTTAACTTTGAAACCCTTTACCAAAACAGCCTGTTTCTTTAGTGCTGTTCTCTTTTGTAGAGCAAGAAAGGAAGATGAGGCTGGAATCCCAAGTAGACAGCTATTTCCTCCCACTCACATTTATTATTGTTGTTTTTATGTGCTGTCAAGTCGGACCTGACTCATAGCGACCCCTCCTTGGGTTTCTGAGGTGGTATCACTAGGGAAGTAGATTGCCCAGCCTTCCTTCTGAGGAGTGGCTGGTGGGTTTGAACTGGCAGCCTTCTGGTTAGCAGTCAAGTGCCTCACACTTATTAGGTGGCTTCATTAGTCTGGGGAGCACTCAATTGCACATCCATTAGCACTAACAGGCAATCAACTGCAACTTTCAGTGTACTAAGATCCTCTGGATGTTCTAGTTCCCATAGGACAGAGGATACAAATGCTGGAAAAAAAAAATACCTCAAGGACTTACTAAAACTAACTCAAGTAGCATTATAATCAAGCAATTATTAACTAGAGGACTCTTCTAGGTACTTTTTGCTATACTTGATACAGATGAGTCATTGGAATGTCGGGACCCTTTCCCTACCAGGTGTAGTCATTGCCTCTACTCCCACATCTCATTTTGCACCTATAGAAGACAATGGTAGAGTTGCCATGCAGACTACTGTGAAGTGGAATTGGAGCAGGTGCCTTAGGCACTGGGCCACCAGAGCTCCTTTCAGAAGCAAAGTTGTTATCATCTGCACGTTGCAGATTGTTAATGAGTGTTCCTCCAATACTGATGCCACCTTCTTTTTCATATAATCTAGCTTCTTGGATTATTTGTGCAGCATACTATTTGAGTAAATATGGTGAAAGGCTAAAATCCTGATGAACTCTTTTCCTGCTTTTAAACCAAGCAGTATCTTTTTCTTGGTCAAACAACTTCTTGGTCTGTGTACAGCTTCTACATGAACACAATTATGTGTTCTGGAATTCTCATTCTTCACAATGTTATCCATAATTAATTATGATCTACACAATCAAATGCCTTTGTATACTCAATAAAACACACATAAACATCTTTCTGGTATTCTTTGCTTTCAGTCAAGATCCATCTGACATCAACAATGATAGCCCATGTCCCTCATTTTCCTCTGAATCTGGCTTGAATTTCTGGCAGTTCCCTGTTGATGTACTGCTGCAGCCATTTTTTTTTTTTAATTTATTCAGCAAAATTTTACTTGCTTGTGATATTAATGAGATTATTCAATAATTGTTGCATTCTATTGGGCTATCTTTCTTTGGAATGGGCAGGTATGTGGAACTCTTCCAGTTGGTTGGCCATATTTTCTTGTGACAAGGAGTGAGCACTTCCAGAATTGCATCCATTTATTGAAACATCTCTATTGGTGTTCCATCAATTCCTGGAACCTTGTTTTTCATCAGTTTCTTCAGTGAAGCTGGGACTTCTTCCTTCAGTACCATTGGTTCTTTATTATAGTCTACCTACTAAAATGGGAGCTCTGGTAGCATGGTGGCTAAGGCACTTGACTGCTAACCAGAAGGCTGGTGGTTCAAACCCACCAGCCACTCCCCAGAAGGAAGGTTGGGCAATCCTACTTCCGTAGTGATACTGCCTTGGAAACCCAAGGAGGGGTCGCTATGAGTCGGGTCTGACTCGAAGGCACATAACAACAACAACAACAACAACCTACTAAAATACTTGAATGTCAACCAGTTCATTTTGGTACAGTGACTCTGTGTATTCCTTCCATCTTCTTTTCATACTTCCTGCCTCATGCAATATTTTGCCCATAGAATCCTTCAATATTATGGCTTGAGGCTTGAATATTTTTCTTCAGTTCTTTCAGCTTGAGAAATGCTGAGCATGTTCTTTCCTTGTGATTTTCTAACTCCAGGTTTTTGCACATTTCATTATAATGCTTTACTTTGTCTTCTTGAGCTGCACTTTGAAATCTGTTCAGCTCTTTTGCTTCATCATTTCTCCCATTTGCTTTAGCTACTCTAAGTTCAAGAGCAAGTTTCAGAATTTCTTCTGACATCCATTTTGGTCTTTTATTTCTTTTTAATAACCTTTTGCTTTCTTCCTGCAAGATTTCCTTGATGTCATCCCATACCTCTTTTGATCATTAGAGTTTAATGTGCCAAATATATTCTTTTTTTTTTTATTGTGATTTGGGTGAAGATTTACAGAGCAAATTCACTTTCCATACAGCAGTTCACATATACTTTGTCTCATGTCATTGACCACAGACAAATCTATTCTTGAGATGGTCTCTAAATTTAGGTGGGAAGTAAAGTTATATTTTGGCTCTTGTGGGCTTGTTTTTCTTTAGTTTCAACTTGAACTTGCATACGAGCAATTGATGGTCTGTTCCACAGTCAGCGCTTGCCTTGTTTTAGTTGAGATATTGAGGTTTTTCATCAGCTCTTTCCACAGGTACAGTCGAGTTGATTCCTGTGTATTCTGTCTGGTGGAGTCCACATGTACCATCACTGTTTATGTTGTTGAAAAAATGTATTTGCAATGTTGTTGGTCTTGCAAAATTCTAACATATAATCTCTAGCATCATTTCTATCACCAAGGCTATATTTTCCATCTACTGATATTTTTTCTTTGTTTCCACCATTTCCATTCCAATCACTGGTAATTATCTTGTCTTTTTACATAAGGGAGGTTATACAATATTTGCCCTTTTGTGATTGGCTTACTTCACTCAGCATGTCTTCATGCTCCATCCGTATTGTAGTACATGTATCAAGACTTAAATTTTCCTACTGGTTGAATAATATTCTGTTGTATATATGTACCACATTTTGTTTATCCATTTATCTTTTGGCTATTGTGAATAGTGCTGCAGTGAACATTGGTGTACAAGTCTCTTTTTGAATCTCTGCTTTCAAGTATTTTGGATATATACCTAGATGTGGAATTGCTGGGTAAAACAGTAGTTCTATTTTTAGTTTTTTGAGAAACCGTAACAGTTTTCCACAACAGCTATATTATTTTGCATTCTCACCAGCAGTGGATAAGGGTCTCAGTTTCCTCATCCTTGCCAACATTTGTTATTATTATTTTTTAATGATAGCCATCATTTTTTAACGATAGTGTAGTGCCTAAGGCACTTGATTGCTAACCAGAAGGGTGGTGGTTCAAACCCATCAGCCACTCCTCAGAAGGAAGGTTGGGCAATCTACTTCCGTAGTGATATTGCCTCAGAAACCCAAGGAGGGGTCGCTATGAGTCGGGTCCGACCTGATGGCAGTGTGTCTTTTGTGTGTGTTTGGGAGTGAAGCAGTTTCTCATTGTGGTTTTGATTTGCATCTCTCTGAAAACTAATGATTTTGAGCATTTATTCATGTACTTGGTGGACATTTGAATGTTCTTTTTGATGAAATGTTTATTCAAATCCTTTGCTCATTTTATGATTGAGTTATTTGTATTTTTGTTGTTAAGTTGTTGAAGTCTTATATATATTTTGGTTATTAGATTCTTTTCAGATATATGGTTTCTGATGATATTCTCCCAGTTAGTAACTTGCCTTTTCACTTTTCTGGTAAAATTTTTTGATGAACTAAAGTTTTTAATTTTTACGAGGTCCTGTTTACTTACTTTGTCTTTTTCTGTTTGTGCTTTTGTTATTATACTAGGCAAGCCATTGTTGAAGGGTAGGCCCCACAGCATAGCCCCTGCTTTTTCTTCTAAGAATTTTATGATTTTAGTTTGCACATTTAGGTCCTTAATCCATTGTGAATTTGTTTTTGTGTGTGGTATAAGGCATGGTTTCTGTTTCATTTTCCTGTATGTGGAAGTCCAGTTTTCCCAGCACTATTTGTTGAAGAGTCTTTTTCCATTAAATGGACTTAGTACCTTGGCCAAAAATGAGCTGAACATAGCTTTGTGGATTTATTTCTAGACTGTCAATTCTATTCCATTGATCTATATGTCTATTGTTGCACCATTATCAGGCTGTTTTGTTTACAGCAGCCATATATTGTTTGTTGTTAGGTGCTGTGCAGGCAGTTCTGACTCATAGCAACCCTTTGTGTACAAGAGAATGAAACACTGCCTGGTTCTGCGACATCCTCTCAATCATTGCTATGCTTGAACCCATTGTTGCGGCCACTGTTTCAATCAATCTTGTTGAGGGTCTTCCGCTTTATCGCTGACCCTCTACTTTACCAAGCATGACATTCTTCTCCAAGGATTAGCCTCTTCTGACTACATGACTCAAGCACGAAAGACAACGTCTGGCCATTCTTGCTTTCAAAGAGCATTCCAGCTGCACTTCATCCAAGATTGGTTTGTTCTTCTAGCAGTTCGTGGTACATTCACTATTCTTCCCTAACACCACAATTCAAATGCATCAATTCTTCTTCTTTTTTTTAATTGTCTGGAAAGAGTTTTATTTCTGTGATTTACTTTATTTTTTGGCATAAAAGAGCCATTTTATCACACTCTATATTCAATAGGTCTGGAACTCAGACAGGGTATAAGGGGATGCTTTGTCTCTGTTCATAATGTCTGGAGCCTCTGCCAGGAAGACCAAGTAGCTGGAATCATCTGGAGGCTTCTTCCACTCACTGGTACCAGGGCTGGGATGACTCACAGGCTGGGTTTACCTGAGACTGTCATCTTGTTTGTGACTTTAGGTAAAACTCCTTATAAAGGTGTAGAAAACATCATCCTTTATTATAACTGCTTTTATTGCAAATGATACAGCAGCATGAAAAAAAAAAAAAAAAAAACTTGCAATATTCAGCAGTAAAAATGTTTCCACTAATGGAACATTTGAAATTACTATTGCTTTAGCAAATTACAGAAATATAGTTATCAGGTTTATGGAAACAACTACAGTCTGACAAGTTTTGTTCATTGTGTTTTTTATTTTTATTTTTTTTTATTGTTATTTGGGTGAAGATTTACAGAGCAAATTCATTTTCCATACAGCAGTTCATATACACTTTGTCTCATGACATTGACCACAGTTTACCACAATGCAACAGCTCTCCTCCCAGCTCCTCCCCACAGTTACCTCTTCCCAGTGTCCATCGCTCCATGGGCTCCTGTCCCCTGAGCTGTCTCCCTGTGCATAAGCAGCCCTTCTTTCTCCCATGATTGTTCTCTCGAAGGAGTGTATCTACTTGAGGTAAATGTTCAACTCATATGCCTGTCTTTTGTTTGGTTGGAAACCACAGGTGTGGGTTCGATTCCAGACCCGAAGGGCAGCTAGGGGCCATAGTCTCAGTGGTTCCACCTGGCTCTATCAGACTGTCAAACCTGGTCCCTCCCTTTTTTTTTTTTTTTTTTAAATGCATCAATTCTTCTTGAGTCTTCCTTGTTCATTGTCCAGCTTTCATATGCATGTGAGGCTACGGAAAATACTATGGCTTGGATCAGGAGACCTTTACTCTTTAACTAGCTGTATATAGTATATTTTAAAATCAGAAAGTGTGAGTCCTCTTTGTTATTCTATTTCAGTATTGTTTTAGCTATTTGGGGCCTCTTTCCATTCCATAAAAGGAGCTCTGGTGGTGTAGTGCCTGAGGCATTTGACTGCTAATCAGAAGGTTGGTGGTTCCAACCCACCAGCTGCTCTGGGGAAGGAAGATGGGTTAATCTACTTTCATAAAGTTTTAGCACCTCGGTAACCCAATGGGGGTCACTAGAGTTGGAATTTACTCAATGACAGTGCGTTTGATTTTTTTTTTTTTTTTTTTTTTTTTTTTTTTCACTGATTTTTTTTTTTTTTTTTTTTTTTTGGGTCCTCATATCACATTGAGAATTGTTTTTTCTATTTCTGTAAAGAAGGCTGTTGGAATTTGAGATTGTGTTGAATTTGTAGGTCACTTTGGGTAGTGTTTTCATCATAACAGTATTAAGCCTTCCGATTCATTAACATGAAACATCTTTCCATTTATTTAAGTCTTCTTTAATCTCTTTCAGCAATGTTTTATAGTTTTCATTGTATAAGACCTTTATGTTCCCAGTTAGATTTATTCCTAGGTATTTTAATCTCTTAGATGCTATGTAAATGAAATTTTCCCCCTAATTTCTCTTTCACATTTCTCATTGCTGGTGTGTAGAAACCCAGCTGATTTTTGTTTATTGACCTTGTACCCTACAACTTTGCTAAATGCCTCTGCTAGCTCTAGAAGTTTTCTTGTGGACTCTGTCATTTTCTATATATAGGAGCATATCATCTGTGAATATAGATAATTATACTTCTTCATTTCCCATCTGGATACTTTTTATTTCTCTCTCTTGCCTTATGGCTTTGGCTAAGACTCCTAATATAATACTGAATAGAAGTGGTGAGGATGGACACCCTTGTGTTGTTCCTGATTTCAAGGGAAAGGCTCTCAGTCATTCTCCACTAAGTATAATGCAGGCTGTTGGCTTTTCAGGTGTGCCCTCAGTCATACTGAGAAATATCCCTTCTATTTGAACCTTCTTTAGGATTTTCATCAAGAAAGGATGTTGGATTTTATCAAATGCATCCATTATCTATCTGCATCCATAGATCTGATCATGTTATTCTTTTCCTTCTATTGATGTGGTGTGTCACATCGATTAATTTTCTAATGTTGAACCATCCCTACATTCTTGGAATAAATCCCACTTGGTCATGGTATATAACTCTTTTAATATACAGTTGGATTCTGTTCTCTAATATATTGTTGAAGACTTTGGCATCAATATTTAAAAGAGGCATTGGCCTTCAGTTTCTTTTCTTGTAATGCCTTTTGTTTGTTTTGGATATCAGGGTTATGTTTGCTTCCTAGAATGAAATCAAGCAGTATTATTTCCTTCTCTATCTTTGGGAAAAAATTCAAGGGAATTGGTGTAAATTCGTCTCTAAATGTTTGGTGGAATTACTCAGTGAAATCATTGGGTGTAGGACATCTTTGTTGAGAGGTTTTTGATCACTGATTTAATTTCTTCACTTGTCTTGAGAGTTGGTATTTCCTCTTGAGTCAGTTTGTGTAGGTTGTGTGCTTCTAAATATTTGTCCATTTCATCTCAGTTATCCAGTTTGTTGCCATACAGTTGTTCATAATATTCTGTCATAATTCTCTTTATTTCTGTCAAGTCTGTCCCCTCTATCATTTTTTATTTTGATTATTTGTATCTTTTCTTTTCTTTGTAAGTTTAGTTAAAGCTTTGTCAGTTTTACTCTATATTTTCAAAACACCAACTTCTGATTTTATTAATTTACACTATTGTTTTTCTGTTTTAAATTTTATTTATCTATTCTCTAATCTGATATTTCCTTTCTTCTGGTACGTTAAGCTTAACTTGTTTTTCTAACTTTTGGAGTTGTCAGTTAGGCTGTTAATTTCTTCTTTTTTATGTAGGTATTTATTGCTGTAAGTTTCCCTTTGAGTCTGCCTTCGCTGCATCCCATATGTTTTGATATGCTGTGCTTTTTATTTGACTCCAAGAAATTTGTAATTTTTTCCTTGAGCCATTCATACTTTAATAGTGTGTTGTTTAATCTCCATATGTTTGCATATTTTCCAGGTTTTCTTCTGTTCCTGATTTTTAGCTTCACTTTGCCTTGGTCAGAGAAAATGGTTTTTATGATTTCAGTCTTTTAAAACTTTATGATTTCACTCTTTTAAAAAATTAAGACTTATGTTGTGACCTAAAGTGTGCTCTATGTTGGAGATTGATCCATGTGCACTGGAGTAGAATGCATATTGTGCTGTTTTGGGTGGAGTATTTTATATATGTATGTTAAGTCTAGTTGGTTTATAGTGTCATTCAGGTCCTCAGTTTTCTTATTGATCTTCTTTTTAGATTGTCTGTCCATTATTGAAAATGGTGATCTGAAGTATCCAACTATTACTATAGTAATGTCTATTTCTTCCTTCAAATTATGTTTGCTTCCTTCTATTAGTGTTTGCTTTATATATTTAGGTGCCCCAATGTTGGGTGCGTAGATATTTGTGATTGTTCAATCTTCTTGATTAATTATTCCCTTTTCCACTATGTGATATCCACATTTATCTCCTCTTACAGATGTCTTGAAGTCTATTTTGTCTGACACTACGATAGCACCTCTGGCTTCAGTTATTATTTGCATGGGATATTTTTTCCATCCTTTCACTTTCAACCTATTTGTGTCCTTGGGTTTAAGGTGCATCTCTTGCAAATAGCATATAGTTGGAATATATGTATATATACCAACACATATACATGCATACATATAAACCAAACTCACTGCCATTGGGTTGGATCCCACTCATAGCGACTCCATCTTGGTGTCTGGGGTGGTATCACTATGGAAGTAGATTGCCCAACTTTCCTTCCAAGGAATGGCTGGTGGGTTTGAACCGCCAGCCTTCTCGTTAGCAGTCAAATGGCTTAGGAACTATGCCACCAGAGCTCCCTTATATATACATACACACATATATATGTATACACACACACGCACACACATATATATATATTCTTCCACTCTCTGCTTTTTGATTGGGGCATTTGATCCATTTCCAGTCACTGTAAATACTGATAAGAAATGACTTACATCTGCCATTTTGTTATTTTTTTTTTTGTGTGTGTGTGTCTTAACTCTTCTTTGTCTTTTAGTACTGCTTGCTTTTGTGTTTTGATTTATTGTAGTGAGCTTTTAGGTTCACTTCTCCACTGTAGGGAACCTTCTGTAACAGTTTGCAACAGCCTGTTAACCAGCAGTTACCAGGTGGGTGAGGAGGTGTCATTCTCTGGTGAGATCACCATGGAGATCTATCTTGTTGCTATCAGAGACCACCCAGGTAGATGGTTGGCTGTGAGTGCAGCCTCCCCTCAAGAATCTTGCTTCCTCGCACACATCAGCCTCTGTCAGCATTCCTTAGCACTGACTGAAAGGGAGGTTTTTCCTGATGGTTCCAGAGGCCAGAGCTATGGGGTATGCAGGGAGGTCAGTAGAGTGTTTTCTATGGGAACAACTAAAGTTTGTTGTTCAAACAACAGACTCCACTGCATGGACTTTCTGCAGCAGTTTGCAGTAGGATTTCAGCCTACAGTACCTTGGATGGGGGAGGTGCTGGCACAGTCAAATAGAGCCCTGGGGAGGTCTGCCTTGTTGCTATCAGAGACCCCCCTGGAATATGTTGACTGTGGGTGTAGCCTCCACCAAAGATGCCTGCTTCTTGGCACACAGTTGGGTCTGACTCGATGGCACATAACAACAACAACAACAAGCTATGGCTTACATTGGGAGAGGCAGGTTGAGTGTTTACTTGAGGGGAGACTTCATTTGCATGGGACTTCTGTACCAATTCCAGTAGGCTTACAACCTACAGTGTAAGTGGATGGGGGAGGTCTTCCGTGTTGATTTTAGGGCAGAAGCCTGGAGCCCTGTTTCTGGATACACTGGGGCTGTGGTGGGCAGGGAAGCAGACTCTTTTCCTAGGGCTGCTGCCCCAGTATACAGCAAATGGCAACGCGTGTTGCTGGGGGAGGGCCAGGGATGGTTGAGAAGGTGATTTTCCTACCATATGTGACTCGTTGTTGATGTGTTGGTTTTTGCCTGTCTGCAGTTCCCCACTGCTTTCTTCTGCTTCCTGATTCAGAGTCCCTCAAAGCTAAGCACCATTTCCTTGTTGTATTTGTGGGGGAGAGTCAGAATGATGGTTATTTCTGCTGTCATATTCCTAGAATTCCTCTGAATGAGTTTTGCTAAGTGAGAGGAAGGAGAAGAAGGTTCTGATGTGGTAGCCATGTTGCTATGCAGAGGTTTGGGAAAGGGCCATTTGAGGATGTAGAGATAAACAGGGGCATCGCTGAAATAAGGGGTGAAGAGGTTCTCTGAATACAAACTTTAGTTGTTTTACCATTTTGCCCAGTGGTAGACCTGAAGTTATATATCTGATTTTGAGTATTGGTAGTGGTGGCGTCAGTGTCTGAATTGTCTTCTTAGCATGGCTATGACCCAGCATTATTGTTGATGGGTAAATAGAAATCCACAGGGCTGGTTTGCTTGGCTCCAAGGTCACAGCGATAGCCAGCAGTAAAATTGGAACATAAACTTGGTCTCCTGATTCCCAGACAGGCGCCTTTTCAGGCATCCCAGATGGCGAACTGGCAGCCAGCAGGCTCCTCTGCCTTAGGACTGGATTGTGCTGGGCTACTCCCTACAGCTTCGCTCTACTTTATCTGTGTTCAGAAATCTTTTCTGACACTGCTCCCCGCCTGACCAGCCCCCTCTTTTGGCTAAAGAAAAGTCATTTAGTTGACCCAGCAAGAAGTTGTATAGTTTCAGGATGAAGTCTGTCTTTGCTGCTGAGCCCAGAGAGACTCAGTACAATGCTTCCTGCCCTTGAAGCCATCAGTAACCTAACATTTCTTGCTGGACTATACTTCTTCCCCTTCATTTAAAAGGAATGTGATTACACATCAAGATTTTCCTAGGCTAGTTCATGCTTGTTATAACATTTTGTGTGTCCTTGAGGACATGCCCATGGAAATGAATAGACCAGCTAGGAGTAGACAGGTGGATGCACATGTAAATCTGAGAGAGCAAGTTTGAACTTCATCCCCAGCAACAATGATTCCTGATGGCTCATCACTTATTCCCTTATTCTTTTATGTACTTCCTTTCTAGTTGGTTCCTGTTTGGACTGCTCTGTCTTTCATCATCATCACTGACAAACGTATTGAGTAGCTGTCATTTGCAAGGGAGAATGCTAGGTGCTATGAGCTTCTGGTGGCATAGTGCCTAAGGCATTTGACTGCTAATCAGAAGGCTGCTGGTTCAAACCCATTGCCACTCCTTAGAAGGAAGATTGGGCAATCTTCTTCTGTAGTGATACTGCCTTGGAAACCCAAGGAGGGGTCACTGTGAGTTGGATCTGACTCGATGGCAGTGAGTTTGGTTTTGGTTTACGTGCTTCTCTGCCTTCCAGGTGGCTGCAAGCTAGTTAAGGAGATTAGACATGTACAAATGAAAATACAGCTGCAATTAAACTGCAGTATCAGTGTATGACAATTACCATAAAGTGGTATGGAGGGAGAGACTGTTCTGAAGGAGGCAGTAAGTCACTCCCAACAGAGGAGTGGTCAAAGCCCAAGGCAGAAGTGTGCATGGAGCATTTGATGAATGGCTAAGAGGCCAGCATGGCTGCAGCTGACTTACCAGAGAGCAGAGTAGAAGTGAGGGTGAGGTAGGGTAGCAAGATTATAGATATTTCATTTTAACAAGGCATTTAACATTTCACATTAATAAATAATAAGAATAAGAAAAATCAGTTGGCATTGAGTCGATTCTGACTTGTCGCAGTCTCGTGTGTGTCAGAGTAGAACTGTGCTTCATAGGGCTTTCAATGACTATGACTAGTGGAAGAAGATTGCCAAGCCTTTTCTTCCAAGGTATCTCTGGGTGGGCTTGAACCACCAACCTTTGGTTTGGAGCCTAGTGCATTAACTGTGTGCTCCACCCAGGGACTCCAGTGAACAAAAACATCTGTATACCTTTAAAATTTTTATTCCTTATTTTAATATACAACTTTTAAAATTGGGAGCTCTGGTGGTGTAGTGCCTAAGGCATTTGACTGCTAACCAGAAGACCTTTAAAATTGGTGTTTCACTGAAATCTTTGAGCTCTGCTTTTTAGTTTACTCTGAGATAATGCACAGTCAGAGTATTTCATTCTGGCAGTTTCTTTATGCTCTTTATGGGGTACACACCCCACTCTCCTTCTTTCTGTGAGGTAGCGAAGTGAAGAAAGCTGCTCTTTATGTGGGTGAGTTTTTGAATAATTTTAAAGAGTATTTCTTCCTCTGCACCTGTCATTTGATGTCTCCCATCCCTGTCAGGAGTGGAAGTAGCGGTAACTGTATAATAGTGTTTTGAGCAGTGGTGGTGGGTAAGGTAGTCCAAGAGGCAGCAGTTGTGAGGCAGTCACAATCATCTGTCCTCCATAGAGTAAGAAAAGCACCTTTTTTCAGGCACAAATAAGTATTTTATCTGTATGAGGAGGGTTGTAGAAATGGGGTTCACAGCCTTGCCAGGCTCTTTCCCCATTATAACCCCAGTCATGCATCTGTTAGTTTAGCCACATGAAAAATAACCCTATCTGTTTATTTCTAGGTTGTTCTCCTGCTTCTGTTTAGAGCCTAAAAAGATTATTGGATTTTATCTCCTTCACTGAATTTTGTAAACACAGTGCTTAGCAATCCATGGACAGATCAGGTTGGAGAATTTAGTTAACAGCTGAATTCTAGAATGCAGACAAAGCTGAATATGAAAGAAAGAAGAATATTTTTACTGTTCCTTAGAACACTGTCAGCAGTGGGTGGAAGAAGATCTTTAGGTACAATACTTTGAGCAAATCTCAATATATTTTAGCTTTAGATATGCAAGAAAGGTTAATAAAAGAGATGTTATGCATTCATTTAAGAAGTATTTATAGAGTTCTTGTTATGTGTTAGGCTCAGTTCTAGGCAGTGGGGATACAGCAGTAAATGATAATAACAACAAAACACTGAAGGTTCTTGTTTTCATGGGTCTTATATTCGGGCATGAGAAATATAGACAATTGTGGTCATTCATACAACTCATCAAATATTTCTGCCTTACCATCTGTGGTACATGGTGGGATTATAATTCTTGGTTTTGTGATTTATCCTGGCCATTTAGTTGTGAGCAAGGGTGATGTGTATCATTTCAGGAGTGGAGAATTTTATTGCACATAAAGGATCCTATAGTGTTTTTTCTTTCTTCCTTAGCAACCAGCAATGTTCCATGTAGTTGCTGCCTTGTCTGCCTGGGTCCCTGACTGAAAGCTATGAGGAGCAGAGCTCTTACGTGACCCTCAATGGATATGTACTATGTTGTTGTTATGTGCTGTTGAGTTGTTTCCAACTCTCAACGACCCTATGTACAAGAGAATGAAACACTGCCCATTCCTGTGCCAGCCCCATGATCCTTGCTATACCTGAGTCCATCATTGGAGCTGCTGTGTCACTCCAACTTGTTGAGGGCCTTCCCCTTTTTTGTTGACCCTCCACTTTACCAAGTATGATATCTTTCTCCAGGGAATGGTCCCTTCTGACAACATGACCAAAGTAGGTAAGTTGAAGTTTGGCCATTCTTGCTTCCAAGGAGCATTCCAGCAGCACTTATTCCAGGACAGATATGTTAGTTCTTTTAGCAGTTCATGGTACTTTCAGTATTCTTCACCAATAACACAACTCAAAAGCATCAACTCTTCTTTGGTCTTCTTATTCATTGTCCAGCTCTCACATGCATATGAGGCAATTAAAAATACCATGGCTTGGGTTAGGTACACCTTAGTCTTCAAGGAGATATCTTTGCTCTTCAGCACTTGGAAGAGGTCTTTTACAGCAGATTTGCCCAATGCAATATGTGTTTTGTATCTTTGCTTCCATTGGCGTTTGTAGAACCAAGTAATATGAAGTCTTTGACATCTTCAATCTTTCTCCATTTATCATGATGCTGCTTATTGGTCCAGTTGTGAGTATTTTTTTTTCTTCTTTATATTTAGGTGTAATCCGTACTTCAGTAAGTGCTTCAAGTCATCTTCACTTTCAGCAAGCAAAGTTGTGTCATCTGCATATCGCAGGTGGTTAATGAGTGTTCCCTCCAATCCTGATGCCATGTTCTTCATATAATCCAGCTTCTCAGATTATTTGCTCAAGCACACAGATTGAATAAGTATGGTGAAAGGCTACACACTCCCTTCCTGATTTGAAACCATACAATGTCTCCTTGTTCTGTTCCTGACCTATGTTCAGGTTTCTCATGAGTATAATTAAGTGTTCTGGAATTTCCATTCTTCTCAGTGTTATCCATAATTTGTCATGATCCACACAATTGAATGCTTTTGCATAGTCAATGAAACACAAATAAATATCTTTTTGGTATTTTTTGCCTTTGGCCAATAATATTAATGCCATCAGCAATGATACCCCTCATTCCACATCCTCTTCTGAGTCCAGCTTGCATTCTGGAAGTTCTCTGTCAATATACTGCTGCAACCATTTTTGAATTATCTTCAGTAAGATTTTACTTGCATGTGATATTAATGATATTGTTCGATAATTTCCACATTCTGTGGGATCACCTTTCTTTGGAATGGGTACAAATACGGATCTCTTCTAGTCAGTTGGCCAGGTAGCTGTCTTCCCAATCTCTTGGCATAGCCAAGTGAGTGCCTCCAGCGGGGCATCTGTTTGTTGAAACATCTCAATGGGTATTCCTTCAATTCCTGGGGCCTTGTTTTTCACCAATTCCTTCAGTACAGCTTTGACTTTTTCCTTCAACACCGTTGGTTCTTGATCATATGCCACCTCCTGAAATGGATGAATATCAACCAATTCTTTTTGGTACAGTGACTCTTTGTATCCCCTCCATCTTTTTTTGTTGTTTCCTGCATTATTCAACATATGGCCCATGGAATCTTTCAGTATTGCAACTTGAGGCTTAAATTTTTTCTTCAATTCTTTCATCTTGAGAAATGCTAAACATGTTCTTCCCTGTTGTTTTTCTAACTCCAGGTCTTTGTACATTTCATAATAATTGACTGTGTCTTCTCGAACTGCTCTTTGAAATCTTCTGTTCAGCTCTTTTATCTTGTCATTTCTTCCATTTGCTTTAGCTATTCTCTATTCAAGGGCAAGTTTCAGAGTCTCTTCTCACATCCATTTTGGTCTTTTTTTTCTTTCTTGTCTTTTTAATGACTCTGGTGGTTATGTTGTGTGTCAACTTGGCTAGGCCTGGTTGAGTGGCTGGGCAGCTGAATATAGTATTCCCCATGATGAGACTGGTAATCAACTCCATGTTGGAATCTATTGTGAGCAGCTGAGTACGTGGTCTACTTTCTGTATATAAGGAGAAGCTTTGAGAATGGTCTCAAGCCTTTGGCACGCTTGGACCCTGCATGCAGCCATGTCATTGCTCAGCAGCCTGCTGTGTTCTGCCAACCTTGGGACTTACAGTGGACTTAAGTTAATGGCCTGCCGTGTGGATTGGTAACATCGGCACTGTGCCTTTTTACTTGTCAACCTTGGGGCTTCTCAGCCTCAGCAGCCTGCAGCTGTCTGAGTGAAGAAATGCCTCTAGCTCCAGTGGGCCGGGAGCAGGAGGCAGAGCTGGACCCCAAGGTTGAGGGACTGCCACCAGCCCCTAGAGCCTGGCACTTTGAACTTGGACTTAAAACCTCCAAATTGTAAGAATAAACTCCTATTTGTTAAGGCCATCCCATTTGTGGTATAGTCTTGTCAGAGAGGTACTAGGTAACCAGAATAATGACCTTTTGCTTTTTTCATGGATGATGTTCTTGATGTCATCCCACAATCCCTCTGGTTTTTGCCATTGGTATTCAATGCATCAACTCTATTCTTTAGATGGTCTCTAAATTCAGGAGGGATATAATCAAGGTCATATTTTGGCTCTTGTGGACTTTAATTGTCCTTAACTTCAACTTGAATGTGCATATGAGCAGTTGATGATGTGTTCCACAGTTAGCTCCTGGCCTTGTTTTGCGTGAAGATATTAAGCTTTTCCATCAACTCTTTCCACAGATGTAGTCAATCTGATTTCTGTGTACTTGATCTGGAGAAGTCCACATGTATAGCCACCGTTTGTGTTGTTGACAAAAGTATTTGTAATGAACAAGTCATTGGTCCTGCAAAATTCTATCCTGTGATCTCCAGCATTATTTCTATCACCAAGGCCATATTTTCCATCTACTCGTCGTTCTTCGTTTCCAACTTTTGCATTCCAATCACCAGTGATAATCAACACATCCTGATTGCATGTTTGGTCCATTTCAGACTGCTAAAGTTGTTAAAAATCTTTAATTCCTCATCTTTGGCTTTGGTGGTTGGTGAGTAAATTTGAATAATAGTAGTATTAACTAGTCTTCTTTGTAGGCATATCAATATTGTCCTATCACTAACAGCTTTGTACTTCAGGACAGATCTTGAAATATTTTTTGTGATGATGAATGTCATGCCATTCCTCTTCAATTTGTCATTCCTGGCATAGCATATGGTTGCATGATTCATAATGGCCAAAACCAGTCCATTTCAACTTACTAATGCCTAGGACATCAGTCTTTATGTGTTTCATTTCATTATTCACAACTTTCAATTTTCCTAGATACATACTTCATATATTCCAACTTCTGATTATTAATGGATGTTTGCAGTTGTTTCTTCCCATTTTGAGTTGTGCCACATCAGCAAATGGAGGGCCTGAAAGCTTTACTCTATCTACATCATTAAGATCAACTTTACTCTGAGGAGGGAGCTCTTTCCCAGTTGTATTTTGAGTGCTTTCCAACCTGAGGGGCTCATTGTCTGGCAATATATTGGACCATGTTTCAGGGCTCTTCATAAAGTTTTCCAGTACTATATCGGACAGTGTTTCACTGCTATTCAGAAGGTTTTCCCTGGTCAGTTCTTTGTGAAGTGGATGGCCTCTTCCTTCTTGTAAGTCTCTTAGTCTGGAACTCTCCTGAAACCTGTCCACCATGGGTAACCCTGTTGGCATTTGAAACACCAGTGGCATAGCCTCCAGCCTCATAGCAGCATGCAAGCCACCCCGGTAAGACAAACTGACAGATAAGTTCATCACCCTTAGTTCTCCCAAACCACTTCCTTCACTTCCTGGCCTTTCTTAGCTTGTTCCAGCCCGCCGCCAGCTCTCACTTCCTTTCTTGGGCTTCCCTATGCACTATGAGGAAAGAATAAACTTTTTATATTTTTTAGCTTCATTGTGGTGGAAACATACACAACAAGACATTCACTACCATAACTGTTTTTTCATATACAGCTCAGGGACATTGATGACATTTTTCATGTTGTACCACCATTATCACTATCATTTTCCAAATATTCCATTGCCATAGCATAAACTCAGTGCTCTGCAAACAAACGCTTACCCTTTCCTCCGTCCCTCCTACCCCTGGTAACCTCTAATAATCTTTGGTTTCTCTCTCTCTCTCTCTCTCTCTTTCTCTCTCTCTCTCTATATATATATATGTTTTTTTTTCCCCAACCTGTTTAGGAATTTAGCCTCCTGCTACCCTATCCCTGGTAACCAACAAAGAAAGTTTCCTTCCATATATAAACCTTTCCTTGACTTTTTACAATAGTGAACTAATACAGTATTTGTTCTTCTGTGATTGCTTATTTCACTCAGCATAATGTCTTCCAGGTTCATCCACATTATGTGGTGTTTTGCAGATTCTCCATTATTCTTTAGGGTTGCAGAGTATTGCATTGTGTGTATGTACCATAGTTTGGTTTCCCATTCCTTGGTTGATGGGCAATTAGGTTGTTTCCATGTCTTTGCTATTGTGAATGTGCTGCAATGAACATGGGTGTGCATATATCTGTTTGTGTCCTGCCTCTCACTTCTTTAGGATATATCTAGTAATTGGAGTGCTGGAGCAAATGGTATTTCTATTTCTAACTTTTTGTGGAATTGCCATACTAATTTCCAAGTGGTTGTATCATTTTACAGTCCTGCCAGCAATATATGAGAATCCAGATCTCTCCACATCCTTGCTAGCATTCGTTATTTTCTGTCTCACATGTCTAGCTTTTCCAAACTGTCATGCCACTCCATCATCTCATCCTTCCCTCAATAATCTTCCTCCTGTCTTAGGGTTCCGTAGTTCATAGTAATGTGTCATAGAACTCACAAACTCCCAAGGGAATGGCTCATGTTGTGGTGGTAGAGGCTGGGAGACTGGCATACTGGTTTGTCCCAGGTCTGTGGATAGGTCTGGAAGATTCTCCCAACTCACGTGGTTACAGGGGTTGGCAAACCCAAATTGGCAGATCAGATGACAGCTGCTGTCTCAAGTCCGGGGTTGAGATGATGGTGAAGCAAATGCAGAACCCAGAGCAAGAGAGTGAACCTTCCCAGTGCATTCACATATATACCCTCAAAAAAGCTAAGAGTGGTGACTTGAGTCACACCCTCCAGCAAAGTGGGACTCAAGGTATATCCCACCCTAAACGGGCATGGAGAATAGGATTTACAGTACATCACAAAATGGGTGGTGACTTGAGTCACACCTTCCAGCAAAGTGAGACTCAAGTACCATCCCACCCTAAACAGGCATAAGGATTAGGATTTACAATACATCACAAAATGAAAGACGATGGCTAGAAAGGCCATATTAAGCAATTCACTGCACTGCCAGCCACCCCCTGGCTCTTCCATCCATTTGCCCTTTCACACTTGAAGGATTAATTTGTCCCTCCCAAACATTTTACCAGTCCCCAAGTCATTAACAATTAGTCCTAAGGGTGAGGTTACTCAGGTACCAGCCATTCAGGTCTATTGCAGATGTCCTTCTGATCTCATCAGGTACTCTAAAAGTTTGTCCTCATCATCACCTTTTCTGGCCTCTGATAAAATTTAACATATTCCTTTCTCTGAGGAGCTCTGGTAGCATAGTGCCTAAGGCACTTGATTGCTAACCAGAAGGCTGGCAGTTCAAACCCACCAGCCACTCCTCAGAAGGAAGATGGGGCAACCTACTTCCATAATGACACTGCCTCAGAAACCCAAGGAGGGGTCGCTATGAGTTGGTTCTGACTCGACGGCACATAACAACAACAACAACTCCGTCTCTTCTTTAGGTATCAGCAAAATGTTAGATTTCCCCAGCTGCATAACCCATTTATTCATTCCTTTACCTTCAGCTATTATTTCTCCTTCCTTCCATTTGTCATTTATTTTCACCCAAACTTTCCCACTTTGGGAAGAGACATCAGCTTCAGCTGCTGTGCCAGTCCAGATTGCTGGTAGCAAGACCAGTCCAGCAAGTGCTTCCCCTCAGTCCACTCCCATTCATGTTGGGTATGGTTATATAGATACAAAACTAGTGGGTTTCTCGACCACTGGGCAAGATGGCAGTACTCACTGTCAGCCCCAGTTTTGCCAGATTGGGTGAAGGTACAGTGTATCCCATAAGGCCTGTGGGAATTCTGGCATACAGGTTCAGGGGTATAATTACAGTCCCTTGCATAGGGATCATCGCTGACTCTGGCTGCAGCTGCCTCTGGCTGCATCCTGAGTCCTGAGACCACAGCTTCTGGCAGGAAGAAAGGAAGAAAGCAATGTTAGGTGATATGGGGAAGAATTGTACAGTGGCACCAGAATCCCCCCACCGCACCCCCTCTTCCCCAGATCCCCCAGAAAAACATAGGAATCTGTCCATTGGCAATCCTCCCTTTGCCTCCCTCATGTTGAGTATGAGCACACATTCACGAAGGGGTGTGACCAAGCCCTTTAGGCCTTTATCTCTCCCTGTTTTAGATAACAAATGTTTCTCTTGCCCATTCCAATTCTCTATCAAATCACTTTGAGGATGGTATGCAACATGGTATGTCCACTTAATATGATGCTTCTTGGCCTATTGCTGCACCCTTTGGGTTGTAAAGTGTGTTCCTTGGTCTGAAGAAATATAACTTGATGGTCCAAATTGGCACAGTATCTTTTGTTCCAATCCTTTAATGGTGTTTTTGGCATTTGGATCTGTCACAGGATAAGCAAAGCCAAGTCTGGAGTAAGTATCGACTCCATGAGGACCCATTTATAGCCACCTGGAACCACTGGCATCATGTTGTTATTGTTATGTGCTGTTGAGTCAGACCTGACTCATAGCAACCCCTCCTTGGATTTCTGAGGCAGCATAATTATGGAAGTAGATTGCCCAGCCTTCCTTCCGAGGAGTGGCTGGTGGGTTTGAGTCACAAGCCTTCTGGTTAGCAGTCAAGTGCCTTAGGCACTATGCTACTGGAGCTCCCACTGGAATCATGGGTCCTTTGGACTTGCCAGCTGTGTGCAGGGCCTTCTCCCTGGGGAATCTGCCCTATAGCCATCTGTAACCTCTGTCTGTCTTGTTGACAGACAGAGCAGTTCTTATTGGCATTTTGTGTCTTAGAAGATGCAAGAGGGTTGTGTCTAGATTCAGCCCATCTCTGCATTGCTGTAGCACCTACAGGTCCACTCATATCATGGACCCAGTTGGCCACCTCAAGGGAGCATACCAGCATGTCTGCTTGCTAGACGCAAAAGTACTAAACATTGCAATAAAAGGCAGAGGGTGACAGACTGAATAAAAAAATTTTGATCCAACTCTTTGGTGTTTGTAAGAGATAATCTAAATCTAGACACACAGCTTTAGGGATCCAAGTGAGGAGAGGGAACTCAGGTACGCCCAAAGCAGCAGGGTGGGAGAGCGGGAGAAAGGGGCTAAAAAGCCAGGAACCCGGACAGAGGAGCAGTCAGCTGCAGGGATCCAGGTGAGGAGAGGGAACTCAGGCACACCCAAAGCAGCAGGGTGGGAGAGTGGGAGAAAGGGAATTAAAATGCCCAGGAATCTGGACAGAGGAGGAGTCAGCCGCAGGGATCCAGGTAAGGATGGTATAAGAGGTTTCCAACAGGGAGACAAACTTGTCTGTCGGTTTGTCCTACCATAGTGATGTGTTGATGTGAGTTTTGAGGCTGAGCCATGGTGTTTCAAACCCAGTGGGATGCACATGGTGCACAGGTCTCAGCCCAGCTTACAGACTGAGACAGACTAGGAAGAAGGAAGAG
>NW_006921632.1:11323366-11328488 GCF_000298275.1 Orycteropus afer afer | reverse complement strand
TTGCTTGGTTCTACAATTGATGCCAATGGGAGCAGCAGTCAGGACATTAGATGACGTGTAGCACTGGGAAGTTCAACTGCGAAGTAACTGTTTCAGGTGCTGAGGAGCAAGGATGCCTCCTTGGGGACTAAGGTGCGCCTGACACAAGCCATGATATTTCCAATCGCCTCATATGCATGTGAGAGCTGGACAATGAATAAGGACGACTGAAGAAGAGTTGATGCTTTTGAGCTGTGGTGCTGGCGAAGAATGCTGAAAGTACCATGGACTGCTAAAAGAACTAACAGATCTCTCCTGGAGGAAGTGCACCTGAAATGCTCCTTGGAAGCGAGAATGGCCAGACTTTGTCTCACCTATTTTGGTCATGTTGTCAGAAGGGACTATTCCCTGGAGAAGTATGTCATGCTTGGTAGGGTAATGGGTTGATGAAAGAGGGGGAGGTCTGCAACGAGATGGATTGACATGGTGGCTGCGATGATGGGCTCAAGTATTGCAGGGATCATGGAGCTGGCGCAGGATTGGGCAGTGTTTCATTCTGCTGTGCATGGGGTCGCTATGAGTCATAGATGACTCGATGGCACCTAACAACAACAATGACAGAGACAGAGTTGAAATTAATAGGATGGGAATGAATATATAAATATATAATAAGTATTAGAAAACTAATAGTTTATATCAGATAGTTTTTCAGGAGGTACATTTATAATGATGGAAGGGTCAATTCATTTGAAAGATGTAACAATAACAAATATTTATGTCTTTGGTTATGGAGATTCAAAATATATGAAGCTAAAACTGAAGGATTTAAAAGGAAAAAGACAAATCCAAAGTCATAGTTAGGTATTTTATCTTTCTTTTAGTAATAGAGCAACAAAATAGAAAACTCGGTGATAATACAGTTGATATAAATACTGTCAACCACCTATATCTGGCATTTATACACCATTAACATTGGCCCATATAAGAATGTATATATTTTTAAAGTACAGTGGAACATTCACCAAGGTAGATCATATATTGGTCCATAAAATAGGTCTAAAATATTTCAGAGAATAGAATGGTATAGAGTATTTTCTCTGACCACAAAAGAAATAAAAATAAAAAACAAGTACATATACACAGCAAATGCTTAAATATTTGAAAATTAAAAAACACATTTCCAAATACTTATGGGTCAAAGAAAAATTTGAGGAAGATAAAAAATATTTCAAACTGGATGGTGATAAAGGTGTGGCATATCAAAATTTGTGGGATGTAACAAAATCAGTGCTTAGAGGTAAATTTATGTTTTAAATGCTTATATTGGAAAAGAAGGAAGATTTAAAATCATTGCTGTAAATGTCCATCTTTAGGAGTTAGACAAAAAAGGGCAAAATGAGCCAAAAGTACTTAGAAGGAAGGAAATAATAAAGATACAAGCAGAAATAAATAAAAACAAAAAATAGGGAAAATTAAAATATCTTTGAAAATGTGACTAAAGTTGTCAATAGAAACAGACAGTGAGATGACCACCTAGCAAGACTGATTGAGAAGCAAAGAGAGAAAATACAAATTACTAATATCAACAGTTACAAAGGAGATATCACTGCGCATCCTGAAGAGATAAAAAGTGTAGGGAATGCTAATTTATTCCAATAAATTCACCAACCTCCCAAAAAAACTAATAGAAAAATTTCTTGATAGATGTAATTTAACAAAACCAACACAAGAAGAAATAGGTAATCTGAACAGCTCTATAGCTAATAAAGAATTTTTTTTTATTATCACAAACTTTTCCACAATGAAATTTTCAGACCTGTGGTCTTGAAAGTTTGTAGCTGTTATCATTCCATGAGAATAAGTGAAAATCAAAGGTTCATATGTTAGTTACTTAATTTATTTAACACTTGTATAGTACTTGTCTATATTTGCATCTATTCCAAAGAAAGGTGATCAAACAAAATGTGGAAATTATTGAACAATATCATTAATATCACATGCAAGTAAAATTTTGCTGAAGATAATTAAAAAAAATGGTTGTAGCAGTATATTGAAAGGGAACTTCCAGAAATTCAAACTGGATTCAGAAGAGGATGTGGAACGAGGGATATCATTGCTGATGTCAGATGACTCTTAGCTGAAAGCAAAGAATACTAGAAGGATGTTTACCTGTATTATTGACTAAGCGAAGGCATTTGACTGTGTGGATCATAAAAAAATTACGTATAACATTGCAAAGAATGGGAATTCCAGAACACTTAATTGCGCTCGTGAAGAATCGTACATACACTAAGAGATAGTCCTTCGAAAAGAACAAGGGGTACTGTGTGGTTTAAAATCAGAAAGGTGTATATGAGGGTTGTATCCTTGCACCATACTTGTTCAGTCTGTGGCTGAGCAAACAATCCAAGAAGCTGGTTTATTTGAAGAAGAAACAACATCAACAGTGAAGGAACACTCATTCACAGCCTGTGATGTGCAGATGATACCACCTTGCTTGCTGAAAGTGAAGAGGATTTGAAGCACCTACTGATGAAGATCAAAGACTATAGTCTGTAGTATGGATTACACCTCAAAATAACAAAATCAAAAATCCTCACAGCCAGACCAATAAGCAACATCATGATAAATGGAGAAAAGACTGAAATGGTCAGGGATTTCATTTTATTTGGATCCACAATCAACACCCATGGGAGCAGCAGTCAAGAAATCAGCCATTGTATTGCACTGTGCAGATCTCCTGAAAAAGACCTCTTTAGAGTGTTAAGAAGCAAAGACATCACTTTGAAGACTAAGGTGTGCCTAACCTAAGAAACTGGACGATGAATAAGAAAGAACAAAAAAGAGAATTGTGAAGATTGTAGAAAATACCATGGACTGCCAGAAGAATGAACAAGTCTGTCCTTGAAGAAGTGTAGATAGAGTGCTCCTTGGAGGTGAGACTATCTGGACTTTGTGTCACCTACTGTGGTTATATTGTCAGAAGGGACCATTCCTTGGAGAAGGATATCATGCTTGGTAAAGAAGAGGTCAGTGAAAAAGGGGAAGACCCTCAGTGATATAGATTGACACAGTGGTTTCAGCAGTAGGCTCAAGCACAGCAAGGACTGTGAGAACGGTGCAGGACTGGGCATTGTTTCACTCACTTGTACACAGGATCACTGTAAGTTGGAGCTGACTGACAGCACCTAACAACAACCACCATGCTTGTCATGTGCCAGGTACTGTTCTAAGTGCTTAACAAGTAATGGCTTGTTTTTCAGAGATGGGTAGTATGGTAAGGACCCAAAGCAGAAAGAAAATTTCAAGAATGATTATTTCCTACAACATACACAAATTAATATATACCCAATAGAACTGAATGTTTCCGGTTGTTTGCTCCTCACTGGTGACAGATATTTGTTGACAAGCTGGAACATGCTTGCAAATGTGTGCTCTGATGCATAATTAGTCAGTGTGTTTATACAATGGAATTGTAAAAATCTGGAATATGAGGCCAAACTGGACTGCTTTCTGGTCCCTGTTCTTGCCTCATCATTTTCTGCCTTTCTGATTTATGCTTCCTGTTCCCTTTTGACTATTGTTCAAGAGTCTTCTGTTACTGAAGTTTTATTTCAAATGTTACTTCCTGATTTGTCTTTGTATAAACCCTTATCATCTTGCATATACTCACTGCCATTGAGTCGGATCTGACTCATAGTGACCTCTCGGGTTTCCAAGGTGGTATCACTATGGAAGTAGATTGCCCAACCTTCCCTCTGAGGAGTGGCTGGTGGGTTTGAACTGCTAACTTAATAAACATTTCTTGAATGAATTGCATGAACAGATGAATTGATATGTTAGATGATGCAAAGATGTGATCTCCTGTTTATATTGGTATCATGATTTTGTGACTGGAAATGAACTCTGAATGTAATGTTTATTTTTGGCTGGCTGTACAACAGTGACTAGGGTTTAATACAATCATATAAAGTATTGCAAAGCAATTTTGCAGCATTTGAGAAGTGAATCAAGTAGTAATTGATTTGATTTTATAATTGATGTATGCCAATCTAATACTAATGTCTCATAAAGGATAAATGGAAGGTAATTTACAAGTATTTATTGAGGAATCTTTTTCCTGTGTTCAGAGCTAGTACTAAGCCCTATTAAGCTTTCAGCAATTTAACCAGGTACTGTTTTGATAGGAAAAAAAAAAAAAAAAAAAACCAACCTAAGAATCCCACATGTGATGAGCCTTCTGGTTTTTTTCTGAATCCTTCATTCTTTGGTCAGTATATTTGTTAATTATTAACATATAATTGAGCTTAACCTTAAAAGACAGTTGTTCAAAGGTTGTCGATGTAAATGAGTGTGGCAAATTCTGCTTATTTATGGGGTGAGTTGTGACTAAAGTATATTGCATTTTAAAGCTCCCTATCTGCAGAACCACCTGCCACCTATCTTAACCACAGGTTCATCATTTTTTCATTTTTGGCTCATATGCTGTAGTAATCAAAGGTTGGCTTGAAAACTGTTAGCATAGACTATCATTATGAGCACAAGTACTATTCTAAAAATAAATGAAAAAAGTGGCTGTGCCTCTAACCATAGACAGCCTATGATTAAGGCATTATACCTATTTGGCCAATGTAGATCTCAGTGACACAGCAGGTATTATAGAACAGAGAAATTCTGTTTTGCAAGATGCTTTCTTTTGGGCATCTCATTTGCTAACCTTTATAGTTGAGAATTTGAAAATATTTATCATAGAGATTTTTAAATGTGTTTTAATGTTACCAGAGAATTAGCCAACTTAAAGGTTGTTAAGTTATAAAACATTTTATACATATAAAATGTTTGTATGTTTAGGAACAGGTTGAACATATTTTGTTGATAATTCCACAGTTACAAAGGTAATTTTGAATTTTCCCATGTTTGAGTTAAGATACTAATGTGTTTCCCCACCCTACCAATCAAGTAGGAGGTCTTGCTTCATGGTGCAAAGAAACTGTGTCATGAAATAAAATTTAGTCAGTCTTAACTTCATAATACCTTTAAGAGCATTACACAATTTCTATACTTTTGTTGTTGTTGTTATGTGCCGTCGAGTCGGCCCCGACTCATAGCGACCCCTCCTTGGGTTTCCGAGGCAGTATCACTA
>NW_006921632.1:11311846-11323266 GCF_000298275.1 Orycteropus afer afer | reverse complement strand
CGACTCATAGCGACCCCTCCTTGGGTTTCCGAGGCAGTATCACTATGGAAGTAGGATTGCCCAACCTTCCTTCCGAGGGGTGGCTGGTGGGTTTGAACCGCCAGCCTTCTGGTTAGCAGTCAAGTGCTTTAGCCACTATGCTACCAGAGCTCCTATAGATTATAGCCTTCTTCTTTTCTCTTGATTCTTTTTTTGGTAGAGAAAGAAAAAGAGAAATGATGATGCAAATGAGATACTGCATTGGAAAATATATTTAAAAATAAGGTCATAAATCAGGGTCTAAAATGTAGCCAAAATGGCTGTTCTGGTTACCTCTAGTGCCACTCTACCAGAAACATACCACAAATGGGATGGTTTGAACAAACAGGAGTTTATCTCTTACAGTTTGGAGGCTTTAAGTTCGAGTTCAAAGTGCCAGGCTCTAGGGGCAAGATGAAAGCCCCTCAATTTTGGGCTTCAGCCCAATGAAGTTGGAGGCTTTTCTTCACTCAGACAGCTGGTGGTTGCTGATCCTGACAAGCCCAAGGTTGACAAGTAAATAGGCACGGTCCCAATGTTACCAAACAACACTGCAGGCCACTAATTCAAGTCCAGAAGAAGTCTCAAGATTGGCAGGGCATGGAAGGCTGTTGAACCACGAATTGGCTACATGCACGGTTCAAGTGTGCCAAAAGGCTAGAGACCATTCCCAAAGCTTCTGCTTATATAGAGGAAGCAGACCATATCCTTAAACTAGCTACTCAGCTGCTTGTAGTAGATCCCACCATGGAGTTGATTGCCAGTCTCATCATGGGGAATAACTACCACCAACTGCCCAGCCACTCAGCCAGGCCCAGCCAAGTTGACACACAACCTTAACTACCACAGTGGCTGAAGAGGATGGAGGGAGAATGGCATCAAAGATGCCATGGTGAACAAAAGTTTTAAGATTGCATTTAAAACATTCATTGTGATGAATATTTTAAACAAAATAGAGAATATTTGTTATCAGCTGAGACCAAGTCATTAAATGTGTTGATAGTGATATTAGAGACAATAGTTTCTAACCAAAACTGCTTCCTGACTTTTCATGGAATGATAATACTTTATGCATTTGAATCCTCAAGGTGCTATCTCACAGTTGAAATATGAGAGAAAATCTTGCTTTTCTTCTTCTTCTTCTTTTTTTTTTTTTTTAAATAGATTTAGTACAGTGTTAAGTAGGCACATTAACATGTGCTCTGGAGCATAGGGATTATTTAGAAAGTCAGTTATTTACAGATCCACTTTAATCAAAATTTTTAGTACATGAGAGTATATTTACACTTTACAAATATATCTGAAATTCTATTTAATGCATGATACAAAGGAACCAAACTCTTCAAACACATTCTGATGTTCACAGCTTTACTGAAGTTTTTATTTAACAATTTTAAGTCTGAAATGTGATAAAAACATATTGAATTTGCTATTTTTCTTGCTTGTCATGGACACTGATCAAAATCTGAAGCTTATGCTGAGGCAGGAAATTTTTTTGTTGTTAATTCTGTGTCATTAAAAAAGCAACAAACTTGCTCATTTCCGTTTTAATATTTTAAGAGTGTTTTTTCTTTTTGTACTGTTTCTATTGATTTTCTATAGAACTTTTTCAGTTAGGTTTTATTTACTTCCTTTTATTTTTGTTTTGTTCTTTCCTTTGTTTTATTCTGAGATCATATGTTTTACCAACATCAGTACTTAAGTTTTACTTGTTGTTGTTGTTATGTGCCGTCGAGTGGGACCCGACTCATAGTGACCCCTCCTTGGGTTGCCAAGGCAGTATCATTATGGAAGTAGATTGCCCAACCTTCCTTCCAAGGAGTGGCTGGTGGGTTTGAACCGCCAGCCTTCTAGTTAGCAGTTAAGTGCCTTAGGCACTATGCTACCAGAGCTCCTTAAGTTTTACTATATATGTAAATTTGTTACTTGTTTTCCCTTTTTGTGTGTGTGTGTGTGGGGGGGGCAGTTCTGGTGGCATATTGCCTAAGGTATTTGACTGCTGACCAGAAGGATGGCAGTTCAAACCCACCAGCCACTCCTCGGAAGGAGGGTTGGGCAATCTACTTCCGTAGTGACACCGCCTCAGAATCCCAAGGAGGGGTCTGCTATGAGTCAGATCTGACTCAATGGCAGTACATGCATTATTCTTTTTTTTCTCCTAAATTTTATTTTGTTGTTGTTGTTGAGAATAAACATGGTAAAACATATACCAGTTCAATAGTTTCTACATTTACAATTTAGGGTTATTGATTACATTCTTCAAGTTGTACAATTATTCTCACTATCCTTGTTTTTAGGCCAATTAACTGGGATGTCCCATGGAACTATGACCCTAAATCTCTAAACCAAGGAACAAAATCCCATGAGGCTTTTGGCTGCACATAAGCAGCCTCAGCACCTACTTTTCTTTTGTTGTTGTTGTAAATATATCTGTCACACAATTTTTGCCAATTCACTTTTTTACAGATGTACAACTTACTGAGAGCAATGAACAATAATTAGGTGTGCAACCTTACACTTAGTCAATGCAATTTTCCCATCACTTTAACTCCCCTTTACCCCCTTCCTCCTACCCCAGTAATCACTAATAAACTTTGGTCTCTGTCGTGGATTGAATGTCATGGTATCCCCTTAAAATTTGTGTCTACTTGCCTAGGCCATGATTCTTAGTGGTTTGGCAGTTATGTAATGATGTAGTTTGGCTATTATGTAATTACATAGTTTGACAGTTATGTAATAATGTAGTCACCCTCATGATGTAATATGTTGTAATTATCCTTCATTTGTTATGTGTTGTAAATCTTGACCTGTATGTGTTAATAAGGCAGGATTAGAGGCAGTCATGTTAATGAGTCAGGATATAATCTACAGGATTAGCTTGTATCTGAGTCAATCTCTTTTGAGATATGAAGAGATTAAACAGTCTAGTGGAGATAGAGGGTCCTCAAAGAAGAGCTGTGAGTGGTGCATGTCCTAAACCCAGCGGAAGATTGATGTCAAGACACATAGAGATCTCCAAGGGATGCCAGGCCCATATATGTTGAAAGGAGACAAAGACGTACCCCAGAGCCAACAGAGAGAGAAGGCCTTCCCCTGTAGCCTTTTAAACTATTAAAGCCATCCACTTGTGGTACATCTGTTTTAACAATACTAGATAAGTAAGACAGCTTCTGTACATTTGCTTTTTCTTGTCTTTTTATATAAATGAGGTCATATAATATTTGTCCTCTTGTGATTGGCTGGTTTCATTCAGCATAGTGTCTTCAATCCATCAATACTGTACCATCTGTCAAGATTTCATTTCTCCTACCGGCTGAGTGGTATTCCACTGTATGTATTACTACATTTTGTTTATCCTTTCATCTGATGAAGGCATATAGGTTGTTTCTACCTCTTGGCTATTGTAAACAGTGCTTCAGTGAACATTGATGTACAAGTCTCTGTTTGAGTCTCTGCTTTCAAGTCTTTGGGGTATATATCTAGAAGTGGAATTGCTGGGTCATATGGTAGTTCTATTTTTAGTTTCTTTAGAAACCACTGCACTGTTTTCCACGATGGCTGTATCATTTTGCATTCCCACTGGCAATGCATAGGGTTTCAGTTTTCCCACATCCTCACCAAGGTGTGTTATTTTCTGTGTTTTATTTATTTATTTTAATCCTAGCCATCCTAGTGGGAGTGAAATAGTATCTCATGATAGTTTTGACACTGAGGATCTTTTCATGTGTTTGGTGGCCATTTGGATGCCCTCTTTGGAAATACCTATTCAAGCCCTTTACCCATTTTATGATTATGTAGTTTCTTTTTGTTGTAAAAATTATATGTCTATTTTGGTTATTAGACTCTTGTTCAATATGCGGTTTCTGAAGATACTCTTCCAGGTGGTAGCTTGTCTTTTCACTTTTTTTGGTAAAATCTTTTGATGAACAAAAGTATTTTTTGGTAAAATCTTTTGATGAAGAAAAGTATTTTTTTAATATTTTTATCAGGTCTCATTTATTTATTTTGTCCTTTGCTGTTTGTGCTTTTTTTTTATATTAAATGACACATTGTAGAAAGCTGCCTAACAGCATTGTCCCTGCCTGTTCTAAGAATTTTATGGTTTTAATATGCATGTTTGTCCTTAATCCATCTTGAATTTATTATCTTTTGTGATATAAAGAGACTGAAATAAGCAAGCACAGATAGAGGATCCTCAGTATGGTGTGAGGCATGGATCCTGGTTCATTTTTCTGCATGTGGCAATCCAATTTTCCCAGCACCTTTTAGTGAAGAGACTCTTTTTTTCCCTATTGACAGACTTAGAACACTTTTTAAAAATCAGTTGACCATATGCATTGATCTATGGGTAGGTAAAAGGGTAGACAGGCTGAACAATCAGGTATGGCTAGGGAAGGGGGAGTGTGCCCATGATTAGGTATAGGGTTAGCAGTGTTTCTGCATGTATATTTGTATGAGCTGTAAGAATGCCTAACTGTGTAGTAGAGCTGACAAGGGGCAAGATTGTGATGGATTCTTGGCCACAGCTAGCTACCTGGAGGGAGCAAGTAGTTGGAGCTGCAGGCTCAGGACTGTGGTCTCTCAGTTGGCATAACATACTACACAAAGACATTGTTCTACATCCTACTTTAGTTAGTAGCTACTGGGTTCTTAAAAGCTTGCAGGTGGCTATCTAGATGCAACGATGGGTCTCTCCTTGTCCAGAGCAAAGAAGAATGAAGAAAACCAAAGACACATGGAAACAATTAGTCCAAGGGACGGGTAGACCATGTGATCCTCAGCCTATACGACCATGAGACCAGAAGAACTAGATGGTGCCTGGCTACCTCTGTCAGCCACTCGGAGGGGGATTGGTGCAAGAGATCTTAGATAGAGTGGGAGAACAATGTGGAACAAAACTCAAAATCATAAAAAAAAAAGATCAGATTTGCTGGTCTGATAGAGCCTAGTGAGACCCCTGAGACTGTAGCCCCTAGTTACCCTTTAGGTCTGGAACTGAACTCACTCCTGTGGTGTAGACAGGCATATGGGGTGAACATTTACATCAGAACTTTTACATTTACATCACTCCTTGGAGTGATCAGTCATGGGAGAACAGAAAGGCAGTGTTTGTACAGGGAGACAGCTCCAGGAGTGGGAGTGCATGGAGGGAAGGATACAGGAAGAGGTAACTACAGGGAGGAAGTGGGAAGAGAGCTGTTATATTGTGGGGAACTGCAGTCAATGTCATGAAACAAAATGTGTATGAACTGCTGTATGGTAAATGAATTTGCTCTGTAAACTTTCACCCAAATCATGATTAAAAAGTAAAAAAAAAAAAAAAAAATCACTTGACAATAGGTGTGTGGGTTTATTTATGGACTGTCAGTTTTATTCCATTAATCTATGTGTCTATTGTGATACTAGTACCAGCTTGTTTTGATTACTGTAGCTGTATGGTGTGTTTTCAGATCAGGAAGTATGAGCTCTCCTACTTTGTTCTTCTGTTTCAATATTATTTTACATTGTTTCAGGGCCTCTTTGTGTTCCATATAAAGTTGAAGATTGGTTTTTCTATTTCTGTAAGGAAAGGTGTTGGAATTTTTATTAGAATTGTGTTGAATCAATAGATCACTTTGGGTAATATTTTCATCTTAATAGTATTTAGTCTTCCAATGCATGAACATGGAATATCTTTTCATCTATATAAATCTTCTTTAAGCTATTCCAGCAGTATTTTATAGTTTTTATTGTATAAGTCGCTCATGTCCCTGGTTAGATTTATTCCTAAGTATATTATTCTCTGGGATGCTATTGTAAATGGAATTGCTACCCTAATTTCCCTGTCAGATTTCTCATTGCTAGTGCATAGAAACACAGCTGATTTTTGTTGTTGACCTTGTGCCCTGCAACTTTGCTAAATTCCTCTATTAGCTCTAGAAGATTTCTTGTGGACTCTTTGGGATTTTCTTTATATAGGTTTTGTATTCTTTTTTTCTCCCTTAAAGTTATCTGCATTTACTTGTTTTCTCTTTATTCTTCCAACCATATTTTACTCATTTCAGTCAGTGAGTTTTAGTTTTGTTACAGTTTGCTTTTATTCTGAATTGAAAAATCCATATATCATTTGATTTGTTATAGTCTGGTCTTCTCCTGTTTTGACTTCAGCCTTTTAATTTCTTTACTCTATTTTTATTACCTTGTCCTAGTTTTTACTACTTTCGTAAGTTTCTGAACATGCCAACTTTCTTCATAGCCTTGCAGAAGGCAATGAAATGGTGAAGACAAGAAAACATTCTGCTTTTTTTCATCATGATAAATAAGAAAGAATTATAGAACTTTAGTTTTCTCTTCTGTGCAGGAATGAGAGGTCAGAGTGGCATATAAACCATGTTAAATCCTGGAAGATAGCCTCTTATAGTCCATTTTTCCCAATCTTTGTTTCCTATTTCTGTTTTTAATCTGTTAGTGTCCTTTTTTCATTTGACTTGTTCTTCAGTTTACGTCCTTCACACACAATAAACACTGTCGATATTGGTTGTATTGATATGAATTGCTGTCTATTATATTGACTTCTTCACCATCTGAATACCTATTTAAATCACTTCTTTCTAGAAGGTAATGGTGATACCAAATTGGACCCCATGGGATGAAGTGTGGCCAAAATCATCTCTGGGGACACAAGTGGGGATTACGTTTTCCCACTAACAAATAACATTTGATATTTGAAAGTTCTCTCTCATAGTTTCTTAAGTAACAGAAGACCCCCAGGGGGATTGAGCTGGTTAATACAACTGTATTAATTCTTCCTCTGTATATAACAAGTTAGCTTCAATCATTTTGATATTCAAATATTAGACACAAATTGCCCTCAGTTATTTTATAAATGATATGTTTTCAAAACATGATATGTAGCATTAAGATTTGCTTAAACCCAGGACACTAAGTTGAAAGGATGGCAAACAAGTGTTTGTGTGCAAAAGGAGTCAGGATCTGGTGGGGCAAGAGGATAAGTAGAAAGAGCTGAGCCTAAGCTGTTTTGGAAGCTGGTTGAGATCAAGTAACTGCGTGTGTGTCTCCTCCATTTGACAGTCCTCCGTTCGCAGAACCCTGGGCCAGATTCACCTGAGTTCCTTTGAGATATGCCTTTGAACTTTTGGGATATGTTACTGCTTTATGCTTTCAGTAGCACCAGCAATTCAGCTTGGCTTATGTATATATATCACTTCCATTCTAAAAGTTATACAGGATCCTATGCAATAGTGTTTCTTTTATAAATTCATTTTTTAATCTCGATTTTTTTTTTTTTTCCCCCCTTTTTCTCGACTGCAGATTCAAAGAATCCAGTTTGGGTCAGGGCCTAGAACAGAGACATGTTGGGCTGGTTTATTTATTGTTGAAAGGAAGCATGACAAATTGTCACACTACTACTAGGCTTGGCTAACAGTGAGAAGTTTTCAAGAGAAAAAAAAAAAACATCTGAGGCTATTTTATCTTGTGTCTTCATTTCCTATTCTTCTCCCTTTTCCATTACATATTATTTAGTTTTTCAGAATGATGTTAATCTACTAGCTGCACCCACTATTTAGACAGTAAATCATGTACTTAAATTTCATTGGGCAATCATATGAATACGGAATAATTTGAAGAGTTAAAATTTTTAATCTATTCAAAATTGAAGACCTTATTTGAGTAGTTTTGTAGTCCCTTTGGGTTAAATACTCATCATCTGAGATTTCCTGCCTCTTTTCCTGCCTCTGTCCAAGGTGTCAAGAGGGGATATGAGAGGAGAGGAGAGTATGTCTTTCATGCCTAAAATGGTTTCCAGTGGTTCATCATGCCTTGGTGGATTTTGGTTTTTGTTCATCTTGCTGGCATTTATGGCAAAGATCAGCAGCTGATAGAACTTATGACTTTGTTTCCCTTAGGTTAGTCAGGTGTAGTGGTATTCCCTTGTCTGATTTGACTCTTTGGGCCTCTGACATATTCATCTGTTGACTCTTGACTTGGATGGCCCATTTCTTCTTTGCCATAGCTGACCCCATCCAGGCCTGTGGGCTCTAATTCAGTTTCCTTTGGTGGTGTTCTGTCATCCCTAGGAGGACACGGGAATTTTTTTCTTTATGCCCCAAAGGATTTGTAAGTGGTTTTTGGTGAGCTAAATTCAGGCCTCTTTCTGGCTCATCCCTCAGTACTGCTAAGTTTATTTGGTGCTTCTGACCCCAGATTGGTGCAGATTAATTTGCAAGCCAGTCTCATTGCTGAATTTAAACATAAATAGGGACAAAACACACTTACTCTTCAACACATTGAGCCCACTTCCTTTCTCCAGATCAGAATGGGAGCTTAGGACACCCCTGCTTGCCCTACCTCTTTCTACTCTCCGTTATTCCTCAGGACTGTTGAGGGGGGTTGTCCATTTTTGGGATTTTCACTTCCTCTAAATCATATCCTTCTACCACAGGACAATAGATTTCACAGCTATTTATGGATTAGAAGGGGAATCTGCTCCATAGTGTGAAAAAATTCTCTGATTGAATTAGCTAGGCTGCCTCTTGATATAGTAAGGGAGAAGAGAAAAGAATTTAGAACAAGCCAGTTGACAGTCTTTTAAAATAGCTATTCACTTGGAATAATATATTTGTTTCTTGATGAATTTATGATATGATTACTTATCCCTCCCAATCCCATTGTAAAGCAGATGGAGAACATGGGCTGCTGACTAAGAAGGTACAATATACATAGAAATGGAAGAGAAAAGCATATTAATATTTGGAACTATATTACCATACATATAAAAAAGTAATTTACAAGATGTTTTCATTTCCAAGATGCTGTTTAACCTCAGAGAAGTATTATCTAACTTCCTGTTTTGTAGTTTAAAAAAATGGGACTCAGAGAAATTGAAATGACTCATCCTAGGTCACATACCTAATGATTAACAAATACAAGCCTTGACCTTGACTTTTCTGGCATTATACACCATAAGGCTGCATACTGTGTGAGTACTTACCCCTCAGAAAAGTGATGAGTCTTCAGTTTACTAACAATTGTATAATCCTTGTATTAATTAGCATAATGCTAACTTTGTAAGAAAACAGTCCTAAATTTTAGTGGCTTAAAAAAATGTTAATAATATTAACAAAAATTAACATTTTTAGTGTGGTTAATCTGAATGAAGGTAAATGGTGGTGCTGGTGGGGGTAAGGACTGAGGTCCAGCTCTACACAGTCATTCAGAATTTAGGCTGATCTTTAAGATTTGCTTTTCAAAGGGTTTTAAGTCATTATTATATTCATCTGGCAGATGGGGGAAGAGAAGATGGAGAAGGCATACTAGCTTCTTAACCACTTCTCCCTAGAAATGGCATACATTATTTCTGTTTATATTCTATTGGGGAGAATATTGGAATCTTAAGATCCTGAGTCTTGATCTTCTATCACTTATTTGCTCAGTGACTTTAGGCAATTTACCAAACTTTTAGAGTAAAATGGACATTGTAACACCTCACAGGCTTGTTATAAGGATGTAATGATTCAGTTTCAAATGCTTTTGTTTTTTTTAATTACTATTTTTATTTTGAGAGCTTGTTTTACATTCAATGTCATGCGTACATTTAGTTTCATTCCCCATTTGCCATGTCCAACCCTAACCCAGTCTCTTCCCCTCCCTAGCCTGCAACCCTCCCCCTGTGCCCCTCACAATTATGCACTCCTGTTTGTCCTGCATTTCCTCAGTTTGAATGTTGGTCTTCTGGTGCCCCACGGTCTATTGCTGTTTTTTTTTTTTTGTTGTTATATGTCGTCGAGTCGGTTCCGACTCATAGCAACCCCTCCTTGGGTTTCCGAGGCAGTATCACTACGGAAGTAGGATTGCCCCACCTTCCTTCCTTCGATTGCTGTAAGGGATGTATTACCATTGAATGTGTGGGTGCAGGATCTTGGGTTGAGTGGTCTGCGTGTACATCTTGTTAACTATTGGGCTGAAGCCCGCCCCTGGGGGTGAGTTTTATTCCAGGCGTCGAATGTATTTCACAGCCATAGTATTGGGAGTCTCACCAGATTTCATCTGACCAGTAATTCTGGTCATTATTGAGTGTTTGGATTTTGTTCCATGTTTTCTCTCCCACTCTATCCAGGATCTCCAGATTTGATCCTTTCCTGAGTGGTTGTCATTGGTAGCCAGGCACCATCCAGTTCTTCTGGTCTCGAGGGCCATTGTGTCCTAGGGCTGATTGCTTCTAAATGCCCTTGTTTTTTTTTTTTTTTTGTGTGTGTGTGTTTGTGTTCTTCTTCATTTTTGATGCTAGGAGACTATTAGCTGCATCTTAGATGACTGCTTGAAAGCTTTTAAGACCGCAGTCACTACTCACCAACGTAGGATGTGGAGCAACACTTTTATGTATTTTGTTGTGCCAATTGAGTCTGATGTACCCCAGTACTATGGTCCTGAGGTAGTAGATCTATTGGGTCTCTCTCCCAGAGTGTCTGGATGTCTGTGAGGGATTACTCTGTGTCTGTCTTCTATTGTTTCTGTAAGGACTGTAGGTATTTAGTATCACTGTTTTCTGTACAAGATTAGCCTCAGCTGAATCTATCCTTGGTCTAGAGTATACCTCTATTCACTGACCTGTCTGATCATCTCAGGTGTTTATGTGTTTATCTCTATAGCCTAGTGTTTGGTGTTAATGGCAGTGTGGTATTGTGGGCACATTGGTTGGTTTTAGCATCTGTCGTTTATCTCTTCTGTGTACAGTCCGGTGTCCTCTCATTTACCAATATTACCATGGTGGTCATATATCCTTCCCGTATATCCCTCCCCCTACCCATGTCAGCATGTGAGCCCCAACTAGCCCTAAATTAATCCCTCCCATTCCCTCCCCATCCCGGTAACCTACTAGGTGAGTTCTCTTTCCCACGCAAACCCTTCTTTGTCTTTTTACAGTAATGGGCTGATGCAGTACTTGTCCTTCTGCGATTGGCTTATTTCACTCAGCATAATGTCCTCCGGGTTCATCCACATTGTGAGATGATTCGCGTATCTCTCGTTGTTTAATGTGGCATAGTATTCCGGTGTATGGATATACCATAATTTGGGTTATCCACTCATCCGTTGATGGGCATTTAGGTTGTTTCCATCTCTTTGCTTGATGAATTGTGCTGCAATGAATATAGGTGTACATATGTCTGTTCATGCACTCTCTCTCACCTCTTTAGGATATATTACTAGTAATGGAATAGCTGGGTCAAATGGTACTTCTATTTTCAGTTTTTTAAGGAAACACCATACCATTTGCCATAATGGTTGTACCATTTTATAATGGTACACCAGCAGTGCACAAGAGTTCCAATCTCTCCACAACCCCACCAGCATTTGTTACTATCTGATCTGTTGAACTTTGCTATTATTGCTGGGGTGAGATG
>NW_006921632.1:11305310-11306601 GCF_000298275.1 Orycteropus afer afer | reverse complement strand
TTTGTTTGTTTGATTTGAGGTTGCCTATTGTTTCCTAGCCATTTTGAGGTTGTCTTTAACTGCTGGTTACATGTTGATTTGTTTTGTCTTGGTTTTATGGTTTAATATTTTGAAAAGGTGAAGCTGGTGTATTTTATTTTATTATTGATTCAGGTATGCTGGGCCGCTCTGCAGTTTTCTTTGTGATGGTGGAATCACTGTGTGGAATGTGGATATGTGTTTCTGTTTGTCGTAAAGAGGGTTTAGAGTTCAAACTGGGAAGTTTTATGTAGGCTGAATGTGGTTTCTTCTATAGAATGAGTGAAGTTTTGGCGGAGAAGGTGGGAGCAGAAGAAGGAAAGTTTGCTGTTGCTAGGGTCGGTTTCTAGGGCTTTGAGCAGGCTGCTACTGATGATGTCATACTGTTATTTACAAGCCCACGGCTCAATTTAGGAAAGATTCCTGTTGTTAGAGTGTCGCCACTTTCCGCCAGGCTCAGGCACACGGAAAGACCCTGCTCCTGGGGCCTCTTGGCGCCAAAAAGCCGATCCAAGGCAAATTCCTGGGTCCATACTTGGCTGTGGATTGCTCTCTCTCCACCCCGTCTGCCCCCAGCGCCAGCCCAATCTGCCCAGACCGTGAATGGCTCAGGAGATTGTGATACCGCCCACATGCAGCACCAAAGATGAGTGTGATTTCAGCTGCATTGGAGTTGGGAGAGTGCTTGTTAGTAATCTGTGGTCCCGGTATCAGTGACAAAGACAAACACAGACCTCTCAGTGCCTCCCAAGTTGACCCAAGCCCACTCAGTGACCCACGGAGGGAGGAGCGAACTCACCCTCCTGGAGTACCATTGAGCTCTCCGCTTGGATTTCACTTGTGCTGCGTGTGCCCATTTGCACCTAGCCAACCCAAGTTACTGATAAAATCATGTGCTGAAGGTAGATCCTTGGGGTGTTTTCTGGGATGTTGGTATGGTCACTGGTATGCTGATACAGGGTGTCTTCTGCCTTGGCCCACGGAGATCTCAGGTGGCCGCCCTCGTCTGCCAGTCACTTCCCCAGGGAAGGTTCCAATGACCTCTCTCGGCTGTCCGTCCGCCCTCTGCTGGGTAAATTTTCTTTAATTTCTTTCCCTGTGCCTTTCCTCTAATTCTACTCTTCTGTGTTTGGTGCACTCTGATTCAGTGAGCTGTTCAGAGCACCAAAATCCCTAATTCAAACTGCTGTACCTAGTTTTTCAAGCACTAAGATCTGGTAGCATAGTGGCTAAGTCACTTGCCTGCTAACCAGATGGCTGGCGGTTCAAACCC
>NW_006921632.1:11290808-11305210 GCF_000298275.1 Orycteropus afer afer | reverse complement strand
CAATCCTACTTCCATAGTGATACTGCCTCGAAAACCCAAGGAGGGGTCGCTATGAGTCGGGGCCGACTCGACGGCACATAACAACAACAACAACAAAGATGCTAGAGGGAAATAGAGTGGTGATTACTGATGAGACTCCATTTTGAATCTCAAATGCTTTTTGAGACTTTAACTTGCCATCCCCTACCTCCTTAAGCTCTCTTTACCTTTACTGAGCTCCTATTTTTCTTCTGCTCTCAGATGTGTGGAATAACACCCATTAAGGCACTGCTTTGTTCAACGTTATGCTTAACACCCATAAACCCATTGCCATTGTGTTGATTCCCACTCATACTGATCCTATAGGACAGAGTAGAACTGCCTTCATGGGATTTCCTATGCTATAATCTTTATGGAAGCAGACTGTCACATATTTCTCTTGTGGAGCAGCTGGGGGCTTCATATAGCTGACCTGCCAGTTAGTAGCCAAACATTTAACCACTGTGCCACCAGGGCTCCTTTCATGCTTAGCACAGTGCCTCATATGTAGATGCTCAATAAATGCCTGTTGAATAAATGCTGGGCAAATGAAAATATGAAGTGAAAAACCATTCTTAATCTTACAATCCAGAAATAACTACTATTAACATTTTGGTATATCATTTTTCTCACTCTTCCTCTCTTTGAAATTATTTTCAAAAGTGAAATATGATTATATATTTCTTTTTCACTTAGCAATATTTTATTAGCATTTTTCCTTGTAAGTAAATATTTTTTTCATAATTTTTATGCATAATATAAATCCAATTTTAGTGTATGCTTAGTGTTCCATTGCACGTGTCCAGCATCATTTATTTAATACCTTTGTTGGATTTTTGGATGTTTTCCATTTTCCTTTATTGTAAATAAGCTTCAAAGAATATCTCTTACATTTAAAAGATAATCCATGCTCATTTGCTCCATTTGAAAATGTCATAAAATAGGAATTTCTGAGTTAAAGGATATGCAGATTTCTGACTTAATATATATTGCCAAATTGTGCCATGAACTTAGATTTTTATTTGAAGAAATAGCCATTTATTAAAAAACAGCCATGATCTTTGGCCCATTAATTGGTGGAACATATTCAATATAAAAGGAGCTCTGGTGGTATAGTGCCTAAGGCATTTGACTACTAACCAGAAGACTGGTGGTTCAAACCCACCAGCCACTCCGCAGAATACAGGACAATCTACTTCCATAAAGATTTACCATCTGGGAAACGCAAAGTGGGTCACTGTGAGTTGGAATTGACTCGATGGCAGTGGGTTTGGTTTTGGTATTTTATATAAATAAAAGTAGTTCTATGTAAGCATAGTGTTTATGAAGTTTGTAATAGCAAATAGCTGGAATCAACCTGAATGACCACAAATAGAAAAAAAGTTGAATAAAATGTGGATGATCCATGCTATATAATATAATGTAGCCATTAAATATATCTGTATCTATAACACAGAGTGATGTCCATGATGGGAAGTGAGAAATGCAAGTTGTAGAGTAATATGCATAGGATGAGTCTGTTTTGTAAAAACAAACAGCAAAAAAAAAGGCTATATATTTTGTTTGTGTGAACAATGTTCAAAAGTTCAAAGTTGTGAAGAGGTACACACTCCAGGTTGTTAAAATTCTGTTTTAGGCAGTGTTATGGATTGAACTGTGTCCTCCCAAAATATTTGTTGTAAATCCTAACCTCTATGCCTGTGGTTATAATCTCATTTGGGAATGGCTTGTCTTTGTTATATTAATGAGCCAGGATTGATGTAGGGTGTATCTCAGCCTATCTCTTACAAAATATAAAAGGAGCAGATTAAACAAAGTCTGGTGAGTGGTGGTTGTGGGATGATAGATGCCAAGCTACATGGAGGTCTCCAAGGAACCAGGTAACAGAAACTAAAGAGACAAGGACCTTCCTCCAGAACCAAGGAAGAGAGAAAGCCTTCCTCTACAGCTGGAGCCCTGAACTTGGGCTTCTCCTAAACTGTGACAAAATAAGTTTCTGTTGTTAAAGCCACCCACTTGTGATATTTCTGCTATAGCACCATGAGAGTACTCTAAGATAAAGGAGTTCTGGTGGTGTAGTGGTTAAGGCATTTGGCTGTTAACTAAAAAGTCAGTGATTCAACTCATCAGCTGCTGAGTCACCAGTCTGCTTTCATAAAGATTTACAGCCTTGGAAACCCTGTGGTGGTCACTGTGGGTTGGAATCGACTCAATGGCAATGAGTTTTTGGTAGATAACTAGGATAGACAATGTGTGTGAATAAGTCTGTGTATTGTTTCACATATTATGGTGAGGAGGTTTTAATTTTGTAATTAAATTTTATCTATATCTATATGTTTGTAAAAGAATTCACGTTGCTTGGTTCTACAATCGATGCCAACGGAAGCAGCAGTCAGAACATTAGACGACGTGTAGCATTGAGAAAGTCAACTGCGAAGGAACTGTATCAAGTGCTGAGGAGCAAGGATATCTCCTTGAGGACTAAGGTGCGCCTGACACAAGCCATGGTATTTCCAATCGCCTCGTATTCATGTGAGAGCTGGACAATGAATAAGGAAGACCAAAGAAGAGTTGATGCTTTTGAGTTGTGGTGCTGGCGAAGAATGCTGAAAGTACCATGGACTGCTCAAAGAACTAACAGATCTGTCCTGGAGGAAGTGCAGCCAGTATGCTCCTTGGAAGCAAGAATGGCCAGACTTCGTCTCACCTATTTTGGTCATGTTGTAAGAAGAGACCATTCCCTGGAGAAGGATGTCATGCTTGGTAGGGTGGAGGGTCGACGAAAGAGGGGGAGGCCTTCAACGAGATGGATTGACACAGTGGCTGCAATGATGGGCTCAAGTATAGCAGGGATTGTGGGGCTGGCGCAGGATCGGGCAGTGTTTCGTTCTGCTGTGCATGGGATCACTATGAGTCGGAAACGACTCGACGGCACTTAACAACAACATATCTATATGTATATCCTAATAAGCAACTTAACTTGCCTTGAAATTGTGTTTTCCAGCTAGAGAGCATTCTGCAATCCCTACAGGAATTTCAGGGCTTTAAAGAGTGTGCCCTGGAGTCAGGATGACTTTTATAGTTAACTTAATTGGTATATTGTTTTACAAGAGGCAAGAGCTAAACTATTGGGATTTATCCAGTTAACTGATGTTCTCAGAGGTAATCATCCTCAGAAAGGCTGCTGAAAATATGGTCAGTTCACATCCTAGCCTGGTTCATGTCAAGCAACCAATTTTTCAGAAGAGGAGATAGAAGATGAAATAGCAAAACTGTATTGATTTAGAAAATTGTTTTCAGAAGCAATCTATAATTTTCTGTAGGTGAGAGGAAGGAATGTTTACTGTAGTGGCTAAAAATATAGAATCAAATAGAGTGGAAACACTCAGGTGTAGCTGAATGTGTACTTTTGATAATTCACTAGATTTATGGAATTTTGATTGAAATTCTGTCTTTAAAAGGGATGTAGAGCAGTGTGTATTAAAAGGACAAGCCTTGTATGTGTTAGAAAATTTAAAGCCTGATGTTGTGTTGTTATGTGCTGTCAAGTCGGACCTGACTCATAGAGACCCCTCCTTGGGTTTCCGAGGCAGTATCACAATGGAAGTAGACTGCCCCATCTTCCTTCTGAGGAGCGGCTGGTGGGTTTGAACAGCCAGGCTTGTGGTTAGCAGTCAAGTGCCTTAGGCACTACGCTACCAGAGCTTCCTTAAAGCTTGATAGTGTTTTATAAAAATTATTTTAAAATGAGAAATTTTAGTAATTTAGACAATAGAAGTAAAAGATGTACTTTATTTAGAAAAGTAAAATTGGTAATTGTTCATGGATAAGATTTGGGTAATTGAAAGCCCCTAACAGATGATGACACAATGACTTAAGCATAGTATGAATAAGTTTATAAACATGTGCCAATGATACTTTGAAAATATATAGTGAAAGGAGTTCCCAGGCTACTTTGATTATACTTCATTTGGAAAACAAACAAAACATTTTAGTTAAGTTATACAGGCTAATTATAAATGCTAATTATAAACTAACTTGTAAGTTTATTAAACATTACTAGGTCTGGGATCTGAAAACTATATAATGTTAATATAATTCAAAATGATTTTATTTTAAATAAACATAAGTATTTTTTTTCTACCATGTGCTACAATTATTCTGCACCTATAAGAATCTCAGAATTTAAACTCTACAAAAATTTCAATATAGGTCATAAATCAGCTGAAACAGGTTAAATGAATGGGGCAGATTCTATTTTAGATACTCTAAAACTTTATGAACAAACACATTTAAAGGATTTTACTCAATGCCAATGAAATTGAGTGATGGAAACAAACCATTTCCATGGTGGTTAAGGGTGACCACAAAATATTTCAGTACATATCTCAGTATATAATTCCATCACCTGCCTTTGGTGAGGTCAGTGGGAGTGTCATATCTCAGAAGCAAACGTTTACAAATTATTCTGGGTCAGGCTCCAAGTAAGGCAGTGCTCTAGCCTTGGTGAAGGGCCTCTGAAAACGTTAAAGCAGTAAACAAATGCAAAAATGTGTCAATGTGTATAGCTAACATGCAGAGAGGTACAGTTCCTGCCTCCTACTAATTATGGGTTTGATGTGGGCTGTGGCATCTTCATAGAGTTTGAATTCTAAATTTTCATAGTGTACCCACTTGATTTGTTTTAGGGGGAAGCCCTAACTTCTCTCTGCAGATTTCATCAATGTATATTTTGTCAGTGTGTACAGTTTAAAGCTTTCCTTTATTCAGGTTTATCTGACTTAAGAAACTGCTAATTTGTTTCTGCTGAGTTTGGGGTAATCTATCCCCAGGCCTTTCTGTGTTATCTTGAATAATTGAAAGTGTGCTGGTACACAGAGCCACATTGCTGTAGAAGCAGTCACTAAGCTTCCAAGAGGCTGCTCATTTGAGCAAGATTGAAAATGATTCCAGATGGCTAGAAAAAATACATGAAGGCTATAATAGACTGCTAGGAAGGAAATCTGTTTGTACTAGGAAAGAAGAACGATTCATATGTAAGGACTATAAATGAAAGCTTCCTCAAGTCACTGGGATGTTGTTAGCATTTTTCAGGTAGCATTTATCATGCTTCCTTGTTTAATCAATTTTAGTAGGAAACATTCTGAGAGCTGTTTTATCATTTAGAAAATGAAGTAATAATACCTGTCCTCAGGTCTACAGTTTTGTGACAATCAGATAGGTAAAGGGATGGGAAGGATCTTGTAAATTATACGCTCATACTCCTCTCTAAGACATTATTTTCTCTCTTGAGGTGGTTTTTGCCTTTACGTTACTTTTCATAGCTTCTTGAACTGTATGCTACTACTTGAATATAACAACATACAGCCAACCACGTTAGATGGTTTGGAATTTAATTTTCAACTAATTTGAATTCCCTGTGCATATAGAAAAACAGCCAGTTGCTCATGTACGATTTAAAAATTATGCTTCAGAACTAAGCAGTTGAGAGTTTGCAGATGTTTGGGGGACACAAAGAATTGCAGCTGAGTGACAGCACTTCCTAAAGAGAACGTTCTATTTTGCTCAGTTTCAGTTAGTGATGCCTTGAAACTGGATGCAGAGGTCCCTGAAGAATCACCTGCAGACCCAGAGACAGTGCCTCCCTTTAGCCACTCTTTCACTCAGAGCCAGAGCTGTGTGACCTCTTGCTACTGCAGTTTCTCAAAGTGATTGTATTTCACTGTTCTCATAAACATGTCGTGTAAAAGAAACAAGGCTGTCTTTTAAACTTGTGCTTCTGCTTGACAAGAAAAATAAAACCCAGTCTACTTTCAATACCTTATGGTCTAATGAGAAGCCAACCCTTCTTATTTTTGTTAAGGGTGCTTTTATATCCACTTGTCCTCAAGAGGGAAGCAAATTAGGATTGATAAATAAGCCCTTTATGCATCTGTTATCTGTGGTTCAGAAAATTCTAACTAGCTGAGCTGGTTAAGTAGAGAACTCAAAAACCCATAATGAAATGCCTGTTAAATGTGTTTTTTAACGCTTGTTTATTTTCTAATACACATGACATGTACTATCCATTTTATGTCTGCAAGAGCTTTCACTTTTGTTCTATTATAACTTCCTATGTTTTTAAGCTTAGTTATGTCAGTAACATATATATTATTAAATAAGGCCAAGATTTCTTTTATCTTAAATCTATTAGTTATTCTGTTGTCCAAAAATTATAGAGCTGAAGGCAATATAGAGGTGTGAAGATTATTTTCGTATGACTTAAGGCAAGAAAATATTTGTGCATTCCTTTGTATCAGTAGGAACCATAAGAAAGAATCTATTTGTATTTTTTCTTGTAAATGCTATGTGTCCTAACAAATATAATGGCTGATCATTAAGTTTTTTAATCAGAAATTAAATTTGGTGCTAAGTGAAAAAGGGTAGATTCTGTGGATGTGTATTGTTGAATACAGTAACCATTAGTCACATGTGGCTGATGAGCATATGATGTGAGATTAGTCCAAACTGGGATGTGCTGGAAGGGCAAAGTGCATGCTAGAAGTGGAAGACTGAGTACAAATAAATAATGCAAAGTATTTTATTAAGGATTTTTATATTAATTACATATTGGAATGAAAACATTTTGGATATATTGAGTTAAGTAAAATATATTGTTGTTGTTGTTGTTATGTGCCATTGAGTCAAACCCGACTCATAGCGACCCCTCTTTGGGTTTTCGAGGTGGTATCATGGAAAATAGATTGCCCAACCTTCCTTCTGAGGAGTGGCTGGTGGTTTTGAACCACCAGCCTTATGGTAGCCCTATGCTACCAGAACTCCTAAGTAAAATATATTATTAATACTAATTTCACCTTTTAAAAACTAAAAATCTGATTATTAGAAAATTTAAAATTAAGTATGGCTCACGTCGTTATATTTCTATTGGACAGAGCTCCTGTAGGCAGTCTTAGAATAGATGTATTTTGTTTAAGTCCTTCTTTGCCAAGTTATCTTACTTTCCCCTGAATTTGAGGGCAATTTAAAGAAAGCTGCACTTTCTGAAAACATTAATTTTCATTGTCTCACATCAAATATCTCATTAGAATTATAAGAAGAGTTTTCTCATCTCTAAAATGTTTTATTTATAAAAAGTCCATTTTAAATTCACTTTATAGGTCAGTGAGCACTTTGTGAGTTTAGCTGTGTATGTAAAGGAGGCTCTTTTCCTAGGGAGAGGGCACCTTCTTGTGGAATGTCCTGAAAATAGCAGCTTATTCATGATCAGCTTATTCATGATTGGTTGTAGATTGTCAGGTCCTGGACTAGGCCAATACAGTACTTTATTTCAGATGTTTAGAGGAAAAAACACGAAGACGAAGGATAAAGATGTTACTTCTCTGCAGCATCTGCTTTTGTAAGGGAGCTCTTGTCAGTTCTGGGACTTAGTTTTCTCGGTTCTGTGATGCTCCACTATTGAGACAGTGGCGTTAAGAGCATTCTGATTTGGAGTGCTTTTTAGAAATACAACTTCTCAGTTGAGTTTTTGTACCATGGTTTTATTCAACAAAAAATTCTGATATTTTCATAAATTATTTTTTAAAAAGTAGAGATCTATATTTTCATCCTTTTTATAAGTAAAACTAGAGGGTACTTAAATATTTAATCTGTACATGTAAGCTTCATTAGATAAAATAGGAAGAGTAGGTATAGAAACAAGTCAAAGTACATTTTCTCAAGAGTTGATTTTAGTTAGTCTGGAGACATGCATTTTAACAAGAGAAACATTCTCGAAAGGCTTTGGATAATGTTTTTATTGTTCCTTATGTTTCTTTTTTGATGTATTATATGTACATGCAAAGCTTAATTGCTCAATTCATGTGTCTCCACCACCACATTTCATATTCAAAGCCTGTCAAAAACTCATTACTAACTCACGGAGATTTTAATACTGAGAACAGAATGCATTTCTCATACTTTGGAATGCCATTAACCAAGTCCACTAGAAAAATTAAGATTGAGCCAATACACAACTAATTAGCTAAACAAAACTCTGCAAGCATTTATTGCCTTTTCAGGTAGATGTAAAAGAAAGTAGTTAAGGGAATGGTTCAGTTGTTGGATGTCTCTTTAATGTGGAGACCCCGGCAGCTGATTTCTAAAATATGCTTGTTTTTATGCATATTACCTCCTTTGGAAGGAAATGTGAAAAATTATACACAGACACTCAGGTGAGAAAACAGAGTGAAAGGGTTAGCCAACCAATCTGTCATAGATAATAAGGGCATGCATAATAATAAGGGCATATTCTGTTAGTGTTAGGGGCCAAAACTCACCTATAGTGATAGCAAAAGCTGAAATAATTGTTTCAACCATATGAACATATCATTCTCGTTGATAACTTATTAATTAAAATGATTTCATGAGTTTCTGTGGTAGTAGATTTTTAGATCACTGTATTTAATATTACATAGTATTACTTTTTATTAATTATGAAGTGAGTAAATCCTCAATGGAATAAATATATCCAGTTAAATCCATTTCCCCCAAAAATTAATCTTTTAATTTACAGTGTTAGCTTTAGTGAGAACTCTTGTTCAGTTCTCTAGCAGGTCTAAAAATCTATGCTTGTTTCAAGGCTCTGTTGTTGCTATGTGCCGATGAGTCAGACCCGACTCATAGCGACCACTCCTTGGGTTTCCAAGGAGGTATCACTACAGAAGTAGATTGCCCAGCCTTCCTTCTGAGGAATGGCTGGTAGGTTTGAACCACCAGCCTTCTGGTTAGCAGTCAAGTGCCTTAGGCACTATGTTACCAGAGCTCTCTTCAAGGCTCTTGCAAAGGCTTTTGTTTATTGGGGGGAGGGGCGCAAGTGTCTTGATCCAATGTCCTTTCTGCTTTGCAAGAAAGTAGTCACTCAGTGTGGAATCTTCCAACCACCTATTTCTACGATCTCCATATTCTTGCTCCATTCCTATTGTTTTCATTTTCTTATCCCATGCCATTTGTGAAAGCGAGGCAGCAAGCCAACAAACACCTCATGGATTAGTAGCGATCACAGTCACATGAGAGCAAGGTGGCCACCTGGCCTCTTTTGAAGTAAACAATTCAGCTTTGTGTGTATTGATTCTAGATCAAGGCTGGCTGTGTAAGGCCAGTGTTTGAGATCAAGGTACTCTACGCCTGTGCAGGCTTGTTGTCAACACATGAGAACTTCAAAGAGAACAGGATGTTGATTCCTTCCTTACTGTTCTCTTGCTCTTCATAGAAATTTAAGGACCTAACCAATTTCAATGAGGGGTTAAATGGCTGCACTTGCAATCATTGTCTCTCAAAGGAAGAAAAAGAACTACTGCTTGGGACAAAGCTAGAATCCAGTACTGAAGAGAAAGTTTCCTAGGAGAAAATGTTATTTGGTATCTTGTAAATAGCTATTCCCTCAGGATAGTAGATGAATGCAGGCTAAGTGTAAAGAATATACTTTCCTTCCTGCTGAGTCCTGCAATATACCCAAAACTGATTGAAACAAATTAAGGCAAGCTGTTGAAATAGCATCATGAAAAATTAAACAGTTGGAAGGCAACCTTTGGTGGCAAATATGAGAACTTTTACAAGAAATTAAAATTTCAAAAGGTACAACTGGTTAACTTAGAATTTAGTTGGCTTTGTGACCATTCCTTCCAGCCAGTGCAATTGTGGGATCTTAGAAGAGGGGCCCCTACTGTAGTAGAGATGAACATTGACTTCAATAGCTCTAATATGCTGCTTCTCACTGCAATTCATGGGAGGCAGGAAGGGTCAGCAGAACTTATATTTATTTGGGATCAGACTGAGGGCTGGGTAGCTTCAATATGCAGGAAGAAAACCAGTCTACTCTAGGGTCGACAGTGATGAGAAGACAGATTCCATGGATGGGGAATGGAAGTGAAGTGGGTATGACTTTACAAGTAGATTACATTTCCTTCTTTTGCAGTGAAGATCAAACCAGGGCTTACAGATCCCTTCTTTTTGCTGTGCTTTGCAGGTTATGGTCCCTACCATGTATGTCCTTGTATAATACTTATGACAAAAGTTGTTTATATTTGAAGCAAATTTGTAGAAGGGAAGTGAGAAAAAAGAGATGTTATAGCGTAATGCAAAAGCCTAGATGCAGAAAAACTAAGTTAAAATTTTGGTTCTACCACTTAATAGATGTGTGACCTAAAGCAATTTACTTACTTTCTCTGAATCCCATCAGTGTTCATACCTATAAAAGATGTATCAAACCTTCTTTACAGAGTTGTTTTGAGGGTTAACTGAAAACTCTGTGTCATACCTCCACATTATAAATTCTCAGCAAAGGGTAAGTTGCTATTACTATGTATTTTAGTACTGTATGAATAATACTTTTTCATGGCTTATTGATTAGCTGTCATTCATTAATCATACAACTGTTTCATAATCGTATGCTATTTATTATTAGGGGTTTGTATCACTGCAAATGCATGGCTTTATGGGAAAGCAACTCTAAGCTCATCTTCATTGATAATGGATAGAGAGAAGGGAAGATAAATTTATTGAGCCCTTACTATGTGCTTTTATGTACATTAAACTTAGTTAATCATTATAACAACTTAATGAGATAGATACTATTATCTCCTTTCTAATAATGAAGAAATGAGGATCAAAGATTAAGTTGCCCAAAATCTTTTAGGAGGTCATGGTAAGGAGTTTCAAATTTACTCTAAGTATGCTAACATTTTGTCTGAGGGTTTTGATCAGGAAGTGATGTGAGCTAATTTACATTTTTAAATGTTTATATTGGTTGCTGTGTCAAGAATTAATTGTAAAAGGGAAAGAGTGTAACCATAGAGATGAATGGTTTACTTTAGAAATAGAATGGTAGCAGTAGAGAGCTGAGAAGATGTTTGACATACTGCTTAATGGACTGAAAAACAACATCATGATAAATGGAGAAAAAAATTGAAGTTGTCAACAGTTTCATTGTACTTGCATCAGTAATCACTGTCCATGTAAGCAAGAGTCAGGAAATCAAGCAGCATACTGCATCAGACAAATGTGCTGCAAAAGACTTCTTTAAAGTTTAAAAAGCAAAGATGTGACTTTGACGACTGAGGTATGCCAGTCCCAAGCCATGATGTTTTCAATTGCCTCATATACGTTGGAAAGCTGGGCATTGAAGAAGGAAGACAGAAGAAGAATTAATGCATTCAAATTGTGGTGTTGGTTAAGAATATGGAATGTACTAAAGACTTCCAGAAGAACAAACAGATCAGTCTTGGAAGAAATACAACCATATGGTCCTTTAAAGTAAGGAGCTCTGGTGGTGCAGTGGGTAAGGCATTTGTCTGCTAACCGAACATTGGAGGTTCAAACCCACCAGCTGCTCCACAGCAGGAAGATGAGGCAATCTACTTCTGCAAAGATTCACAGCCTTGGAAACCCAATGAGTTTTACGACGAGTTGGAATTGATTTAATGACAGCGAGTTTTTTTGGGTGCTTACAAGTAAAGATGTTGAGACTGCTCATTTATTTAGGATACATCATCTGGTAGGATAATTTGCTAGAAAAGGACATCATGTTTGGTAAAGTATGGGTCAGTGAAAATGAGGAGAAACCCTCAGTGAAATAGACTGACATATTAGCCACAACAATGGACTCAAACATACCAAGGATTGTGAAGATGGTACAGGTCTGGGCAACATTTATACATAAGATTGTGATGAGTCAGAGCCGACTCAAAGGCAACTAACAACAATGACAACAGCAACGTACTGCTTAAAAGCTTTAATCACCCAATTGACTATGAAGTTCAGTTACTTATTCTGATCTTCAAGGCATTTTTCAATCTTGAGCCAACTTTCTTCCCACTCAGATTTTCTCAGAATTCCCCCTCATGGACTCCCTATTTAAGTCAACATAAATCTCTGGCCCTTACCTAAATATGCTGAACTTTCTGAACCTCCATGATTCATTTAATACTTATGTTTCCTTGTGAAAAATTATAATCCTGTCAAGTCATTCTTTTATACCTAAATGTTACTCATTCTTTAAACCTTCTTTCCATGAATGCTTCCCTATTTTCTACTTTGACATTAATTTTCCTTCTGCAGCCCTATATATTTCAGTTATCTATTACTACTTAGGGAGCTCCGGTGGCACGGTGCCTAAGACATTTACTACTAACCAGAAGGCTGGTGGTTCAAACCCATCAGCCACTCCTCGGAAGGAAGATTGGGCAATCTACTTCCGTAGAGACACTGCCTCGGAGACCCAAGGAGGGGTTTCTGTGAGTTGAAACTAACTCAATGGCAGTGAGTTTGGTTTTGGTTTTGGTATTGCTACTTAACAAACTAGTATAAACTTGCTGTTGCTAACTGTCACTGAGTTGGTCCTCAACTCATAGCAACCACATGCACAATGGAAAGAAAGCTACCCATCCTATACCATCTCCACAATCAGTTATGGATTGGACCATTGTGAAAAACAGGTTTTGTTTGGTTGGCTTTGGAAGCCTATCTCCAGGCCTTTATTCCTTGTCTTTCATAGTCTGGAAGACCTGTGAAACCTGTTTGGTATCATAGCAACACACAAGCCTCCACTGACAAATGGGTGGTGGCTGCACATGAGGTACATTGCCTGGGAATAGAACCTAAGTCTCCTGCACTGAAGGCGAGAATTCTACCCCTGAACCATGAAGGCCCCTTATAAAAATCCAACCTTACTGGCTTAAAATATCAGTTTTACTTTGCTCATGGCTTTGTGGGTAAGAAATTCCGGAAGGGCTCAGCTATATGGTTCATCTGATGTGCCGTCAAGTGGAGTAGCTGGGACTAGAGGATCTACTACCAATATGGCTTCTTCCCTGATAAGTTGTACCTCAGTGCTTCTTGGCTTCTCTGTTTGCTCATGGCACCTCCTCCTTCAGGGCTTTCGTTCTCACAGCAAGAAAGCTCTTACATGGAGTCTGAGGCCTCCAAGAGAATAAGATGGACACTGCCAGTCCTTTTTAGGTTAAGTTTGGAATTGTCATTTGCTTACTTCCATAATACTCTTAATGACTTCAGAAATCACATGCCAGCCCAGAATCAAAGGAGTAAAGGAAAAGACTTACCATTTTTTGAAGGAGTGTCATAGACATACAGGGAGGAAAGGAAATAATGGCCACCATCTTGGAGAGAGCTATCACACCATAGTACTTTATTAGAATCTCTAATTTTACACTGCTGTTTGGAATTACATGTATCTGCATAGGTGTCTCATCTTCCTTATTAGATTGTAAATTTTTTGAGGGAGGGAATATTGACTGGCTCATGTTTATATCCCTGTCTCTAAATTGTTGTTTTACACATCACAGATTCTCAATGCCTATTTCTTAAATAGAATTTACATGGCAGTGTTCTTAGAAAATGTACTGTATTTTTACACAAATAATTCATGTTACATGTTTTTTTTGTAAACTGCACAACCCCCTTGTGCATTAGTTACCTATGCATGCTGTGTGCGTGTGTGTGTTATTTACATGGGGGTGTTATATATTGAAAAATACAGTATACTGAGATGAAACAATAATGCAGTTAAGCAAATAATTATCAAACATCTACTATGTCCAAGCTGTTGATTAATTGTAGGGTCTGAAAATTCCTTACATTTTAATCATTTTAGATTGTACAGATAACATTAATTAAAGTCATTAAACATTTATAGTCCAAAGTTCTGTTTTAGGTGCTGTGGGGATACAGAAGAGATAAATGTCACTATCTTAAGCAGTCAGCCGCAGGGATCCAGGTGACAAGAGGAACTCAGGCACGCCCAAAGCAGCAGTGAGGGAGAGCAGGAAAAAGGGGATTAAAAGCCTGACAGAGAAGCAGTCAGCCATAGGGGTCCAGGTGAGGAGAGGGAAATCAGGCATGGCCAAAGCAGCAGGGCAGGAGAGCGGGAGAAAGGGGATTAAAAGGCCTAGGAATCTGGACAGAGGAGGAGTCAGCTGCAGGGACCCTGAGAGATTTCCAACAGGGAGACAAACTTGTCTGTCTGTCTGTCCTACTGTGGTGACGTGTTGATGTGAGTTTTGAGGCTGAGCCACTGGTGTTTCTAAACCAGCGGGATGCACATGGTGCACAGGTCTCAGCCAGCTTACAGACTGAGACAGACTAGGAAGAAGGAGGAGGCCGTCCACTTCTCAAATAATTGGCCAGGGAAATCCTTATGAATAGCAAAGAAACACTGTTTGACACATTACCGCGCAACTTTATGAATAGTCTGGTTAGGTTAGAAGGCTCTCAAAATAGGACTGGGAAAGAGCTGCATCATCTGAGTAAACCCAGCCTTATTCCTATGGATAAGGTAAAGCTTTCGAGACCTCCATTTGCTGATGTGGCACCACTCAAATTGAAGAGAAACA
>NW_006921632.1:11272335-11288378 GCF_000298275.1 Orycteropus afer afer | reverse complement strand
TCCGTCCTGGAGGAAGTGCACCCGAAATGCTCCTTGGAAGCGAGAATGGCCAGACTTAGTCTCACCTATTTTGGTCATGTTATCAGAAGGGACCATTCCTTGTAGAAGGATGTCATGCTTGGTAGGGTAGAGGGTTGACGAAAGAGGGGGAGCCCTTCAAGGAGATGGATTGACCCAGTGGCTGTGATGATGGGCTCAAATATAGCAGGGATTGTGGAGCTGGCACGGGATCGGGCAGTGTTTCGTTCTGCTATGCTTGGGGTCGCTATGAGTCGGAAACAACGCGATGGCACCTAACAACAACAACAACATCTTCAACATACATTATTTAATTTGATTTTCACAACTGTCTGATGTTTGTGGGGAGAATTTTCCAGCCTTGTATTGTAAGTAAGGAATAGTCAAAGGGACTTTTGGAAGATCTAGGCCTTTATTCTCTTCATTTCCATAACAGTGTTATTTCTCTTATCATACTGAAGTCTAGTGCTCTTAGTATTATATTTAAGGCCCTCCATAATCTGATAATAAACTTATCTTGCCATTTACATCTCTCACTAATCTTCAAATATGGGATAGTCTTCCTTTTTTCTGAATAGGTCAAAAGCTTTCTTATAAATTTACTGAGTTTCTCTCTCTTGGCTCCATATTTATTTACCTAATCAATATTAATTGAGGTGCTATATTGTGGCAGATACTATAGTAGTCACAAGGGATGCAAATGTGGGAAATTTTCTCTACCCTTAGGGACACTCAGCCTAGAAGCAGAGACAATGTCTCCTAAAATAGGGCCTTCTCTTTCTCCCTGTTTTTCTTCTCATTCTTGTTGAAATCCTGTTAATTTTTCAGAGGCCAGCCATAATGTCACTTTCTCTAGAAAGTCATCTCTATATCCTCTGGTCATTTTATTTTATCATTTTTATATGAAAGTTGTGATGTTGATCATAATGAGCCCTGGGAGTGCAGAGGTACTTGGCTGCTAAGGGAAAGGTAGGTTATTTGAACCCACCAGCAGCACTGCTCAAGAAAGATGTGACAGTCTGCTTCCATAAAGATTTACAGCCTTGGAAACCTTATGAGACATTTCTATTTTGTCCTATAGGGTTGCTATGAGTTGAAATTGATTTGAAGGCAGTGTGTTCAGTTTGGTTTGGTTTTATCATGTTGTTAGTAGTTTGTAATTTTATAGTTGTCTTCAGCTTCTTTGACTCACACTCATATTCAGGAAGAAATACAATTTAGATTCAATTCACGGTAGCTAGTACATTGTGAAGAAAACAAACAAGCTCACTGTCATTGAGTTGATTCTAACGCATAGCAACGCTATAGGACAGAACAGAACTTGTCCCACAGAGTTTCCAAGGCTGTAAATCTTTACTGAAGCAGATTGACTCATCTTTTTCCCACAAAGCAGCTGTTGGGTTGGAACCTCTGATCTTTTGGTTGGCAGCCCAATGCTTTAACAGAGCCACCAGAGCTCCCTAGTACACTGTAGACACCACCATATTTTTGAACACTGAGTGATTTATACTAGTCATTTCCAGGTTGACTGAAACAAACACATTTTGTGTGGTCCATCTCTCCCACATGCCCTTTTAGAATTCTGCCTCTGCTGAAGGCCTTGGTGGAGATAATACCATGTAACTTTCTCACTTTCAACTGCAGTTGATTGGGTTAGAAATATGCACATGACCCAAGGCAGGTGAACTCATTGGCTAACCCATAGCTAATCAGATTCTCTAATGAGTTTTCACTAAGTCAGAGGAGTTTCACTTTTTGGTAGGTGTTTGTCCTATGAATTAGTATTTTGAATCAAGCAGTCAAGCTAATCAAGAGGAAAAAATAGAGAAGATGAGACTTATCATGTAGCCTCTGAGAATGTAGCTGTGGTCCCTCGTTGCTCCTCAGTTCAAGTTCGTATAAGACTGAGCTGTACTTTAGTTGCTTTGCCTAAGAGATTACCTCTTGGATCATGAAATAAATCCTTTTTACTTGAACTATATCAAGTGTTCCTTTGCAACCAAAAGTGCCTTGACTCCCCAAAATTGCTAGATTCAGTCCATATCTTCCTTGATCACCCACAGCATTTTTAAAATGCTTCCCAGACCTGCTTTCTTGAAATAGTTCTTTTCCTTGGCTTTTATGGTACTGAATTCTTCCTCTCTCACTGAAAGCTCCTTTCATGTTTGCTTTTTGGAAGCCTTTCTTCTTATCCTACTAAATTTAGGCATTCTGCCAGGTACTGCTCTTGGTCTTCATTTCCTCTGCCCGTAACTTCTCTCTCGTTCTTGTTTATTCCCAATAGCATCATCTGTCATCTCTATGAAGGTGCCTATTAAACATTCTTTATACACACTTACACACTCTTCATAGCTTTGACTTCTTTCTTAAATTCCATTGTTTGCTTATTGCTAAACTTAAACAGGTCAAAACACAATTCATCATCTTCCCTCCAGATTAGTTAATACAGATAGTAGATGAGCTTTGATGTGTTTTCTCATGCTTAATCATATTAATCTGAGTTCTCATGACTTTTTATTTTCTGTTAATAGTGTTATTTTTCTCTCAGCAATCTAGGCTATAAATTTTCATATTATTCTTGGGATTTTCAATGTCAAGCTAGACTTTCAGGATATATTATGATGAATAATAATAATAATAACAAAAATTAATAATAGACCCTATTTCAGTATGATTAACAATAATGTTGTTGTTGTTATGTGCCATAGGGTCAGACCTGACTCATAGCAACCCCTCCTTGGGTTTCCGAGGCAGTATCACTATGGAAGTAGATTGCCCAACCTTTGAGGAGTGGTTGGTGGGTTTGAACTGCCAGCCTTCTGGTTAGCAGCCAAGTGCCTTAGGCACTATGCTACCAGAGCTCCTGTTGACCTAATATAGTATCCCCAGAATAGTTTTCCATGGGTGAGAGCACCGTGTGATACCAGTGTTGAATAACTTAGTCTGCAGTCTCCACTACAGTAGTTGATTGTGCTCTAATAGGGTGCTTCTCTTATATAACACTTCCCTTGAAATTCAACTCCTGAGCTGGTTTGTTAACATTTACAGAAGAACCAGAGAGTCTAAGGAGATCTAAAATTGGCTCTAAGATGAAAGCAGCTATATAAGTGGTTGGATAAGTAGCCTATGTGACTGATTTGAGAACTTCCAGATCTTACTCCAGAAAAGGAAGACAGCAATCATCTTTTGCTTGGCATGGAATAATTGCCATTCACTTGATATCTATCAAGTATATGCAAGGAGCTCTGGTAGCATAGTGCCTAAGGCACTTGACTACTAACCAAAGGCTGGCAGTTCAAACCCACCAGCCACTCCTCAGAAGGAAGATGGGGCAATCTACTTCTGCAGTGATACTGCCTTGGAAACCCAAGGAGGGGTCGCTATGAGTCGGATTCGACTCGATGGCAAACAACACAACAACATCAAGTGTATGTTATATCAGGAGTTCTGGTGGCACAGTGGTTAAAGCATTTGACTGCTAACCAAAAAGTCAGCAGTTCAAAACCACCAGCTTCTCTGTGGGAGAAAGATGAGGCACTATGCTTCCTTAAAGATTTACAGCTTTGAAAACCCTATGGGCAGTTCTTTACTGTCCTGTAGAGTTGCTATGAGTCAGAATTCACTCAATGGCAGTGTTTTCTTTCTTCCTTTTTCTAAAATATGTTTTATGCAGATAACCAAGCATTATGGCAAGATTCAAAAGACCTGGAGAATGCAGCTCCTACCCTCTATTAGGAACTTTTCAGATTATTGACAATTCAGTTCAAATACTAATAGAACCACATGAGAGCAGGTGATGATTTTGCTGTTTTGTTTATTGCTTGAATCTTGGTCCTGAAATATGTTTAATTAAGGTACCTAAAATATTTTCCTTAGCTCTGAGTAATAATTGAAGGCATCCTAATGCTAATGAACTTTGTAGATCATGAAAAAATAGAATGAATAATCAAAAGTCTTACCAAAGACATGTGGAACATTTGGAAACCAGAGAACAACACCATAATAATAATAATAATAATAATAATAATAATAATAATAGAGATAACAAAAGAGCAAAAATGAAAAAGAAAATTAAAACCACTTGCTGTCTAACCACTCTGGACTTACCAGGATTCACTTTTATTTCTGAATTTTTGTCATCTTATTAATTATTATGAGATGATTTAATTTTTAAAAGCTGCATAGTTTTCTTTTCATATAGATGTACTGCAATTTATCAAACCGTATTTCATTGTACACTTAGGTTATTTCCTTTTTCCCCATTTATGTTAATTATAGTGAGCTGAGCGTATTTGTATATAAATCTTTGTCCAAATGTCTGAATAATTTTTCAGGAAAGACTCCTAGAAAGGTTATTATTGGGTCAAAATGAATTGACTTTTATAAAATTCTGAAAACAAATCGTGCAATCGCTTTTTGAAAAGACCGAAGAGAATTACATTCCTAGTGATAGCATATGAGAGGCCCTTTTCTCCAAATGCTATCGTTTTCAACAATAGGTCATTCATTTAGCCCTCTTTAACTTACTTGCAATTGCCATTTTCCTCACCAAGAAAATCATAAAGTGAAACACTAGTATACAAAATGAAAGAGCAAGGCATTTTCAAAGTTACTGACATTTTAGGATTTATGAAGAACAGGTAAAACATCCAAATGCTATAGTGAACATCTATGCAAATGAAGTAAATATAGTGCATGAAATTATGAGTGTTTTTGCCTAATTGTTTTTTTTTTTTCTAGATGCCTAAGAAAGAATGGGATTCAGAATTCAGCAAATACTATACCATTTCTTAAGAAATTATATAAAATTTATACTATTGTTTTCTTTTATATGATTATAATAGTGTTATACAGAGAAAATGATAAAGTTAACATTTTATGGCTTTTGTAAGGCCAAAGGTTTGATTTCTCAACCTATGTGGTAGTTCAGTTGGTGTGTCAAGTTGGCTGGGCCTGGTCGGGTAGCTGGGCAGCTGGATGTAGTATTCCCCATGATGAGACTGGTAATCAACTCCATGGTGGAATCTACTGTGAGCAGCTGTGTAGCCTTAGAGACTGTGATCTGCTTCCTGTATATAAGCAGAAGCTTTGGGGAATGGTCTCTAGCTTATGGCACACTTGGACCCTGCATGTAGCCATGTTGTTGTTCAGCAGCCTGCCATGCTTTGCTGACCTGGGGACTTACAATGGACTTGAATTAATGGCCTGCCGTGTGGTTTGGTAACATCGAGACTGTGCCTTTTTACTTGTCAACCTTGGGCTTGGCAGCCTCAGCAGCCAGAAGCTGTCTGTGTAAAAGAAAGACTCTAGCCTCACTGGGCCAGGAGCTGGAGGCAGAGCTGAAGCCCAAGGTTGAGGGGCTTTTACCCAGCCCCTGGAGCCTGGCACTTTGAACTTGGACTTAAAGTCTCCAAACTGTAAGAAAATAAACTCCCATTTGTTAAGGCTATCCAATTTGTGGTATAACCTTGTCAGAATGGCACTAGGTAACCAGAACAACCTACATAAATTTTTAAGCCAGTCATAAATTCTGTTTGATCAATTATCCATTTAATTTGTGAATTTACAACTGGCGTGTTGTATCTTGAGCAGTAGAAAACAGCAGCAAGTTTGAGAGGTCTGGAAGTTGGAACTGCCCTTGTGTGGGGTAAGTTGGGGGTAGTACGTGGCGTTTGGAAACTAACTAGACAATGGGAAGAAACCCGTTCAGGAAGGTATTTTGCAGTATCCAGAGAGCAGAGGTAATGACTTTTTATTTATTTATTTTTTATCATGACAGAGACTCAGGCCCAGAGGGAAATTAGGAAGGGACCCAGTTAACATATCTAGAAGATCAACTGGAACTTGGTGTCAGAAACAAGGCAGAAATCCAGTTATTCGTAACTTTGCCAGTCAACTATCCAAGTTGGACTAATAGCAAGGGTTGACTTGATATCTAGAGCTCTATATTGAACTACAGTTCCCTTCTGATGAGGATGATATTAGTCCAAAGCCTGAGATAAGGCTGAACCTCCAGGAGAGATTAAATGGCACCCACTGTGAGGAGAAAAGGCATGGAGGTAGGAGGGACTTGGTGATATCATGGTGATATCACCCAAAGGTGACTATCAATGTTTTAGAAGAAGTAAGAGGGATATGTGGGACTCACTGGAACCAGTTCTAGATTCAGTGCTACTTAACACTTCCATTAAAGTGATAGCTTAGAGAACAAGCCATTAATTACTCAAATGACATTTAAAAAAAACCTGGTCGCTTGCACTTTGGGAAATAAGATTTTAACATTATCATGAAAAAACTGGATACATTTTTAGGTTAGAACTGAATGGTGGCTCAGCAAGGAGAAATGCACAACTGTTCATTTAAGTAGAAAAACAAATGCTGCAAATAAATTATTTCTAGTAAATTAAAGATAAGAAGATTGAAATCCTTTATTTTCTGGTTGACCTTTTCTGGAAAGCTCATGAGATGTTGATGGAGTTTTTAAATTGTGACTTTAGTAAGCTGTCAGTTTTAAAGGCTTCTGAAATTTACTTGATTTTGTAGAGTCCAGTTACCTTTTTTAAAAAAAGGATAAAATATTTATCAGACCTCTCTTGGAGCCACTAGGCAGGTACTTTTCAGAATAAGTATTGTATTTTTTTTGGCTACTAGTCAGTGAAAGTGGATACCATGAAATTATGAAAAACGAAATCTGATTTCTCTGCTGCTGGATGGGGAAAGGTCACCAAGCACTCCTAATTACTGTTTCTGCTGGTATTTTTATAAGAATTTTTCTAAGAAGTATGTTCAGGACAAAAGGGCAATTGAGTACAAGTAGGCATTATGGAAGAACAGAAAAAAAATTGTATCAGAATGAGTCATCCCACTTTCCTTAAATGGGGATCAATGCAGAAGCAAATTTTATTAGAATGATTTTTATGTGTTGCCTTAATAATCACCACTCAATTTTATTTAAAATTATTCATAATACTTGAAAAATATAATCTACTGAAGATAGTTTCTTTTTAGATAAGGGCAAGCAGGATGAAGAGATAGGTGAAAAGGGAAAATTATAGCCAGAGATGTATGTAGGCTTTTGGGGAACCCTGACATTAGACACAATGTAAATATGTTCGATATAGCCATGTTTTTGTGTTTTTAAGTTTCTGCCGGTGGATTTATTTTCCCCCTTGGAGATTATTCAACTCAAGCAATAATTTTTATCTGGCAGCTCAATTTAGCTGGGACCATTTATATGCCTGGCCATGGTCATCTGGTTATCTGACTTCTTGCAACAGGAATCCTGTCCTTTCTAATCTTCCTACCACCGAGATTAGTTAAGCAAGTGTTTAACTCTGCTCAATGACTCTTTTATGTACTCAAATACCATTATTCTGATGTTTTAAACTTTCTTCCACAAAAAGGAACAAAGCCCAATTCTTTCACTTTCATCGCTATCGTATTTAATGATCATGCATTTACGGAGTATTGTGTTCTAAGCGAATGCGTGGTCATTTTGCCAGATGGCATAATTTAAGATTTAACCACTTGACATCTTCATAGATTAAAAGAATGAACTTTTACCTCTTCAGAATTCTGAAATAAACCAAATTCATTAAACAGCTCACTAAAAGAAGTTTCGTTTCCTTAAAACACAAGTTTTATTTAAAAAATATGTTATGATATTATTGTTGTTGTTGTTATGTGCCCCTCCAGTCAGACCCCACTCATAGTGACCCCTCCTTGGGTTTCCGAGGCAGTATCACTATAGAAGTAGATTGCCCCATCTTCCTTCCGAGGAGTGGCTGGTGGGTTTGAACCGCCAGCCTTCTGGTTAGCAGTCAAGTGCCTTAGGCAGTATGCTACCAGAGCTACCATGTTATGATATGAGTGTTTTAAATTTTATCTCCCTCTTTCAAATAGGGATTTCTTAGAATGCTCTGTAAGACTCGCAACCATTTTGCAATACAAATGGTCAGTTTTGAAAATATTAAGAGTGTTTCTTGGATATGCAAGTGAAACAAGCATTGAAATTAATGGGGAAAAATGCATGTCTAGAAAGATACGGTATTATTGTACTGTTTCCAAGTCTATATGGCAAAACACACTGTATGAATGAGAGGAGGCTGTTGTCAGAGAACTGCTCTTTGAGATGCCAGTGAGTCTTTGTGACCTAAAGACAAATCTTTACGCAGTCCAAGGAAATATTTACATTCCAGTTTGATCTGATATATTAAACTACCCTTATCTATAGATCTGAAGATGGCATGAGGGCATTAGATGTCATACAGCATAAATTAATTGATTATGATATCCCCACTCCTAGAGTCCTCACAATGCTCATTCACAGGAGAGTCTCCTCAGGCCACTGCAGGCTCTTTTTAATCAGATGATCACTTATCACCTTCGGGTGGGTGTCTTGGCATTCATCTCCCTGACCCTCTGACCCATGTGCAGAAGGAAAAACAATTAGACTACTCATATTCACTGTACCAAAATAACTCATTCACGTTGTTATACCAAGTAGTTTTGCTCGTTATTATCCCTGTTTTTTTATTCCAAAGTAGCAGTTGCTTTTATCTTGGTCTATGGAAAAGTCTCTTTTTGTGTATTTGTATCTTATGCTCTTCCCAAGATATCTGGTCTCCAAGGAACAGAGAAAATTTAAAATGACAGCTTCATTTGAAAGATGTCAGATGAGTTTCTTTTTCTTTTTTAACTTTTTATTGTGATCTGGGTGAAAGTTTACAGAGCAAATTGGTTTTCCATTCACCGATGCATACACATTTTGATTCATGACACTTGAGTTTCTTAAGCAGTACTCAAGCTAGAATATTTAAGGATTTCTTATTCATTCTCTTATCCCCATTATGAGTCCCTGGGTAGTGCAAATAGTAATGCACTCATCTGCTAACTGAAAGGTTGGAGGCTCAAGTCCACCCAAAGGCACTTCAAAAGACAAGCCTGGCAATCTCCTTCCAAAGAATTAGTCATTGAAAATTCTGTGGAGCACAGCTCTACTCTGACATATGTGAAATCACCATTAGTTGGAATTGACTCAATGGCAACTGGTTTGGTTATCCCCATTATACATTCATTTGGGTTTTTAAAGCACAAGATGGATTGGAGAGAGGTGTTGGGCAATTCTGTTGGGAAATGGGGAGCAGATGATAATCTCTCTCCTCTTCCTGGCAAACCCTGTAAGGGTTTCTCCCATTGAATTTGTGTTAACTGTTACTCAATTCTCATAATTTTTGTAAAACCAATGTAATTATTTAATTCTTTGTGTGTGTAAGTGATATGGCTAGAAAATTATATTTCTGGACTCTTATCTCTGGCATAAATGTATTAGAAATAATTTGAAGTATTTAGATTACAGAAGGATAAAGACTAATTTGCTCAATTAATCCAGGAAAGTGACTTTGGCCTGGAGTAAGAACTTCTTTTCAGTGAGTTCTTGGACCTGGTGTTTCCTTACACTCTACATTCAGAAGGAAGCAAAATCAGCCCCCAGCCTCATGATAACTTTATTTTCCATTGCCTCCATGTTTTCTTATGCTCTTGTGCTTTCAACCCTCCAAAATCTTTCCATCACTTTTGCTTAGAGCAGGTGAGTGAATATACTTAAAATATTTTTTTTTCTGAGACTTGTCAACCACATATTATAACTGTTGTTTACTCCTTCATGTCTTTGTTTTGATTATAATAATTGTATTCATTTTTACCAAATTATTTTTTCCAGCATGCTAAACATTATATTGTATTTTGTCATTAATAATTTTCTCCTCCAAAATTATTTTCTGTATGACACACTATCTTATTACTTCTATTAACACTTACACATCATTGAGCAATACATGCTTGATGAATTGTTAAAGGAAGAATAGAAACTTATGAGGGCAGGAATTTTTGTCTGTTTTGTTAACTGCTATATCCTCAATTCTTATCAGAGTTCTTGGCACATGGTAGGCACTCAAAAAATACTTGCTCAATGAATGAAAAACTAAAATTTTAAATTCTTCTGCCTTGGTTAATATCCTTAGGTATTGATGTTTTTATTGGTGCTTTTCCATGTGATTTTAAATTCTGTCATAAGCCTTAATCTACTTTATGTCCACTGAGAAAATTAGTTTTAATTTTTAAATTTCCACTATTATTTTTGTATTTCCAGCTTTAAATAGCTGCTTTTTATGTTTTTTGGCCATGTTTCTGGATGACTTTAAAAACCAGAGCCCTCCAAGGAAGACTTGTCAACACTGACACCATTAAAAGAGCTGTCCTATGGTTTGAAACTCTCCAAAGGGCATGTTCAAATAATGTTTTGAACAACTGGAAATGTTTTGAGAAATGGAACACTTTGTATAAATAGTGGTTCTTAACCTTACTGGGGTCACCAGTCCATCGAATAATTTGATATGTATCAAATTTTTACCCCTGCCAAATGCGCATACTAACATATAGATTTATATTTGATTTAAGGAGTTCATAGACTTTTGGAAGCCCACCCTTGAACTGTTTATGGTCCTTGCACTCTACTTAAGATACCTGACTTTAAAGGCACATCTTGTTATGTGACATCAAGTTGATTCCAATGCATTGTAACCCTATATGACAAAGTGGGACTGTTTTATAGAGTCCCCTAGGTTGTAATCTTTATGAGAACAGATCTCCAGGTCTTTTGTCCCACAAAGCCAATAGATGGGTTCAAACCACTGACCTTTCAGTTAGCAGCCAAGTGCTGAACCATTGCACCACTTGGGCTTCTTACCAAACTCTAAATCCTTGAAGACAGAATCTGGGTCTAATTCATCCTCCATTATAGAAAAGTATTTTATGTTTAATGAATATTGGTTGAGTGAAATAATGAATGTAACCAAAAATAAGTTGTATTGTTTTATGATCATATTTTAAATTTCTTGCTGTCCATATATTTATATAAAAACACAAAACCAAACTCACTACCATATGAGTCTGACTCATAGCAAACCCCATTGGGTTTCTAAGGCTGTAAATCTTTATGCAAGCAAATTGCCTAATCTTTCTTCCATGGGTGATTTGTGGGTTTGAACCACCAACCTTTTAGTTAGCAGTCAAATGCCTTATTCACTACAACACCAGAACTCCTTTATATTCATATAACCAAAAAAAACAAACACAGTGCCATTGAATCAGATCTGACTCATAAATACCCCTCCTTGGGTTTCTGAGGCAGTATCACTGTGGAAGTAGATTGCCCAACCTTCCTTCCGAGGAGTGGCTGGTGGGTTTGAACCACCAGCCTTCTGGTTTGCAGTCAAATGCCTTAGGCACTACGCCACCAGAGCTCCCTATAATTATATAGGTTAATAAAATTTGTGTTACGTGTGCCCTGTCACACTGTGGTATAAGAGAAAAATTTTTGCTTGATGGAGGCCTGGGGCTACCTGAATGGCATTAGTATAGGAATTGGACACAGGAGAAAGGAGCAGTAGCAGTTAGAGGGGGGAAAAATATCCAACTGTTACTTTATTTATACCTAACATTAGTAGTTCTCTAAGTTTATGAGTTATTCCCATTTTTGCTAGTGTGTGACAAGTTACTATTACAGCCTGCACCATATTTTCTCTAGAAAATCAATACAAATTGGATTTATGCAAGGTAGAAAATTACACAATACACTTTAATAAAAGAATAAAGGAAAATGTTGACATCTCCTTTTAATTTTGCACTTTATTCACTTCCATCATGGCAAAAGCAAAATAATAATTTTTCAATTTATGTTTACAGAAAAGTAATTGAAAGCAGCAACATTACAAGTGACCCAATATGAAATAGATCTTGTCAAAGAGGACAAATAGATCTTGTCAGAGAGAACCAGAAATGTAGACTGTTCCTCTTTTATTGATGCATTTCAGTAAATTTAATTTTCTCACTTTTTTGAGATGTTGGATATAAATGTCCAGAGGTGAGAGGTAGAAATTCTTTATCTTTTCCACATTCTCTCTGGTGATGCACCAGAAAGTACATCACAGAGGAATGCTTTGGCTGAATCTAATCAATTAAGTGAAAGCCCTGATCCTTCAGCCTTATGTGTGTCAGGAGCAGAGGGCATGAAAGGTGTTAGAAGAGGGGTGGGCTTGCAAGGCTTGGTGCTAGAAACATTTATCTAGAGGAAAAATTGAGTTAGCGAACTTGTGCTGATTCTGCTATTCCTCTCCATCATTGCTTATATCCCTTGTCAGGTCTGTAGATTTTCTAAGAATCTTAGTGCAAATGAACACACTTCTCATTCTTCCTCTAGATATGATCTGCTTGTCCCTGTTCTCACTCTGATATGATGATTAAATGAATTAAATTGATTTATTTCACAAATATTTATCAAGCTCTTCCCTATGTGCCAAGTATTGTTGCTAGGTATTCAAGGAAGAACAAAGCAGGCAATTCCTGCTATTGGAGGTTTCAGCCTTTGGTAAAATGAATGATAGATAGGGGGAGGAGAAAGACAATGGGGAGCAATGGGTTAGTTTTAACAGTCCTTGACTGATAGAGTTGCATATGGAAGAATGGTCAGATTGATGAGATCAGACAGTAACAGTGACTGCTCTTTATTCCCCTCTGTCTTATTCATGGAATCTATTCAATTTTGGATTGAGAAGCTGGCCAGAAAGCAATTGGGTACATTGGGTACATGGGAGTCAACTGTGAGGTCAGAGAGGGAGGAGGTTGGAGGCTTCAACGGGTAGTGATTGGTCATATTTGACCTTGTTCATAGTATAAAAGTTATGAATAACTCTACAATACAGAGTTATTCAGAGATATAAGTTCTGATACCCTCTCCCCAAATTAAATCAAATCTTACTGAAAGCAAAGAATACCAGAAAGATGTTTATTTGTGTTTTATTGACTGTACAAAAGCATTTGTGTGGATCATAACAAATTATGGATAACATTGAGAAGAATGGGAATTCCAGAACACTTAATTGTATTCATGAGGAACCTGTACATAGACCAGGAGGCTGTCATTCGAACAGAACAAGGGAATACTGCATGGTTGAAAATCAGGAAGGGAGTGCGTCAGGGCTGTATCCTTTCACCATACTTATTCAATCTGTGTGCTGAGCAAATAATGCGAGAAGCTGGACTATATGAGGAAGAATGTGGCAACAGGATTGGAGGAAGAATCATTAACAACCTGTGATATGCAGACAACACAACTTTGCTTGCTGAAAGTGCGGATGACTTACTGATGAAGATTAAAGACTACAGTCTGCAGTATGGATTACACCTCAATGTAATGAAAACAAAAATCCTCACAACTGAACCAATAAGCAGCATCATGACAAATGGAGAAAAGATTGAAGTTGTCAAAGACTTCATATTACTTGGTTCTATAATCAACACCAATGGAAGCAGCAGTCAGGACATCAGACAATGTATGGCATTGGGCAAATCTGCTGCAAAAGACCTCTTTAAAGCACTAAAGAGCAAAGATGTCTCTTTGAAGACTAAGGTGTGCCTAACCCAAGCCATGGTATTTTTAGTCACCTCATATGCACATGAGAGCTGGACAATGATAAGGAAGGCTAAAGAACAGTTGATGCTTTTGAGTTGTGGTGTTGGTGAAGAATACTGAAAGTACCTTGGACTGCAAAAGGAACTAACAAATCTGTCCTGGAAGAAGTGCAGCCAGAATGCTCCTTGGAAGTGAGAATGGCCAAACTTCATCTCACCTGCTTTGGTCATGTTGTCAGAAGGAGCCATTCTCTGGAGAAGGCTATCATGCTTGGTAAAGTAGAGGGTCAAGGAAGAAGGGGAAGGCCCTCAGCAAGGTGGATTGACACAGTGGCTGCAATGATGGGCTCAGGTATAGCAAAGATTGTGAGGCTGGCACAGGACTGGGCAGTGTTTCTTTCTTTTGTACATAAGGTTGCTTTGAGTCGGAGATGACTGGATGACACCTAACAACAACAATACTGTAGATCTGCATATCAGAGTGGATACTGTCTCCTCTTTGAAGTTTTCTTCTCCTCCAGATTTGCCTAAAAACCCCAACAGTTTACACTCTAAAAGGGTGGTCTGGCTGCATTCCACCACTAAGGGCAAGGAAGTATTTTTTGAACAGTGTTACTATTGCTACTCCTTCACTTCCACAAGGTGTCATTATTGAATAATGATAGATATTATATAGATATTATAGATATCCATTTATGCATTGTCCTCAATGTCCAGACCCTACCCATAATCCTCTGAGGGAGCCCCCCCACCCCGGTGATATTTGATCTGAGAAACTGGACTGTATGAAGAAGAATGCACTATCAGGATTGGAGGAAGGCTTATTAATAACCTGTGATATGCAAATGACACAACCCTGCATGCTGAAAATGAAGAGGACTTGAAGCACTTACTAATAAAGATCAAATCCTTCAGTATGGATTACACCTCAACATAGAGAAAACAAAAATCCTCACAAATGGACCAATAAACAACATCATGATAAACAGAAAAGATAGAAGTTGTCAAGGATTTAATTTTACTTGGATCCACAATCAATGCCTATCAAACCAGCAGTCAAGAAATCAAACAATGTATTGCATTGGGCAAATCTGCTGTAATGTGTTAAAAAGCAAAGATATCATTTTGAGGACAATGCACCTGACCCAAGTCATGATATTTTCACTTGCCTCATATGCATGTGAAAGCTGGACAATGAATAAGGAAGACCAAAGAAGAATTGATGCCTTTGAATTATGGTTTGGAGAAGAAAATTAAAGATACAATGGACTGCTAGAAGAACAAACAAATCTGTCTTGGAAGAAGTATCGTCAGAATGCTCCTTAGAAGCGAGGATGATGTAACTTCATCTTATGTAGTTTGGGCATGTTATCAGGAAGACCAGACTCTGTAGAAGGGTATCATGTTTGGTAGAGTAGAAGGAAAAAGAGGAAGACCCTCAACGAAATGGATTGACACAGCGGCTGCAGTAGGGGGCTCGAGCATAGCACTGATTTTGCAGACAGTGCAACACCGGACAGTGATTCACTCTGTTGTATATAGTCGCTATATTGCAGAGCTGACTCAATGGCATCTAACAATAATAACAGTTGCCAAAGTTACTCCACACCTAGACTTCTACTCAGTGAGTATTCCCATGGCCAGCCATTATCCCCTAAGGTCCAAGCATTGTGCCTGGTAGCTGGAAATGGAGGGCTGATCAAAGTCTTTTATGAACCTGACCTCTTTTTTTGAACTTCTCTTGAGCTTAGTTCATCAGCCTTACTTCTCTTGATTTCAAGATAATTTTGTTACTCACTGCCATCGAGTGGATTCTGACTCATAGTGACCCCCACTGGGCTTCCAAGGCTGTACATCTTTATGGAAGCAGACTGCCCCATCTTTCTTCCGCAGAGCAGCTGGTGGGTTTGAACGACCAACATTTTGGTTAGCAGCCAAATGCCTTAACTACTACCACCAGAGTGCCTTGAATTTTGTTTACTAGAGCTTCATTATTCTTCTTTTATCTTTAAACTTGCCTGAGTCACCAAGGTCCACTGTCATCAAGTCTCCTAACTTAAAATCACAGTCCTTCTTATGCAATTGGTCTACATTTGTCTCAGTGACCAACTTTGCATAGCTAAGCACCTTGTTTATTGCACCTTTGTCTGGTTATTAGCCAAGAATTGCCTAACAGCTGAGGTGAAACTTAGGAGTACAGAGAAGGTTTGTTTATTATTATATTATTTTTAAGTCAAGTAGTGTTATTGAGTATTTATTATCACGGAGCTAGAGAGGAGATAAGGTTAAGGGAAGCCTTTATTATTATTATTTTTTTAAGAAGGGAGGGATATGATCATATTTCACTGTTGCCACTGCAGATATTGTCACTTTCTTACTCCCCAGTACCCCTCTAGATGTCACCTTGAGGACTAAGGTGCACCTGATCCAAGCCATGGTATTGTCAATTGCCTCATGCATGCAAGGGAGCTCTGGTAGCATAGTGGCTAAGGCACTTGACTGCTAACCAGAAGGCTGGTGGTTCAAACCCATCAGCCACTCCTCGGAAGGAAGAT
>NW_006921632.1:11252173-11267697 GCF_000298275.1 Orycteropus afer afer | reverse complement strand
CCACCTTTCTCTTCACCTTCTGTTTCTTCCCCAGCCACCATGCACAGCCCGTGCAGTCCCTGGCTAGCAGGGTGATTTTTAAGTTAATTTTTAGGTCCTACCACCACTCGGGATTGTCCAAGCCGTTTGTGCCATCAGGGGCGTTCAGGTCCCTGCCACACTGCAGCTCCGTATGTCTCCTTTTTTTGGTATTGTCACGGAAATTCTTCTGCTAGTTGGGGTTTAGTCTACTTCTGTATCCTTCCCTTCAAGGTCAGCGGTCCAAGATTATCTTCTGTATCTGTGTTAATTGGTTTCCCTTTTCTTTGTTGAAGAGGGTCTGTGCAGTCCTTCTGCATAGTCCGCCATCTTGCCGGAACTCTCCCCCAGCTATATTTTGAACAAACTTGATAATACTGGTCTCTTTGGCAATCAAAGTAGGGAAATGATGGCAGAAGAAAGACAGAAGGGGAAAAAGAATAGAGAAAGGAGGGGATAAAGGAGGGGCGGGTCCCTATTCCAGCTGTTTGCTCCATGGTGCCAGATGTTTTTAGGATTAATGATTTAAGGCCAACCATGTTCACGTCTTTCTTAAAAAAAAAAAAAAAGAGATTGCTTAATTTATTAAACCAAAACAAGAACATTGTGTAGGGTTTAGAAACGGTTTAAAAAGAAAAAACATCTATTGCAATCCCACTATATAGAGATCGCCAATGATGGCATTATGTTTTCTTATGGATATATATTTATAATAATGAACTTACACTATTTTTTATTCTGATCCATGTCATTAAATACCACTTATAAGTTCATTTCAAACACTGCATGATTCCATTACTTTTTTGTTCAATGATGTATTGTTGAACATTTATAATGTTTACAGAACATTGCTTTTATTTTACTATTTAAATAACTGATGTGAACGTCTTTGTCCATGAATCCTATACATAGTCAAAAAGATAAGCACAAGAAATGTCTTTGCATTACTGCTGCTGGAATATTCAACTGCTGCGTCCTAATGGTGTTCTCTTTTAGTTCTTGGGCCTAAAAAAGTCAAAGGATATCTCTTAGAGACTTCCTACTCCATCACAGGACTTTGAATCATCCATTCCCTGAGGCTGAAGGGGCTAAATCATAAGCAAAGTAAATGTATTCAACAAAATTTCTGTCTCTTTGTAATTTCCTGTTGGCCTGAAAAAGATTTAAGCTTCTTCTCTGAAGCTCTAGTCTCAGTCCTAGAGCCTAAGTGGGCCATCCTTCTTCCCCATATAGTGAGAGTCATAGTAAGTTCCAAGCCTCATAGAGCATATTTAGATTACTTAAAGCCATTTGTTATAACAATCCTGTGTCCATTTATAGATGTGATGAGTTACATGCAGGGATCAAAACTAATTTATTGGTATGTTGTGGTTGTTGTAAGGTGCCCTTGAGTCAGCTCTGACTCATAGTAACTCTTTGTACAACAGAATGAAACACCACCCGGTCCTGCACCTTCTTAACAATCCTTGCTGTGCTTGAGCCCATTGTGGCAGCGACTGTGTCCATCCATCTCTTTGAGGGTCTTTCTCTTTTTTTGCTGACTCTCTGCTTTACCAAGTGTGATATCCTTCAACAGGGATTGGTCCCTTCTGACAATATGACCGAAGTAGGTGAGACATAGTCTGGAGATTTTCATTTCCAAGGAGCAATCTGGCTGCACTTCTTTCAGGACAGATAAGTTCGTTCTTCTGGCAGTCCACGGTATTTACAATATTCATTGCCAACAGCACAGTTCAAAGGCATCAGCTTTTCTTTGGTCTTTGCTATTCCTTGCCCAGCTTTTGTATGTGTATGTTGTTGTTCTTAGGCGCCGTCAACTTGTCTCTGACTTGTAGTGACCCTGTGTACAGTAGAACAAAACACTGCCTAGTCCTGGGCCAGCTCCATGATCCTGGCTATACCTGAGCCCATCGCTGTAGCCACTGTGTCGGTCCATCTTGTTGAGGGCCTTCCCCTCTTTCACTGGCCTTCCACTTTACCAAGCATGACATCCTTCTCCAGAGAATGGTCCTATCTGACAACATGACCAAAGTAGGTGAGACGAAGTCTGGCCATTCTTGCTTCCAAAGAACATTCTGGCTGCACTTCTTCTAGGACAGATTTGTAAATTCTTTTAGCAGTCCATGGTACTTTCAGCATTCTTCACTAGTACCACAACTCAAAAGCATCAACTCTTCTTCAGTCTTCCTTCATGCATATGAGACGATTGAAAAGACCATGGCTTTGGCTAGACATACCTTAGTCTTCAAAGTGACACCTTTGCTTCTTAACTCTTCAAAGAAGTCTTTTGTGGTGTATTTTGCCAGCACAATATGACATCTAATTTCTTGACTATTGGTTCCATGGACATTGATTTTGTTGATTCATGTAAGATGAAACCCCCGACAACTTCAGTCTGTCTTCATTTATTGTGATGTTACTTATTGGTCCAGTTATGAGGATTTTTGTTTTCTTTATGTTGAGATGTATTCCATATTAAAGATTGTATTCTTTGATCTTCATCAGTAAATGCTTCAACCATCTTCACATTCAGCAAGCAAGGTTGTGTCATTTGCATATCACAAATTGCTAATGAGTCTTCCTCCAATCCTGATGCCATATTCTACCACTTCTCTGTCAGATTGTTGTACTGTGGTAGCTTGGGTGTTGCTGTGAGAGTGAAGGCTATGCCATCATATTTCAAATACAGCAGGATCACGCATGGTGGACAGGTTTCATTGGAGCTTCCAGACTAAGACAGACTGGGAAAAAGTGTGGAGCCATCCATTTCTGAAAAAATTGGCCACTGAATTTATTGATATAGTGAAATAATAATAATAGTAATAATAATAACTCACCTCGAATTCATGCCATGTGTCAGATACTTTGATAAGTGATTTACATTAATCATACTGTAATCTTCACAAGAATCCTATGAAGTGGTTACTGTCATTACCTTCATTTGACACATGAAAAACCAGATATAGGGATAGATTATGAGCTAATTAAGGTCCCCTGATGGGCAGTGACTAAACCATGATTGAAGCCTTGATAGTCTATCTTTAGAGCCCTCATGCTTATGCATTTTCATATCACAAACATATGCATATCATTTCTATTTTTTAGTAATTTTTTTAAGCTCCTCAACTAAAGTGAAACCAGGAAGATTCATGATTCTTACTTGAAAATTTTAAATCAATTATGCTATTTATCTCTATTATTAGATTTTAATCAGGCAATAGCAAACCACATAGGATTTATAAACTCATAGAATGTTGGAGCTGGTGTGAGTGGACTCAGGGACCCCTTATACTATCATCTAGTCCTATAGACTTACGTCATAATTTTAGACATTGACTGGTTGAGGTTGATTTAGATTTCTGTAGAAAGATTAGATCTCTAGTCCAATCACTTGGTCTGTGGTATTGAGTTATCCATACCAGTTGGATTTCTGTCTTCATGTTATTGTCTAATGGGTAGGGACATCCTTCAGTTTCTATTTCTGCTCCACAAGAACATTCTTATCATCAAGGACACAGCCTGTGATAGAACATAGCTGTCAAGCACACTAACATGACTTGACAAAAATATTGCCTGCATGGTGTGGTAGAACTGCCTACAGAGTTATATGATTACAACTGTTACAGGGGTGTCATTCTGTCCTTGCTTTTATTTCTTCTTCTTCTTTTTTTTTAATTTTATAATTAGTGGCAGTGCACTTTTTATGTATGGAGGCTGCATCTGCTTTGGTCTGATTAAAGTTGATAGTTTTTTTATGTTATCAGCAATTATAATCTTTTGTTGCATTTTTAGAATGGCTCTTGCAGGAAATTTGAATACTTTCTTTTTAAATGGTCTCTGAGTTCTTACCTAAGTTAACAGCAAAGTGTTTCAGTGCCACCCTCCCCTGAGAATTAATCACAGCCTAAACAAAAGGTCATTTCACCATGCTAATGCTCCTCTTGGAGAGCTTTGTATAGCTATGTAAATAGTTAATTAGAAACTACTTCTGATGTTATTTTTCATAATAAATGCTTATTTGTCTCTGGACCTTTTCTTTGAATTAATTTCTTTCTATTTAATTTTAGCTAACATGATGCTTGTTTGATGCAGAAGTCTCCAATGGGTCTTGTTAACCTTTAGCTCTATGCTTGCCTTTTGAACACTGGGAATTACTCTGAAATTCATAGCTGCTTACTACACCAAACACTGAAAACCACTTTAATATTCTCATCGTCCTTCTGAAAATGCTTTCCCTGAAGTCACTATCAACAATCTAAACACCGCATCCTCACAACCCTTTCTTAGTATTCATTCTCTTTAAACTCTGTATAATCTGATACTGTTAACTGTGTTCTCCTTGAAACTTTCTTATTTGATTTCCATTTTGAACATTACTTACTATGCTGGTTTTTTTTTTTTTGTTGTTGTTGTTCTTATTTCTCTTTCTGTTTCTTACAAGTACTAGGTTGAACCATATGAGATAGATGCTTTAGTTCAAAAACTCCAGTGTTGTGTCTCCAGTCCTCCACTCTTTTCTTTGGTGAATTTGAGTCTCATGTTGACATTATATCACCTTATTTTGTTTTACTTGGCCTTTATAGTAGGCTGATACCAAAAATCACCTTAATTTTGAGGTTTTCTTTGTTGAAAAATGTTAGTTTGTTAACCTTTACTCCTGCTTAATTACTTTAAATTTGTTCATTGTAACTTCAAGCAAGCTATGTAGTTTATGAAAGTTTAAAACTTGGAACAAAAGTTACAAATGCTAGCTAATGTCTGGATGATTGTATTTTATCTTTTTGTAGTCAGAAATGTAAAGTATTAAGAAGCAGAGATGCATTTTGAGGGCTAAGATGCTCCTAACCTGAACCATGGTATTTTCAGTTGCCCCATATGCATGCAAAAGTTGGGCAATGAATCAGGAAGATCAAAAAAGAATTGATGCTGTTGGCCAAAAATACTGAATATACCATGGAGTGCTGGAAGCACAAACAAATCTGTCTTGGAGTAAGTCCAACCAGAATGTTCCTTAGAAGCAAGGATGGTGAGACTTCATCTCACATTCTTTGGTGATGTTATCAGGAGGAAGCAGTCCGTAGAGAAGGGCATCATGTTTGGTAAAGTTGAGGGTCAATGAAAAAGAGAAAGATAACTCAACGAGATGGACTGACACAGTGGCTGCAACAATGGGCTCAAATTTAGCAGTAGTTGTGAGGGTGGCATGGAACTGGGCAGTGTTTCATCCTGTTGTACGTAGGGTAGCTGTGAGTCGGAATTAACTTGACAACACCACCGACAACAGTCAGAATTTTTGGATGTTTTCACCATCTAACCAAAAGAAACACCCCTCTTCCCTGGCCTAAATAAACTAAGAAATTAGACAGGAATAAAATTTATGGTGACCAAAACTTCACCATTGTTGCTGAACAGCTCTGTACTGGAGAATGTGGTTTGTACCTGTGGGCAAGTGAGCTTCCTAATACTGAATTAAACAAGCTTCTTGAGCCCCAGGCAGTACGGCACTGGATACCTCTTCCCTGGAGGAACCTTGCAGAATTTAGAGTACTCTCTAGGAGAGACCTGCTTCCTACTGGAAATGTGCTGAGCTTCTTCCAAAATGAATAATCAGATAAGTCACATCTCCCCTGAAAGGAGATAGAGACTACCTGGAAAGAAACAAGCTGTCCTAGAAAATAAATATTCTTCTTAACAGTGTTAACCCTCTTGGGATAATATAGTGGTTAGAATAAATGGTATGGGTAGTAATAATGGATTTATCCCAGTATATTTCATAAAAGGAGGAGTTGAGATTTCACGTAACGCTTTGCCTTAAAGAGCTATAAGTTTTCATGTATTTGATGTGTGAACTAGGGTGACACTTGGTTACACATTGGTGATTTTCAAAAATGTGATGTTGATCCTCAGTATGCTTCTGCAGTTGGCAATACTTTTATCTTACATGTTAATGATAAATGACACTGGCACCAAACTTGTTACAGTATTAATATTCTTCACCACTAGCTTATTGTAAGTATTTACTTCCCTCAGGCACCAACTAATAACTATTTCTAAAACTGTACAAGAGGCTAATTCAAATGAGATTATATTTGGAAAGATTTGCCTAGTAATCTCTCTGAAGTTGTTGGTTTGCATACTTAATTAATAAAAAGCTATAAGAGAATGTTTCTGTCATAATTTCATGTTTTAGTATAATATAAAAATAGTCTATTTCATTTTGTATAATCATGTAACTGCATTGAAGACAGACCATTCTTTGAATTGAAAATTTTGAGAAATATACTGATATTATGCCCATAGATTTTCATGCCTTTATGTATAGTAATCAAGAGTCAGGACCCACCCCCCAGAGGCAGGAAAGGGGGGAAGTGCCGGGCACCACAAAGCAGCAGGATCCAGGTAGGAATTAGGCAAGGGGAGGGCAGAGAGGTTTCCAATAGCTAAGGGAGACAAACTTGTCTGTCAGTTTGTAATCCTGTGGGGCTTGCACACTGCTGTGAGGCTTGATGCTGTGCCATTGATGTTTCAAATGCAAGCAGGGTTGCACATGGTACACAGGTTTCAATGCAGCTTACAGACTGAGACAGACTAGGACGAAGGAAGAGGTCATCCCCTTCTCAAAAACTGGCCATGGACAACCTTATGAACAGCAGAGAAACACTGTCTGATACATTACTGTCTGATACATCACTTTATGATTAGCCTGGAAACATTGTCTGACACAATGCAGGAAGATGAGTCCCTTGGGTGGGAAGGCATTCAAAACAGGATTGGGAAAGAGCTGCCTCATCAGAGTAGAACCAACCTTAACGATATGGATAAAGTAAATCTTTCAGGACCTCCATGTGCTGATATGGTCTAACTCAAATTGAGGAGAAACAGCTGCAAACATCCATTGATAATCGGAACATGGAATGTATGAAGTATGAATCTAGGAAAATTGGAAGTTGTCAAAAATGAAATGGAATGCATAAAGATTGATATGGACCAGTTTTGGCCATTTTGAATTAGACAACCATATGATCTACTATGCCAGGAATGACAATTTGAAGAGAAATGGCATGGTATTCATCAAAACAAAGGATGTTTCAAGATCTGTCTTGAAATCCAAAGCTGTCAGTGATAGGATAATATCCATACGCCTACAAGGAAGACCCATTAATACTACAATTCAGTTTTACACAGCAACCACCAAAGTCAAAGATGAGGAAACTGAAGATTTTTACCAACTTCTGCAGTCTGAAATTGACTGAGCATGCAATCAAGATGTGTTAATTATCACTGGTGATTGGAATGCAAAAGTTAGAAACAAAGAAGAATCACCAGTAGCTGGCAAATTTGGCCTTGGTGACAGAAATAACACTGGAGATAGCATGATAGAATTTTGCAAGACCAATGACTTATTCATTGCAAATGTCTTTTTTCAACAACACAAACGGGGGCTATACATGTGGACTTCACCAGACGGAGTACATGGGAATCCGACTGACTACATCTGTGGCAAGAGGTGATGGACAAGCTCAATATCTTCAGCCACAACAAGGCCAGGAGCTGATTGAGAACAGACCGTCAACTGCTCATATGCACGTTCAAGTTGAAGTTGAAGACAATTAAAACAAGTCCATGAGAGCCAAAATATGACTTTGAATATAACCTTCCTGAATTTAGAGACCATCTAAAAAATAGATTTGATGCATTGAACACCAGTGACCAAAAATCACAAGAATTGTGGGGTGACATCAAGAGCATCATCCATGAAGAAAGCAAGAGGTCATTAAAAATACAAGAAAGAAAGAAAAGACAAAAATGGATGTGAGAAGAGACTCTGAAACTTGCCCTTGAGTGAAGAGTAGCTAAAGCAAATGGAAGAAATGACAAGATAAAAGAGCTGAATAGAAGATTTCAAAAAGCAGCTCCAGGAGACAAGGCCAATTTCTATAATGAGATGTGCAAAGACCTGGAATTAGAAAATCAAAAGGGAGGAACACACTCTGCATTTCTCAAGCTGAAAGAACTGAGGAAAAAATTTAACCCTCGAGTTGCAATATTGAAAGATTCTGTGGGCAAAATATTGACTGATGCAGGAAGCATCAAAAGAAGAAGGGAGGAATACACAGTCACTGTACCAAAAAGAACTGGTCAAGCTTCATCCATTTTAGGAGGTAGCATATGTTCAAGAACCAATGGTATTGAAGGAAGAAGTTGAAGATGCACTGAAGTAATTGGCAAAAAACAAGGCTCCAGGAATTGACAAAATACCCATTGAGATGATTCAATAAATAGAGACACTCACTCAGCTATGCCAAGAGATTTGGAAGACAACTACCTGGCCAACTTACTGAAAGAGATCCATATTTGTACCTATTCCAAAGAAAAGTGATCCCACAGAATGTGGAAATTATTGAACAGTATCATTAATATTACATGCAAGTAAAATATTACTGAAGATAATTCAAAAACGGTTGCAGCAGTATGTTGACAGAGAATTTCCAGAAATGCAAGCTGGATTATAGAAGAGGACGTGGAACAACGGATATCATTGCTAATGTCAGATGGATCTTGGCTCAAAGCAAAGAATACCAGAAAGATGTTTACTTGTGTTTTCTTGACTATGCAAAAACATTTGATTTTGTGTATCATGACAAATTATGGATAACATTGAGAAGAATGGGAATTTCAGAACACTTAATTGTACTCATGAGGAACCCATACATAGACCAGGAATCTGTCGTTTGAACAGAACAAGGGGACACTGCGTGGTTTAAAATCAAGAGGGGAGTGCATCAAGGTTGTATCCTTTCACCATACTTAATCTGTATGCTGAGCAAATAATCTGAGAAGCTGGACAATATGAAGAAGAATATGACATCAGGATTGGAGGAAGAATCATTAACAACCTGCAGTACACTGATGACACAACTTTGCTGGCTGATGAAGATTGAAGAATACGGTCTGCAGTATGGATTACATCTCAATATAAAGAAAACAAAAATCCTCACAACTGGACCTATAAGCAGCATCACGATAAATGGAGAAAAGATTGAAGTTGTCAAAGATTTCACATTGCTTGGTTCTGTAATTGACACCAATGGAAGCAGCAGTCAGGACATCGGATGACATACAGCACTGGGCAAATTGGCTACAAAGGACCTCTTTTGAGTGCTGAAGAGCAAAGATGTCTCTTTGAGGTCTAAGGTGTGCCTGACACAAGCCATGGTATTTTCAGTTGCCTCATATGCATGTGAGAGCTGGACAATGAATACAGAAGACCAAAGAAGAGTTGATGCTTTTGAGTTGTAGTGTTGGCAAAAGAATGCTGAAAGTATCGTGGACTGCTACAAGAACTAACAGCTCTGTCCTGGAGGAAGTACAGCCGGAATGCTTGTTGGAAGCAAGAATGGCCAGACTTCATCTCACCTACTTTGGTCATGTTGTCAGAAGGGACCATCCCCTGGAGAAGGATGTCATGGTAAGGTAGAGAGTCGATGAAAGAGGGGAAGGCCCTCAACAAGATGGATTGACATGGTGGCAGTGGCAGTGGGCTCAAGTATAGCAAGGATTGTGGAGCTGGTGCAGGACTGGGCAGTGTTTTGTTCTGCTGTGCATAGGGTCTCTATGAGTCAGAGACGATGGCACCTAACAACAACAACAACATGTACAGTAATATTCAACAGTGATCAATTCATAGAGGGATATATTTGTGAAGGTTTTGGTGACAAATCAATTTATACTATGTAAATAAACCAAAAAACCAAAGCCAATGCCATTGGGTTGATTCCGACTCATAGCAACTCCCATTGGGTTTCTGAGGCAGTAAATCTTTATGGAAGTAGATTGCCCAGTCTTCCTTCTCTGGAATACCTGGTAGGTTTGAACCACCAACCTTCTGTTTAGAAGTCAGTTGCCTCAGGCACTGTACCACCAGAGCTCCTATACTATATAAATATCAAACCAAACCAAACTCACTGCTGTCGAATCAGATCCAACTCATAGCGACCCCTCATTGGGTTTCCGAGGTGGTATCACTATGGAAGTAGATTGCCCAACCTCCGTTCTGAGGAGTGGCTGGTGGGTTTCAACTGCCAGCCTTCTGGTTAGCAGTCAAATGCCTTAGGCACTATGCCATCAGAGCTCCTATATTCTAAACTGTAATGAGTATAATTAATGTTCACTATTTAAATAGTCATTAAAGTTTAGATTAGTGGTCAAATAACCATTACAACAAAGTCTGAAACACAATAACACTATTTAAGCAATTGCTGTTGAGTCAGTTTCAACTAATGGTGAATTCATGTATGCCACAGTTGAACTGTGCTCCAGAGGGTTTTCAATAGCTGATTTTTTGGAAGGAGATTTCCAGGCCTCTCTTCTGAAGTACCTTTGGGTGGACTTGAACCTCTTACCTTTTGGTAGCAGCCAAGTGTGTTAGCTGCTTGTTCTACTCAAGGACTCCACTATATAAGTGTCTGCTAATGAAAGCCTACATAAATACGGGAGCTCTGTAGCATATTGGCTAAGGCACTTGACTGCTAATCAGAAGGCTGGTGGTTCAAACCCACCAGCCACTCCTTGGAAGGAAGATAGGGCAATCTACTGTTGTAGTGATACTGCCTCGGCAACCCAAGGAGGGGTCGCTATGAGTCGGGTCTGACTCAACTGCACATAACAACAACAACAGCAACAACAATTAAGAATAGAATTTCTAAGCAAGAATGATACTCTAGATCTTAATGGACTTTATATCTTTATCTCTTTTCTATAAATACAGTTTGTTGACTATCCAAAGAGTGTGATGTGGCTCTTTGTTTTGCTTGTTCATTCCTTATGTATATGAGACAAATCTCAATAGATTAAAAGTAGGAAGCAATACTGCCTGAATGCTTAGAGATGAAAGAACACTAACATCTAAATAATAATTCCTTATATTCATTCTGTTTGTGGAGACACTGATCATATAAAATAATTCCTATGTCTGTTATTTTTGTTATAATATAGACATTACATTTCTGACTAAAAGGTTATAAAATGTGAATTGCAGTAAATTTCTACAGATTAAAAGAAAATGTCATTAGTGACATTTGCTACACAAAGGTTGCCCTTTGAAATTATTTAATTTCCTCAAAGCTTTCATGCTGTGAAGGTTATTTTCACAAAGAGTCTTTTGCTGTATGTCATCATAATGCCAAACATTTTATTAAGGTAAAATAGGCATTTACACTATGACTATTATATTTTGTTTCAATTTTGTGATCTCAGATCTCTCTTCATAAAATCATGTTATGTTAAATTTTGATCATGATGTTTCCATGCTGTAAAGTCTCCAATGGACCCTATTTGCTTTGAGAATAATTATAAAATATGAAGTACAATTATAAATAATTACAAGTTTACCAAGGTTCCTGGGTAGCACAGTTTACAAGTGACTACTAACCAAGAGGCTGGCAGATCAAATCCACATAACAGTGCTGTGGAAGGAAGGCCTGGTGATCTACTTCCCAAGCCTGGTGATCTGCTTCCATATAATTACAGCCATTGCAAATGCTTTGGAGCATAGTTCTACTCTGACACACATAGGGTTGCCATGGGTCAGAATCAATTTAACAACCATGTGTGCGTATACATATGCATATATGTATATGTATATATATATGGCTTTTTGCTTAGGGGTGGCTCTGTTTTAAGGCTGGGGCCAAGGTAGGTGGGCATGTGGCTCAAGGGCTGCTTTTCACTTGGGGGCAGCTCTATTTTAAGTCTGGGGCCCGAGGTAGGCAGGCATGGGGCTCAGGCACTTCTTTCACTTGGAGACAGCTCTATTTTAAGGCTGGGGCCTGAGGTAGGCAGGTACAGAGGGGTTGTGAACAACTAAGGGAAATGAACTTATCATCCTATGGTGGCTAATGTGTTGCTGTGAGGCTGGAGGCTGTGCCACCAGTGTTGCAAAATACCAGCAGGGTTACCCATGGTGGACAGGTTTCAGCAGAGCTTCTAGGCTAAGACAGACTCGGAAGGAGGAAGAGGCCATCTACTTCTCAGACAAGTGACCAGTGAAAATGTTATGAATAGGAGTGAAACACTGTCTGATATATTACTGGAAAACTTTCTGAATAGCCCTAAAACGTTGTCCCATATAGTGCTGGAAGATGAGCTCATCAGGTCGGAAGGCACTCAAAATTTGGCTGGAGAAGAGCTGACTCCTCAGAGTGGAGATGACCTTAATGATATGGATAGAGTAAAGCTTTCAGGATTTCCATGGGCTGATGTAGCACAACTCAACATGAGTAGAAACAGACACAAACATCCATTAATAATAGGAACATAGAATGTATGAAGTATGAATCTAGGAAAATTGAAAGTTGTCAAAAATGAAATGGAACACATAAAGATTGATATTCTGGGCATTAGTGAGCTGAAATGGACTGGTATTGACCATCTTGAATTAGACAACCAAATGATCTACTATGCTGGGAATGACAAATTGAAGAGGAATGGTGTGGCATTCATCATCACAAAGACTGTTTTAAGATCTGTCCTGAAGTACAACACTGCCAGTGATAGGGTAATATTCATATGCCTCTAAGGAAAACCAGTTATTACTACTATATTCAAATCTGTGCACCAACCACCAAAGCCAAAGATGAGGAAATTGAAGATTTCTACCAACTTCTGCAGTCTGAAATTGACCAAACATGCAATCAAGATGTGTTGATTATCACTGGTTACTGGAATGCAAAAGTTGGAAACAAAGAATAGTTACCAGTAGTTGGAAAATATGGCCTTGGTGATAGAAATAATGGTGGAGATCATGTGATAGAATTTTGCAAGACCAATGACTTATTCATTGCAAATACCTTTTTTCAACAACACAAATGACAGCTATACATGTGGACTTCACCAGATGGAATACACAGGACTCAGATTGACTACATTTGTGGCAAGAGGTTATGGAGAAGTTCAATATCTTCGGCCAAAACAAGCCCAGGAGCTGATTGTGGAACAGACCATCAACTGCTCATACGCACGTTCAAGTTGAAATTGAAGACAATTAAAACAAGTCCATGAGAGCCAAAATATGACTTTGATAATATCCTTCCTGAAGTTAGAGACCATTTGAAGAATAGATTTGATGCATTGAACAGCAATGACTGAAAACCAGAATAATTGTGGGATGACATCAAGAACATCATCCGTGAAGAAAACAAGAGGTTATTAAAAAGACAAGAAAGGAAGAAAAGACCAAATACGTGTTAGAAGAGACTCTGAAATTTGCCTTTTAATGGAGAGTAGCTAAAGCAAATGGAAAAAATGAAAAGAAGAAAGAACTGAACAAAAGATTTCAAAGAGCAGCTTGAGCAGACAAAGCCAATTACTATAATGAAATGTGGGAGCTCTGGTAGTGTAGTGCCTAAGGCACTTGACTTGCTAACCAGAAGCCTGGCGGTTCAAACCCACCAGCCACTCCTCGGAAAGAAGATGGGGAAATCTACTTCCGTAGTGATACTGCCTCGGAGGGGTCACTATGAGTTGGGTCTGACTCCAGGGCACATAACAACAACAACATAATGAAATGTGCAAAGACCTGAAGTTAGAAAAACAAAAGGGAAGAACACACTCAGCATTTCTCAAGCTGAAAGAACTGAGGAAAAAAAATTTAAGCCTCGAGTTGCAATACTGAAAGATTCTATGGACAAATGATGTAGGAAACATCAAAAGAAGATGGAAGGAATACGCAGAGTCACTGTACCAAAAAGAATTGATCGATATTCATCCTTTTCAGGAGGTGGCATATGTTCAAGAGCCAATGTCATTGAAAAGGAAGAAGTAGAAGTTGCACTGAAGGAAGTGGTGAAGAACAAGGCTCCAGGAATTGATGAAATACCCATTGAGATGTTTCAACAAACAGATGCCCCACTGGAGGTACTCACTCAGCTATGCCAAGAAATTTGGAAGACAGCTACCTGACCAACTGACAGGAAGAGATCCATATTTGTATCCATTCCAAAGAAAGGTGATCCCACAGAATGTGGAAATTATCAAACAATATCATTAATATCACATGCAGGTAAAATATTACTGAAGATAATTCAAAAATGGTTGCAGCAATATGTTGACAGAGAGCTTCCAGAAATGCAAGCTGGATCCAGAAGGCGATGTGGAACGAGGGATATCATTGCTGATGTCAGATGGATCTTAGCTGAAAGCAAAGAATACCAGAAAGATGTTTACTTATGTTTTATTGACTATGCAAAAGCATTTGATTGTGTAGATCATAACAAATTATGGATAACATTGAGAAGAATTGGAATTCCAGAACACTTAATTGTGCTCATGAGGAATGTGTACATAGACCATGTTCAGTTCGAACTGAACAAGGGAATACTGCATGGTTGAAAACCAGGAAGGGATTGTGTCAGGGTTGTATCCTTTCACTAATTCAGTGTGTATGCTGAGCAAATAATCCAAGAAGCTGGATTATACAAAGAATGTGGCATCAGGATTGGAGGAAGACTTATTAACAACCTGTGATATGGAGATGACACGATTTTGCTGAAAGTGAGGATGACTTGAAGCACTTACTGATGAAGATTAGACTACAGTCTGCAGTATGGATTGCATCTCAAAATAAAGAAAACAAAAATCCTTACAACTAGTCCAATAAACAGCTTCACAATAAATGGAGAAAAGATTGAAGTTGTCAAGGACTTCGTATTACTTCGTTCTACTGTGAACACCAATGGAAGCAGCAGTCAAGACATCAGAGGACATACTGCATTGGGCACATCTTCTGCAGAAGACCTTTTTCAAGTGCTGAAGAGCAAAGATGTCTCCTTGTAGACTGAGGTGTACCTAACCCAAGCCATGGTATTTTCAATCGCCTCTTATGCATGTGAGAGCTGGACAATGAATAAGGAAGACCAAAGAAGAGTTTTGCAGGTGTGGTGTTGGAGAAGGATGCTAAGAGTACTATGGGCTGCTAAAAGGACTAACAAACCTGTCCTGGAAGAAGTGCAGCTGGAATGCTCCTTGGAAGCGAGAATGGGCAGATTTTGTCTCACCTACCTTGGTCATGTTATCAGAAGGATTCCCTGGAGAAGGATATCATGCTTGGTAAAGTGGAGGGTCAACGAACAAAGGGAAGGCCCTCAAAAAGATGGATTGACACAGTGGCTGAAACAAAATGGATTGACACAGTGGCTGAAACGATAGGCTCAGGTAAAACAACGATTGTGAGGCTGGCATAGGACTGGGCAGTGTTTTGTTCTGCTGTGCATAGGGTAGCTATGAGTCAGAGACAACTCGATGGCACTTAACAACAACAACCACCAATATATATTTATATGTGTATATTGTTTGTTGTTGTTGTTGTTATGTGCCATCGAGTCAAACCCGACTCATAGTGACCCCTCCTTAGGTTTCCGAGGCAGTATCACTATGGAAGTAGGATTGCCCAACCTTCCTTCCGAGGAGTGGCTGGTGGGTTTGAACTGCCAGCCGTCTGGGTAGCAGGC
>NW_006921632.1:11204758-11252048 GCF_000298275.1 Orycteropus afer afer | reverse complement strand
ATTATATACATATGACAGCTCTGGTGGTATAGTGCCTAAGACATTGGACTGCTAACCAGAAGGCTGGAGGTTCAAGCCCACCACTCCTCGGAAGGAAGATTGGGAAATCTACTTCTGTTGAGATACCACCTTGGAAACCCAAGGAGGGGTCGCTATGAGTTGGGATCAACTTGACGGCAGTGAGTTTGTTCATATATATATGTATATTTATCACTGTGTAACAAATCATCCCAAAACTTAGTGGGTTGAAACCACAATAAGTGCTTATTGTATCACAAGGTTTCTCTGGGTAAAGCATTTAGGAGCAGTTTGGCTGGGTTGTTCTAGCTTGGGATCTCTCATGAAGTTGCAGTTAATGTAATGGCCAAGACTACAGTCATCTAAAGGCTTGACTGGAGAATTCTCTTCCCACATGGCTCTTTCAAATGGATGGCACGTTGGTGCTAGCTGTTGACTGGAGCTTTCAGTTTTATCGGTGTTCTGTATTTTATTTTTGCCTTCAATTTAATTATCTTTTGCTTCTATGTTTAATAGCTCCTTTCTTTTGCTTTTTATGAGCTTATTATATTTTTACCTTACTTTAGTTGGACATTTATTTATAGACCTTATAGCCTTTCTTTTCTATTTATAAGCAATTTAAGATTGTAGTGAAAAATAAAAAATAAAAATATATTTAAAAATAAAGATTGCAGTGAATGTCACAATACAAAATATGTATGAATTGTTGAATGGGAAACCAAGTTGCTGTGCAAACTTTCACCCAAATCAGAATTAAAAAAAAAAAATTAAGTTTCCCACTTTGTACTGTTTTGCTGCATTCCAAATATTTGATATGTAGTAGTTTGATGATTATTTACCTCTAAGTATTTCTTGGGAGCTCTGGTTTTCTTAGTTTCCTTGTGGATTTTTGTTTCATGAATGAATTCTTTTGAAATGTATTTAAATTTCTGAAGGTTAAATGTATAAAAATCATCTAATTTTTTGTTACTAATTTCTAATTTGATTGCATTTTGTTTGCAAATGTGCTCTGTGTGATATGTAATCTTTGAATTTTGTAGTATCATACATGGTCAATATTTCAAGTGTCAGTGCATGCTGGAAGAGAATGTGCATTCTCTCGTTACAGGCAGAGTTCAATATACATCCATTCAATAAAAAAAAATTAATTGTGTTATTCAAATCTTCTGTTTCCTTGTTAGTTTTTTTTTTTTTTTTTTTTATGACCTATTAGCATAGTGCCTAAGGCACTTGACTGCTAACCAGAAGGCTGGCGGTTCAAACCCACCAGCCACTCCTGGGAAGGAAGGTTGGGCAATCTACTTCTGTAGTGATACCGCCTGGGAAACCCAAGGAGTCGGGTCTGAGTAGATGGCACATAACAGCAACAACAACAACAACAAAAATGAGGGATGTTAATCTCACATCTAATAGTGGATTTCTTAATTCTTCCTATAATTCTATCAGATTTTGTTTAATATATTTTGAATCTATTATAAAATAAAAACCAAAATCACTGCCTTTGAGTCGGATCCGACTCACAGCGACCCCTCCTTGGGTTTCTGAGGGGAACTATGGAAGTAGGTTGTCCAGTACTTGATACATACAACCAAAATTCTCATATTTGCTTTATTTCTAATATAGTTTTATGACTTAAAATTTATTTTATCTGGAATTAATACTTAGCTTTCTCCCTCACATTGCTTTTTAACTTAAAATTTATTATGTCTGAACTTAATATGTAGCTACATTTCTTATGATTAGTTTTGTCAATAACGTATTTTTTAGCCTATTATGTCCAACTTTCTGAATACCTGCAAAGACACGCATGGATTTTGTTTTTCTATCTAAGGTGATAATTATTGTCTTTAACTAGCAAAATTTATGAATTTACACTTTTATTAGGACTTGATTCTATTGCCTTTTTGTGTGTTTTCTATTTGTACAGCTTTTCCTGTTATTTCTTCTTTTTTACTTCCTTTTCTATTTATTTTAGACTGATAGTATTTTATTCCTTCGTTTTTTCCCTTCTGTCATTCAGCAAAATCGTTTTGAGATTTACCTGGTGGTCATGCTAAGCTGAAGAGGCAGGTTTGCATACGTGACAGGGCAAAGTATTGGAGAGGAGGGAACTTCACAGAGAGAGAATGCCAGAGATCTGCAGATCCCCTTGCACACGCCTGGTGGAAACCACCCAAGGAGCAGGACCTCAGTATCCTTGGAGCTCACTTAGGGTCAACAAAATAGTTTGTGTTCCCACAGGCACAGAGGCAAAACCTTGAAATTTGTGGTGCACCAGGTAGAGTACTCAGAAGTTGGTTTGTTGTTGTTAGCTACCATCAAGTCAGCCCACCCCTCATGGTGACCCCGTGCACAAGGGAATGAAATGCTTCCTGGTCCTGCTTGATTTCCATGATCAGTTGTGCATTGAACTGTTGTGATCCATGGGGCTTTCACTGACTGATTTTCTGAAGTAGGTCACCAGGCCTTCCTTTCTAATGCATCTTAGCCTGCAAACTCCTTTGGTAGAATTCTTGCCTTCCATGAGGGAAACCAGGTTGTGATTCTCAGCCAGTGCATTTCATGTGCAGCCTGTTCTCGTCTAACAAAGCTTAAAAGCAAGACTCATAAAGATCAAACTCTTTCCAAATAAATGCATTCCAGAGCAAAACTCCAGTATAATCACAGGAATACAAAATTATCTCGCACCCAAGGTAAAAATTTTCAGTGTCTGGTGGTATCCATACAAAAGTCATCAGGCACGCAATGAAGCAGGAAAATGTGACCTATGATAAGAAAAAAAATGAATAAAACAAACTCAGACATGCCACTGATGACATCATAATACAAAACTTATGCTTTGTAACTACTAAGTTAAGGAGACAAAAATATTTGAAAGATAGTTATAAGTATATTCCATATCTTTAAGAAAGTAGAGGAATGTTTAAGCATGTTAAGCTGTGACACAGCAGATTTAAAGTCCTTTGTATATGGTAATTCCAGTATCCAGAGTTCTTGCATGGTCTGTATCTTTTATTTGCTCTTTCTGTCAACTCTCACTTGTGGTAACTTATTTCTTTTTTGTTTGGTGAATTTTTATTTTGAGTTCATATTTTATTAATGTAATCTATAGGAATTCTAAGGGTTTAATTAGGCTTGTTTGTCCAGAAAATATTTGTATTTGCCAAATTTGGGATCTAGGAGATATATAAAGATCGAAGCTGTCAAAGATTTCATATTACTTGGTTCTATAATCAACATTAATGGAAGCAGCGTCAAGACAGTAGATGATGTATTGCATTGGGCAGATCTGCTGCAAAAGACCTCTTTCAAGTGCTGAAGAGCAAAGATGTCTCCTTGAAGATTAAGGTGCACCTAACCCAAGACATGGTATTTTCAGTCGCCTCATATGCATGTGAGAGCTGGAGAATGAATAAGGAAGACCAAAGAAGAGTCTAAGCTTTTGAATTGTGGTGTTGGTGAAGAATATTGAAAGTACCGTGGACTGCTAAAAGAACTAACAAATCTGTCCTGGAAGAAGTGAAGCTACTTCTCCTTGGAAGTGAGAATGACCAGACTTTGTCTCACCTACTTTGGTCATGTTGTCAGAAGGGACCATTCCCTGGAGAAGGATATCATGCTTGGTAAAGGGGAGGGTCAATGAAAAAGGGGAGGGCCCTCAACAAGATGGATTGGCACAGTGTCTGCAACAATGGGCATAGCAAGGATCATGGGGCTGGCACAGCACTGGTCAGTGTTTTGTTCTATTATGCATAGGGTTGTTATGAGTTAGAGATGACTTGATGGCACCTAACAACAGCAACAGGAAATACTGTTCTCTTTGGATGACTTTAGACTCCTTGGACAATCCTGATTTACTATGGGAGATACATGTTCTGTTTTTCCACATTGTAGAGTCCCCAAACTAAGTTTTATTTATTTTTTTCCTCAGTATTTTTATGGGCCTTTGATCCCAAAGTAACCTTATATTTTAAATCTGGTTACTGGTACCTTTAAATTTTACCTCACTATTCTTCTGTTCCTTACTCCACCTTTCTTTGCATCAGGAAACGTATTTGTTGTTCATAGTACATAGTACTGACCAAGGAGATGGTAGGTACTCAACAAATGTGTAGTGCATGAAAATATGTAGTTAATTCTGAAAATATTATTGACCACATTGAGAATTTGACAAATGAGCTATGATTACAAGTATAAAAATCTCTAGAATTTAAAATTACACTTTTTTTCTAGTTTTTAATTTTTTTTAAACAAGTTTAAGAGACTATAGAGTAACTTCTATTTGATTTTAAATAAGCATTCTTTCCTAATCTGATTTTTTGCTCTGATTTTGTAAAAGGAAATTGATTCTTTTTTTCTTTCTCTCTCTCTCTTTTTTTTTTTTTAGAACTGGTTATTTTAAATTTCACCTTCAGTAAAAATACCTTTTTGGGTGCTAGTCATTTAAGTGATTTGCTGACCCTTTCTCATTTTGATTCTATTTTAATTTGAGCTTTAAAAATTATTAGAGAATGATGTAGGGTCCTTACTCTTGGCTTGAAATGAATGACAATAGATTTGTTCTGACACACTTTAAAGTACTTAAAAATATTCCTTGACATTGCTTCCAATTTGTTGTGTGACTTTAGTGGGTCCTTCTAACTACTGGCACCTCAGTTTCTTCATTTATTAAACAAAGGAGTGAAAATTCATTAATTTGGAATATTACTTGAAAAATGAAAAAAACATAACTGCAATTAAGATTTCTTCATTATTGATACTAATCATCTCTAATTTAAATTTCTATGTTATTAATTTTTAATATCATTTTTTGCTAAATCTATGAATGGGATGGTTAAAGAGCACAGTAAATTTTCACATGCAAGAAATCAGCCTGAAATAGACAACTTGGGAAAGGTTGTAAAAGAAAACCAGGTTCAGGATAGAAGAAGAAGGGAGTCAAAGAGACCTGAATACATTAATAAAGACAATGGGAGCACTTGAAATGTGGGTGTCAGGGCATAATCTTGTCCGCTGGTCTAGTTTTACTTTTATGGTTGTGGGAGAACCACATGCTTTCCCCCTGCTCCCCCCTCCATCATAGGGCACTGCCTCCAAACTTGTGATTGAACAGGATTGCTTGACTTAAGCACAGGATTGCTTGAGACTATGGGAATCAGCCTGCAGGGGATTGATTTTGACAGTTTAATTTTTCCTTTGTAATTGGATTATTCTTATGTCAGGAATGAAATAAAACCCTATTTTAAAGTCTAGGTACTATGGTTTTCCAAAACTGGTGTCAGTGTAATGATCATGATCTTTAAGGTTGTGTGTCAACTTGGCTGGGCCATGATTCTAAGTAGCTTAGCACTTGACGATGTTGTTATCCTCCATGATGAGGTCTAATAGTCACCTCCATGATGAGAACTGCTATGAGCAGTCAGTAAATTGAAAGGGAGTCTCCTTTCGGGTGTGGCCTGCTTCCAGTATATATGGGAAAGCTTTGGGAAAGGCTTTCTGCTGGATCTGGATCCTGCATGTGACTCATCATTATCTCTGGTTCCTGGACTTGAACCAGTGGCCTGCTGTATTGCCTGCGAGTTTTGGGATTGCTGTAATTGCAGCCTGTGAGCCAACAATCTGCCATTTTACCTGCGGATCTTGGATTTGTCAGCCCCTGCAGTTGTGTGAGTTGGGAGAAGTATCCAGCATGACATTGCCCCACAGACTTGGGACTTGCCAGCCTTTTACAACTGCGTGAGCCACTTCCTTGAGATAAATTTTCCTCTCTTTCTCTCTCTTTATAAGTTTTGCTTCTCTAGAGAACTGAGCTTAAAAGAATGATGATGATGTGAAAAATTTAATAGTAGTGATATTAATTCTAATAATAAGGAGCTATATTTTCTATTTCATTGGCCATTTCAAAATATGAAATCATGGTAACAGTAAGTGTCTACCGATTGAGAATATATTTTATTTATTTTTACTTTGAATTTAAAAATATGTTCAAGAAGTTTTATTACTACCTGTTGAAATAATAATGTTTTTTAATAATCATTTTAAACTCATGATAGCCATGTCTTATTAAGTGGAACTTGCTGGTATTTGATGTTTTTTTACCTTAAAAATATTATTTAATTTGATTCCTCTTCCTACATATTTAGAAAATATTGAACAAATTGATTCCATCAGAACTTTATTATTGTTACCAAAACCAAACCACAGCCACTGAGTTGATTCCGACTCATCATGACCCCCATTGGGTTTCTAAGGTGGTGAATCTTTATGGAAGTACATTGTGTTATCTTCCTTTTGGAGAGAGGCTCGTTGGTTTGAACCACCAACCTTCTGGTTAGCAGTCAAATGCCTTAGCACTGTGCCACCAGAAATCGACTCTGACTCATAGCTGCCCTACGTACAACAGAATGAAACACTGCCTGGTCCTGTGCCATCTTCATAATCTTTGCTGTGCTTGAGCTCATCATTGTAGCCACTGTGTCAATCCATCCTGTGTGTGTCTTCCCCTTTTTCGCTCACCCTCTACCAAGTGTGATATTCTTCTTCAGGGGCTGGTACTTTCTGACAACATGACCAAAGTACATGAGACAAAGTCTGGCCAGTCTCTATTCTGAGGAATAGTCCAGCTGTACTTTTTCAAGACAGATTTGTTGATTCTTCTGGTAGTCCATGGTATTTTCAGTATTCCTCTCTAACACTACAGTTCAAATGCATTAATTCTTCTTCAGGCTTCCTTACTCATTGTCCATCTCTCACATGCATATGAGGCTATTGAAAATACCATGGTTTGGGTTAGGCACACCTTAGTCTTCAAAGTGACATCTTTGCTCTTTAACAATTTAAAGAGGTCTTTTGCAGCAAATTTGTCCCGTGCAATACATGCTGCTTCTGTTGCATTTATTGTGGATCCAGGTAAAATGGAATCCCTGATAACTTTAGTCTTTTCTCCATTTATGCTAACTGGTCCATCAGAAGTATAGTGCATTATAATATTACATCTATGCATAAATTAAAATGCTGCTAACCTTCATCTTGGGCTATGAGATACCAGAAAACCAAACCCATTGCCACAGAGTCAATTCAGACTCACAGTGACCCTATAGGAGAGAGTAGAACTGGCCCATAGGTTTTCCAAAGCTATAAATCTTTACAGAGGCAGATTGCCACGTCTGCCTGTGGAGCAGCCAGTGAGTTTCAACTGCCAACCTTTAGGTTAGCAGTTGAGTGCTTAACCACTGCACCACCAGGTCTCATGATTCAGTATTCTTTTTATTAGATGGCCAATCTTCTTAAAGGAGGCCTCTTGGCACACTGGTTAAAGCACTCAGTGGCTCACCAACTGGCCATTGGTTCAAATCTACCAGCCACTCCATGGAAGAAAGATGTGGCTATTTGCTTTTGTAAAGATTTACAACCTTGGAAACCCTATGGAGCAGTTCTACTCTGTCCTATAGGTTCACTGTGAATTGGAACCAACAGGATGTCGCAGAATAACAACAGTCCTTCCTAAAAGGAAAAGTAATAGATAATGATAAATGAATGCCTTTTACATCCTTTTGGAGTCATGATTTTCCTTGAGTGATAATAAGCAATGCAAATTAGTTAATTCCAAGAATGGTTTAATGGAAAGAGCCAAATTGCAATGATAAATGTAGTATTTGAACTCTCTTAATAAAATGGATGGTTCATTACCATGCTTTCCTTTGGATAATATTTTATATCAACATGTATTTATTTGTAGAAATATATTTTACTAAAATGTTTTAATTCACACACTTCTAAAATTAACATTAAACTCTAGATCTGAAAACACTATCACTTTTGCTATTTTCTGATTGAAAACATGGGAATTATTTGTAACGTTAGAATCTGACTTTCTAACCACAATCTTATTTTCTTTTCTAGAGCCTTTTTGAATTGTATGTTGTAATATATATTTTTAGTATTATATGGGATTATTTTTCGATTTTCAGTGTTTGATTTTCTGTCAAATTCAGTGAATAACAAACATTTTATGAGTAAGCTCTCACTCCTAATAAGGAGTGGTAACCATCTGTGCTGTGTTTTTTAATTCTCTTTGTACACTGAAATAACGAGATTTGATCTGAATATTAATGGAATAGTGCCTTTAGGGTACCCAAGTTTTATGATCTTGTATTTATTGTTTAAAGCCATGTTTGTCTAACTAGAACAGCCTTTTCCTAATGATATTCTGGTGTGTGTGTGTGTTTCCCCAGATAATTTTCTCTGTTGATAAATTATTATCCATGGAATAATAATTGGTCATTTTTATTTTGTTTTAATTTTTCAATTAGTAAGTCTTAAATAAGAAAATAATTCCATGTTCTTATGAACTAGAAATTTACACAAATCTGTCATGAACACTTTAAATACTTATTTTAGTCTGGAAGTGAAGTTCAGTTAATTTTTAAGTTCTTTGAGCCAATTTCATTTTATCCCTTTTTCTCTTATCCTAGCTGTAAGAAATAAGGTTTACATTTATATTCAAGTATTCTAGTATTTAAAATGTTAAATATTAACTTGGCCTTTAAAGAATACTATCTGTGTTGCTGTAGGTTCATTTTATGTATCAAAGAGGCACTAATTGACAGATGAAAGAAAAGGAGGGATTTTTTCTTTTCTTTTTCTCTTAATAGGTAAGGATAGTCCTTCCCTCTCCCCATCTTCTTCTCTTTAAACTAAGATAGCAGTCCTTTGAGTTACCTGACTTTGTACTAATCCCTTACTTAAAAAGGAGTCATAAAATCCAGAATTGGACAGAATCTTAAGAATTCTGTAATCCAGTCTTTTAACCTGTAGCTGGTGAGTGAAGGGAACTTTCTACTTTCTGAGAAAGTCTACCTCTTAATCACGTTTTGACTGTCACTCCAATGTGTGAAATATTTAACAATGGAGAAGAGATCATCCTTGACCTGCATTTAAACGCTTACAGTATACACAGGAGTTAGTTGAGTGTTGTGGAAGGAGGAAGGTACAGCATGAGCATGCTGTTGTTAGTTTCCATAGTTGTTGTTGTTGTTATGTGCTGTCGAGTCAGCCCTGACTCATAGCGACCCCTCCTTGGGTTTCCGAGGCAGTATCACTACGGAAGTAGGATTGCCCAACCTTCCTTCCGAGGAGTGGCTGGTGGGTTTGAACCGCCAGCCTTCTGGTTAGCAGTCAAGTGCCTTAGCCACTATGCTACCAGAGCTCCTAGTTTCCATAGAGTAGATTCCAATTCATGTGTCATAGCTCTGGTGGCGTAGTGCCTAAGGCATTTGACTGCTAACCAGAAGGCTGACAGTTCAAACCCACTAGCCACTCCTCAGAAGGAAGGTTGGACAAGCTATTTCTGTAGTGATACCCTCTCGGAAACCCAAGGAGGGGTCGCTGTGAGTTGGATCAGACTCCACGGCAGTGAGTTTGGTTTGGTTTTGATAGAGTAGAACTGCTTCAAAGGATCTTCAAGACTGTAGCTTTCCAGAAGCAGGTCTCTAGGTCTCCCTTCCCAGGTGCGTCTGGGTGAGTTCAAACCTCCAACCTTTCACCTGGTAGTGGAATACTTAACTGTTTGCATCACCCAGGTACTCCCTAGAGGGTGCAGCTTGAGTATAGAAAACTACAATCTGTTTAATGTTAAGGTAATTAGAGTGAAAAGTAGGAAGTGATGTGAGAGGAGAGGTAAGGATGTCTTGTAAGTACCAAGTTAAGGAGGTTGGATTTTATACTAAAGAGAATGAAGATTATTGAAAGGATTTAAGTGAAGGCGTGGCATGGCCACATCTGTGTTTTAGTTAGAGCTATTGGCTAAATGGAGGATGGATTTTGCGTAAGAAATACCAGTTAGGAGCTTCTTGTATTCTCACCAAGAGATAATGTGTACCTAAATTATGGGATAAGAATATGGATGTATGGTTGTAAAAATGATAAAACTGCTGATTGAAATAGGAGGTTTGCAGAGGAAAAAATCAAGAATAAATTCTACCTTGAGTTACTTTTTAGAATGTTAGTAGGAGGAGACAATTTAGGAATGAGACGGGTCAGGGTAGAGATAGAGACATATTGTGTGTTGCGCAAACAATGTGGTTTTTGAATTCAGTCTTTGTGTACTGTGCTTGAATTACCAGTAGGATACCCAGGAGGATAGTGGGCAGGTGACTATTCCAGTTTAAAGCTTGGGAGGCAAAGTCTATGCTGGAGCTATTGGATGTAAAATCACAAAAATGGATGAGGTCACATAATGATAAGATAATGACAAAGGCTAAGGACAGACTAAGGAAAACATTAATATTTATGGGCCAAGTGGAAGAATGCCCAATATCAGAACTAAGGATATAAGGAAAGTAGAAAAAGAACAAGGAGTATTTGGTGTTAGGGAAGTCAAGAAAGTAGTATAAAAAATGAGAATGTGAACAACTGCTGTTTCCATTTGATAAGGTAGAGAAAAATACATGTCAACTGGATTTGACACTGGGGGAAATGGGATCATTAACAATATTTGCCAGAGCAATTTTAATAGAGTCTTTGTATCACAAGTAAAATCTCAGTGGGTGAGGGAGGTGAGGATTACTCTCAAAGTCTGGATGTGAAGGGAAAAGTGGATGGTAGTTCAAGGACATGGAGTCAAGAAGTCATTGTTTTTGGGATAGACTTAAGCTACTTTAAATGCTGAAGGAAAAGAACCAGGATAGAGGGAGAGATTGGAAATCATAGGAGAGAAAGGATGACTGAGGGTGATGGAAGGTTGTAGTGCTACAACAGAATATTGTTCATTCATTTATATGTTCATTATTTTTAGCCATTCAACAAATATTTATTGCATATTGCAACAAATATGCTATGTGCTGGGTCCCATGCCATGGTGACACAGTTGTAAGGAGGAGAAATGTGTTCCCCACATTTTATGGGTTATACGTAACAGTGGTACACACAGGTAGACAATGAATTACACAAAGTGTTGGGTCTTATGTCTTCTGAGGTTGAACATTTCAGTGTGATGACAGTGCGTCACCAGCAAGACTTATTTTCATTGTAGAATATTTCTTTTTGGAGGGCTTGAAGGCAGGTCTTGATTTTCCTTCTTGAATTAGCCCATTAGTATTGCATTCAGTGGAGTCCCTTGGTGGCACAAGCAGTTAAGCACTCAGATACTAACCTAAAGATTGGCACTTTGAATCCAACCAGAGGCATTTCAGAAGAAAGCTCTGGTGACTACTTCCAAGAGATTTCTATCTCTTGAAAATGTCTACTCTGAAACACATGGGGTCACCATGAATTGGAATTGACTCAGTGGTAATTGGTTATTTCCTTTAACAAATATTTCTTTGCTATGTATTCTTCTGGGCATTAAAGATATATAAAAAACAATAAAGGCTCCATTTGGGCAATTTAGACTCCATTCTTTCCTGCCTTATTTGGGCCTTTGCTGCATTGGTCATCTTGTATCTGCATTATCTTAGGATAATGCTAACTACACTAATAAAATTCTCTAAAATACATAATGACTGCAGGGCAATTCAATTTCTCACTCATATAAAGTACTAAATATGATAAACACTTCATAATGTGGATGAACCGGGAAGACATTATCCTGACTGAAATAAGTCAATTCCAAAAGGGACAAATATTGTATCAGTCCTAAACTCAACTACCATGGAGTCAGATCTGACTCATAGCGATCCCTCCTTGGGTTTTTGAGGCGGTATCACGACGGAAGTAGATTGCCCCAAATCAAGGAAAAGTTTATATATGGAAAGAAACATATTTTGGTGGTTACTAGGGATGGGACAGAAGAGGAGAGAAAATTGCTAACTAGGTAAGAGACACGTATTAATTTGGGTGAAGGGAAAGGCAATGTACAAAAGTCGGTGAACAGCACAGTATCTGTAACCAAACGGCAGACACAGAGAGTTGCACAAGAGTTACAGGCAGCAAAGGTCAACACTTTTACATACACAATCCTGCATTATCAGTAATAGTAAACATTAATCTATGAGTGGATACAAAGTTAGGCAGGCTCATGCCTGACCAAGTAAAGGTGCATGAATGGGGCTATATCCATGACCATATATAGGTTTGGCAGATGATATTTCTGCATATGTATTTGTATGTGCTGCAAAGATGTCCAGGTATATAGTAGAGCTACAGGGGACAAAGTTATGAAAAGTTCTTAGCCACTTCTTTGGTGTTATCGATCTACCTAAGTTGAGTGGGATCCTACCCAGGTCATTGTGTTCTTAATGGAGATGGATAATTTCCCTACTGGCCACATTGCTTTGGGCTTAACCTAGTCTCATTTCCTAGACTTCCAAGGCCATGATCATTGACACCTGTGCTTTCACCAGCATCCATGTAATCTTCTCCAAATGAGGTTCTGCCCCCTTTGAGGTCTAAATATTTGTATACCCCTGTGAACCTGCTCTGGTAGCATAGTGCCGAAGGCACTCAACTGCTAACTAGAAGGCTGGTGGTTCAAATCCACCAGCCACTTCTTGGAAGGAAGGTTGGGCAATCTACTTCCGTAGTGATACTGCTTCGGAAACCCAAGGAGGGGTCACTATGAGTCGGGGCCAACTTGACGGCACATAACAACAACAACAACATGAACCTGGAAGTCCTTTCTGTATCCATTCCCCTGCTTTTAACAACCTCGCAGGAGTAAGGCAAACCCATTTCTTATCTGGAAACATGTACACTATTCTCCTTTGAGATTCTTATGCTTTATTTATTTATTTATTTTATTCTTTATTTCTCACTAAGCCTCCTTGTGAGAACCACTCCTGAAGGAAAGACCTAGAACTCAGAACACAAAGGTCTGTCAGTGAGGAAGAAGGAAGATGTTCCTTTCCATTTTTTTTTTTTTTTTTTTTGCTGTTGAGTACAGAGCTACAAAAAGGTCAAGATACCAAATTTCTCCATTGCTCTTCCTCTTATACTTGTCGTATACTTTTATCTTCCAAAACATATGTGGGTTTAACATATAATTGTACTGAACTTCATTATTTATTTATTTATTTATTTATTTATTTTTCATTGTGATTTGGGTGAAAGCTTACAGTGCAATGTTCATGCACATTTTGTTTCATGACATTGATTGTAATCCCCATAATGTAACAGCTATTTTCCCACTTCTCCTGTGGTTACCTTTCTCCTGTGTCCTTCTTTCCTATGCATTCTTGCTCTCTGAGCTTCTCCCTGTGCACACTCTGCCCTTCTGATCTCTCGTGATTGATTGTTCTAAGGAGTGTACCTACCTGGTGTAAATGTTCACAATTTATGCCTGTCTGTTGGCTAAGAACTCTGGTGGCATAGTGCCTAAAGCATTTGACTGCTAACAAGAAGGCTGGTGGTTCAAAACCACCAGCCACTCCTCAGAAGATTGGGCAATCTACTTCCATAGAGATACTATCTCGGAAATCCAACAAGGGTCGTTATGAGTTGGAATTGACTTCATGGGCAGTGAGTTTGGTTTTGTTTTTGGTATTATTTGGCTGAAAACCATGAGAGTGAGTTCAATTCCAGGGCTGAGGGGTGACTAGGAACCATAGTCTCAGGAGTTTCACCAGTCTCTATCAGACCAGTCAACCTGGTCTTTATTTTGAATTTTGTTCCACATTTTTCTCCTACTCTATCCAGGCTCTCTTATTTTTGTACCTTTCCTCAAGGCTGACAGGGGTACCTGGGCGCCATCTAGTTCTTCTGGTCTCATGGTTATGTAGGCTGAAGTTCACATGGTCCACTAGTCCCTTGGAGTAATTATTTCCATGTATCTTTGATTTTCTTCATTCTTCTTTGCTTCAGACGAGGAGAGACCAATTGTTGCATCTTAGATGGCTGCTTGTAAGCTTTTAAGACCCCGGCTGCTGCTCACCAAAGTAGGATATAGAACAATGTTTTTGTGTAGTATGTTATGCAAGTTGAGCCTGATGTCCCCCACAACCATGGTTGCAAGCCCACGAGCCCAACACCTCATTCCTTCAGGCTGTGGCTAAGAAGTTATCATAACTTTGCTCCCTTTTAGCTCTATAATATATATGGACATTCTTATAGCACATATGAATATGTATGTAAAAATGTCATCTGCCAAACTTATATATGGTCATGGGTATATTCCCTTTTGCCTAGACATACCTGCTCATTCAGCCTGTCTACCTATGTATCCACCCATTGATGAATGTTTGTTATTACTGATAATGCAGGTTTGTGTGTATAAAAATGTTTATCTTTGCTGTCTATACCTCTTGTGCACCCATTTGTGTCTTCCTTTTCCTTAGTGTTATTGTGCTGCTTACTTGCTCTTCATGTATTGCCTTTCCATTCACCCAAATCAATACTTGTCACTTATATATCTAGCAATTTTTCCTCCAATTCCCCATTCCCCCTCATCCCTAGTAACCAAGAAAGAAAGTTTCCTTCTATATATAAACCTTTCCTCGACTTTTTACAATAGTGGACTAATACAATATTTATCCTTCTGTGATTGACTAATGTCATTCAGCACAATGGTCTCCAAGTTCATAAATGTTGTATGGTGTTTTGTGGATTCTACATTATTCTTTACTGTTGCATAGTATTCCATTGTGTGTATGTACCATAGTTTGGGTATCCATTTTACTAAATTTTTAGATTGTTGATTTTGTTAGAGTCTTATGACATCTAAGTGGTGGTCTTAAAACTACAATTTCTAGGAAAGATTTGGAGGTTCTAGGCTACTTCTGTTGACTTTAGTCAACACTCCAAATAGTCTCTTTCTCTCCTCTCATTCCTATCTCTAACGCACATGTAGGCTTATATGTATTACTTTAATTCTGATTGTTTTAAGATATATTTTCCAATTACCTTAATCATAACCAAAGGCAGTGATTTATATAACCCAAGACAAATTTTTTTAATAACATACATATACACTTAGATTTACTGATATATCTGATATTTACTGATAATACTGATATATTTATTAAAATAAATGCCATTTATGACCATGTTAGGAGACTCTGGGCATTGCAGAACACTCAACTACTAGACAAAAGGTTGACGGTTTGAACCCATTGAGAAGTACCTTGGAAAACTGGCCTGGTGATCTGCTTCTGGAAGGTCACAGCCTTGAAGACCTTATTGAGCAATTCAACTCTGCACACATGGGGTTGTCTTAAGTTGGAAATGACTCATTGGTAACTAAGAACACCAACAGGCCTATGTCAGAAATGCACCCCTCTTCATGCATCCCTTTTGCCAATCTGTAAGCCCTGTTTTCATTGTCTCTCAAAATCTTCTCTAAAGGAAAGTGTACACAGTCTGAATTGTGTAACTTAAAGGTAGGGCATCATATAATCTATTGTTCAAACCATTGCACTTAAGAAAGCGAAGGGACTTTATTAATCATTCTGCAAGGACAACAGTTATAAACCACTACTGTCCCAGGCAAACCAGTTGCATTGTCATGTTACAGAATAGAGACAATGAGTTTTTCAGTGACATTCTCGGATAGCTCTGAAATTCAGGTTTGATTAGATTGCATGAGAAGAGTGATTCATGAGAACAGTAGGTGGATGGCCCAGTCTTTGTATATATGTCTCTAGCATGAGCATAGTTACTCAATGAGTTAATCATAAGTATCTTCCGGGTATTTTTTATAATGTGTTTAAACTGAACTCTTGAGTCACACCAATTCTGACCTTAATATATTTTTAACATTTTTATTGTGCTTTTCAAGTGAATTTCAAACAGTGTTAGCCTGCCATTTTCTTCTAATGACTTTAATGGCTGAAATTAATGCCAGACAAAGAGCTTGGTAATGACAGCATAAATGGTACTGTCACATTTCACTTTTTACTAATTTTGTATTATTTCAGCCAGTATATAGTTAACCCACAATGTTTTATTTGCAGAGCACTCTTAAATCACTAGCATTATTATTTGACTTTTAAAGTACATCCATTACCTAATTTCTTGACGTCTGCATATATTAAGAAAGAAATTCACATTTAAATCCTAAAGGAACTCTAATTAGCAGCTTTACAGTTCTTCATATAAACCACTGAGTTAAATAAATGGGTCTTGGTTTAAGTTTGAAAGGACGTGCAGCAAAAGGAATCCTGAACAAAAAGACCCTGTGAATCTAAAATAAGGTCATGCTACCATTAAATACCCAAAAAATTGGCTGCAAGTACCCTTGTGTCTTGCTCATAGCTGAGTCTCTAGCACCTGCAACTGTGTCTGGCCTGTACTAAACACCCATTAAATATTTGTTTGGTGAGTGAATATATTTTTTTTCAATTTGTTTCAAGATACTTATGGCATGTATTTTTTACGCTCAGATAAGACTTTAGTCTATTTATAATATTCCTGTCAATGTGTGGTGGAGGCTTGCAGATTTCTGGCTTTCCCTAATTGTTGATTTAATTAATAAGTTCTGTAGGCTTGTAATTTACAATACTAGTAACCATTTGCTTGAGTAAGGAGTTTTCCATATTCTAATTTTAGTTATACACTGACATTCCTCCTGATTTACAGAGTTGCCCTTTGCTTCTCTTGTACAGAATAAGAAACTAGATGGTGTAACCAAATCCCCCGTTTTTGCTCCATCTGAAGTTTTAGCTAGGGTAATGTTTCTGTAAGCCTGATTTCCAAATGGAATCTAAAGTGCTATTTTAATAAGAATGAGGTATAAAAGAAAGTTCAGTATTTAGGTCTTAAAAGAGTATTTTTTCCTCTGCTCAGTAAGTTACATGAGAGAAACTGTCTCCCTAGGGAGATAATTTCCAAATGGGAATATGTATGTGTTTCTATAATTTTGGCATATCATTGAAAAAAGGGATTATTTTCTCTAGTGAGAAGTGTTATTGTAAGATTTCAGACCTACCCTATTTTAATTGTAGTTCCTATAAGATTGTTGTTACTGTTAGTTGCCACTGAGACAATTTATACACATGACCCCATGCTTGCACAGTAGAACTGTTCTACAGGCTTTACAAGGCTGTAACCTTTTGGAAGCAGATCACCAGGCCTGTCTTCTGAGGTGCTTTTGAACTGTTAACCTCTCAGCTGGAAGTGGAGTGCTTAATCGTTTGTACCCCCCAGGGTGTTTTCTATAAGTTATCATCTCTCCTCATTTTCTTAGGCATAAAGTCTAAGTATGCTTTGTTGTTGTGTTGTTATGTGCCGTCGAGTTGGCCCCGAAGTTTATTTGGAAGAAACCAATATGACCTGTGTTCACTTGTGGTTTTTCACCTTCCTTACCTTTAAGGTTTTAATGCCCTCATTTTTCTTTGTAACATAAATCAAAACATTTTCTCTGGGTTGATTCTGATATTGGTCATTTTTACTTTAGTGTTCATCTTAATACATTTTTCTTCCTTGAGAAGTATTTGCATTTTAAACATTTTAATTTTAGCATTTATCTTTTTAAATGGAATTTTAGGCATCACAAGTTACATTTTGCCAGGAACCACTTCAAGCTTCATAATATAAATTCATGCCCCCCAAGTCCCCACACACTTGTGCATATGCATATATGTGGGCACAAACCATTTTATTTAAGAGTCGGGCTCAGGCATCTGTCTTTTACAACAGAGACTTTTTTTTTTTTTTTTCATTTCAATTTTTCATGGTCCTTAAACAGTTGAATTTTCTTATAAATAAGTTCTGTCTTGGTTTTATCTTCTGGCCATGATTGTAATGCAGGTATGGTAGCAAAAAGGGAATCAAATAGAATTTATGCAACTGCTTTCTTGTTTGCTTTAAGTAGCCTTAGCATGAACCAAAACCATTTATTAAATATAATATAGCAGGCTGTAGTACTGTCACTCATCTTGTTTCCATGCCAGCATAATAAATGCTCTTTGTATACTAGAATCTCACATTAGTAGTATTTGCTCTAGGATGAAAATGTGATGTGAGGGTTGTCTTGGACTTCATTCATAGCATTTATTTCTAAAAGGACAAAAAGAATATTATATAGTAGTTTCATCCATAAGGCTTTTCTATGGCAGAGACTTCAGCATATAATGAGATAATAGAAATCCACTGAAATAAAGTAAAGATATGTGAATTTTGAGTTCCACTGTAAGTTGATCTCTAATAATATTTATATTTCAGGGCGGCTACTCCGGCTAAAAATGTTTCGAGAGGATCATGGGTCATGGATGACAATGTTCTTCAGCACAATTCTCTTTCTCTTCATATTTTCTCACATATACAACACGATTCTTCTAATGGATGGGAACATGGGGTAGGTTATCTTTCCCCTTTCTACTGTGGTGAGTGTTATGTTTGAAATTCATAAGCATTCAAGGAGAATTTTATAATTCTTAGTGATGTAAATCTCTCTTATAAATAGTCTTCCCTAAACAGGTGTAATCTGTGCATTTTTCTTAATTAAGACATTTAAAATCTTTTGTTTCCTAAGAAACTTATAGCAAATTATAGTATTTATATTATGTTCCTTACATGTTAGGTCTTCTCTCTGTGGGGTAGTTTGAGGGAAACTATTAATTTAATTATAGTGACAGAGAGCATGAGAACCAGGAAATCATACTGACTTTACTTATATTCACACAATTAGAAGAGCAAGGCTAAGATGAAGGTCTCCAGTTTACAATTCCATTGTTCTGCAATGTCTGGCTAAATAAAGTATTTGATACTGATGACTTTTTTTTTTCCTTCTCTTTTGACATTCCCAACAGAGGCACCTTTGTTATAAATGGGTCATTTGAAAAGTGGGCCACCCAGTATTAAGTCTAGGGTTGTGATCTATACTTATCAAATCACTAATCAAATCACCATGGCATGACGATGTGCTAACAAGTAAATGGTAGATTTTTTTTCTCCCCAGCTTTCTCCAATTCTTTTGTTATATAATGAAACACAAGAATTGGTCTTTTAGTATAATTTCCTTGTAGTTTGCTTTCAGTAAGTTCTAAAGGCAGGATGTAAAGAGATTGGTTTGATCTACAGCATTAAGAACCAGATTAGTGACAATAATAAACCACCTTAGATATTTGGTGTGCACTGGAGTCATTACTAAGACAGATTTTGATCTATCTCTCCCAATATATCTGAAAGATGGATAATACCCTTTTTTTCTAAATGTAGGCTAGGCAAGATTGTTGTGTAATTCTATAGTGTGCAATTGTTACATATAGATTTTGGCTACCACTGTTCAATTCTCGGAGGGATTGCTTAATTAAAATTTTACGGTTTTCCTTCACTCTTAAAAGAGATGAATAGTAAAGGGAAAATAGATATTTCACAAAGCTTATGTTTAGTCCATATTAACAAGTGATAAACTGAAGAATTTGATTTTTCCAGGCTTTAGGAATTTATTAAAATGCTTTGTCTGTAATTGTTTCTTGGACTAGAGTAATGGTGTTAATACTGGGTTTATTTTTAAATGATGTAGTGACAGATTCTAACCTGTGGCTAGTCAGGATATGTCTCAGATTTAAAGCATTGTCTGGGATTATGGAATTGGGGAGCAGGGAGTTACCAAACATAACCAAAGCTTCCTCTGGGAGGTATGGTGCACTTTCAGTTCTGGGAAGAAGGGGCCCATCTAAAAATTACATTTTGTAGACTATTGCTGGAAACAATACATTAAATAGTATATAAAAGAGATCTATTTGGGCAGAAGTTGAGTTTTCATCTAATTCTTTAAATAATAAAATATAAAATAAAAAAATATATAAAATACTGAGCCAGTCTGTGCTATATTAACTAAAAATGCTTATTTTGGAGAAAAAAGCAGATTGAAAAGCAAGAAATTAGATGAGATAATAGATCACACCTGGAACACTGTAAGTACTCAATAGCTAATAATAAATACAGTCTTTATGATTGCTAACAATTATTGAGCACTCAGCAAGTACTACACATGAGGTATCTCACTTAGCCCTCACAATGACCTTATGCAATAGTATTTTTTATTGTCTATCCAGAAGCTATGGACAGAGAAGTTGTCTGAGGATATATTAAAAGTACATATCCATTTTAGACAATAACAGAGAAAAAGTTGCTGGAAGGCTAGTACAGCTTTGTTTAATGGTTGATCCTGTTAGTCATTCACCATATGCCTCACTAGCCTTTCTCTGCGTCTTTATCCTTGAAGCTGATTTTGGATATTCAAAGAAGTAGGAAATAAGAGAATAGTTACTTTGGGATTTATGTGCATTAACTGAAAATAGTTCTTTTTTATTCTTAGAATGAATATATTATTATATATTCTTTTGTAACTCTTGCCTGATATGCCTCATCTTCTACTTTTTTTTTTCTTAATCCAAAGTAAGGGACAACTAGTTTTGTTCTACAGATAAAAAAAAATAATTACCATTTACTTAAGATATGTTACCAACTTTTATAAAACACACTCTTTTATAGTATACACTCTTTTTATACACACCCTTTTTATAGTATACATGTCAAAGCAGAAATGTAAACTTGGAGAACAATCATTTCTTAGAGAAAATGTATACAACTGCTTTTGGGGTCCTCTAGGAGGATGGACATCGTGTTATCTGAGATACTGCCTTATCCTTTGTAGTAGGTCATGGAATGATGAAGCCAGAAGGTGAGGAAAGGACAATGGCACATAGATAGCACATATTGGCTTGTTTTACAACAGAGGAATGCTAGTGGTGGAGAGGAATACAAGATTCTTAAACTGAATCTGATTTAGGGAATTCTGGTGTGTCTTGGTTTGTGGACTTCTCTAGGATTTTTGGCCTAGAACTATTCTCAAAACAGTTTCAAGGATTTTCTATGATGGTTAGACCTGTGTTCATATATTTTAAGGATTCTCTTTATAGTTTTACACTTTCAAACAGGCCTGGAATGAGTGAGTTTAGGTTCCAGGAAGAAAGGTTTTTCTAGACTAATTTGTGTGTGTGTCTCTGTGTGTGTATGTGTGTGTGACAGTTTTAGGATTGGGTATAAATTCTGTCTAAGCTGAAATCCTTGAATTTATTAAGAGAACAGAATCCCTAGAATTATCTAGACCAGAAACTTAAGATTTTTGTCAGAATTGATTTGGTGAGAATCAGGCTGCCTGTCTCCTGTTTGTCTCCTTACAGTGGATTCCCTGAAGTATGCAGTAACTTTTATGACTTAGTCATCTCTGGCACTCAAGCTGAGAGGCAGTCAGATGAAGAAGGAAAGAAGTAATTTAGGTGGCTGGGTTGAAAGGGACCAAAGCTCAGAAAATAGTCCATATTTCTCACTACTACAGAGAAGTCTATTCCCACCTTTGATTTTCTCTCTGTGAGCTGGTGGGACAGTGGTTAAGCAGTCACCTGCTGACCAAAAGTCAGAAGTTTGAACCCACCAGCTGCTCTGTGAGAGAAAGATGTAGCAGTCTGTTTTCGGAGATTACAGTCTATGGGGCTGGTCTACCCTGTCCTATAGGGTTGCTTTGAGTTAGAATCAACTTAAAGGCATTGCCTTTTTTTTTTTTTTTTTAATAGTAAGTTTGAGATTAAGAAGTGTGAAGTCTCCTACTTTCTTCTTCTTCTTCAATATTAAAGCTACTTGGGTCCTCCTTCCTTTCCATAGAAAGTTGAAGATTAGTTTTTCCATTTAATTAAAGAATGTTCTTGGGATTTGGGTCAGGATTGAATTATCTACATATTGATTTTGGTAGAATTGACATTATCACAATGTTCAGTCTTCCAATCCATGAGCATGAAATTTCTTGCAGTAGTGTTTTATAATTTTCCTTGTATAAGTCTTTTACATCCATGATTTGGTTAATTCCTAGGTACTTTTTCCCTTTTGGGGGTTATTGTAAATAGTATTGATTTCTTCATTTCCTTTTCAGAGTCCTCTTTGTTGGTGTACCAAAAAAACAAACCAAATGCACTGTCTGTGGGGTCGGATCTGACTCAATGTGACCCCTCCTTGGGCTTCTGAGGTGGTATCACTACGGAAGTAGATTGCCCAATCTTCCTTCCGAGAGTGGCTGGTGGGTTTGAACCGCCATCCTTCTGGTTAGCAGTCAAGTGCCTTAGGCACTATGCTACATTTTTGTATGTTAATCTTGTACCCTGATACTTTGCTGAATCCTTCTATTAGCTCCAAGAACTTTCTTGTGAAGTCTCTGGGATTTTACATGTATATATAGAAATAACATGCCATCTATGAGTAAGATAATTTTACTTCTTCCTTTCCAATTTGATAACCCTTTATTTCTCTTTGTTGCCATACTGCTTTAGTTGGGACTTTCAGTACAGTATTGGATAAGGATATTGATAAAGGACATCCTTGTCTTATTCCAGTTCTCAAGGGGAATGTTGTCAGGCTTTCTCCAAAATGTTGACTGTTTTGCTTAGATGGCCTTAATTATGTTGAGGATTTTTTTTTTTTTCTATTCCTATTTTGCTGAGAGTTTTTATCAGGAAAGATTGTTGGATTTTATCAAATGCTTTTTCTGTGTTGATTAATAGGATCATGTGATTGTTTTCCTTTATTTTATTTATGTGGTGAACCACACTGATGGATTTTCTAGTGTTGAAACATCCTTCAACCCTGTTATGAATCCCACTTGATCATGATGTATTACTTTTTTTGATATGCTGTTGAATTCTATTGGCTAGAATTTTGTTGAGAATTTTTGCATCTATAATTATGAGAGATACTGGTTTGTAATTTTCTTTTTTCTGGTGTCTTTGCCTGCTTTTGGTATTTGGGTTGTGCTGGCTTCATAGAATGAAATAAGGAGAATTCTATCCTTTTCTATGTTCTCAAATAGTTTGAGTAGTATTAGTGTTAACTCTTCTTTGAATGTTTAGCTGTTTGGGCTGGTTTGTTTGTGTTCTTGGGAGTTTTATTAAGTGACATCTTCAATTTCTTCTTTTGTTATGGACCTGTTCAAATTTTCTACCTCTGCTTGTGTTAGTTTAGGTAGGTAGTGTGTTTCTAGGAATTCGTCCATCTCTTCTAGGTTTCCAAATTTGTCAGAGTATAATTTTTCATATTATTCTGTTATGATGCTTTTTATCTCAGTAGGTTCTGTTGTAATACCAGATATTTCATTTCTTATTTGGTTATTTACATCTTCTCATTTTTTCCTTTGCCACTTTGGCCAGTGGTTTGTCAGTTTTATTGACCCTTTCAAAGAACTAACTTCTAGTCTGGTTGATTCTTTCTATTCTTTTTCTGTTTTCTAGTTCATTTATTTCCACTCTGATCTTTATTTCCTTTATTCTGGCGGACTCCTCTCTCTGCTCTTTTTCTATTCCAGTTATATAATTAAGCTTTTGATTGTGGCCCTTCTTTTTGATGTGTACATTTATTGCTATAAATCCCTCTCTTTTGGTGTGTCACAAACGTTTTGATATGTTGTGTGTTCATTCTCATTTAATTATGAGAATTTGTAAATTTCATTTTAAATTTCTTTTATTACTCAGTAGATTTTAAGTAAAATGTTATTCTATTTCCATGTATTTACTTTTTTCCTTCCTCTTTCTGTTACTAATTTCAAGTTTTATAGTGTTATGATCAGAGAAGATATTGGTATGATTTCAGCGTTTTAAAATTTATTGAAGCTAGCTTTGTAGCTTAAAATAAGGTCTCTTCTGAAGAATGATCCATGTGCATTGGAGAGGAATGAGTGGTGTGCTACAGTTGGGTGGTGTGTTCTGTTTATTTCTATGAGGTTGTGTTGGTTGATTGTGTTATTTAGATCTTCTGTATCTTTCTTAAGTTTCTTTCTAGTTGTTCTATTCATCATTAAGTGTTAAAGAGGTGGCAGAGCGCCTAAGGCACTTGACTGCTAACCAGAAGGCTGGTGGTTCAAATCCACCAGCCACTCCTCGGAAGGAAGACTGGGCAATCTACTTCTGTAGAGATAGTGCCTCAGAAACCAAAGGAGGGGTTGCTATGAGTTGGAGATGACTCAATGGCACATAACAACAACAACAACTATTATTTTAGAACTATCTCTTTCTGTTTTCAATTATGTTAGAGTTTGTTTTATGTATTTTGGAACTCTGTATTGGATGCATAGGTATTTATTATGGTTTTATCCTCTTGGAGAATTGACCCATTAATCATTATAAAATACCCTTCTTTGTCTTTTATAAAATAGACTTACAGTCTACTTTATCAGAGATTATTGTTGTCACTCCTGTTCTCTTTTGATTGCTGTTTGCTTGATATATATTTTCCATCCTTTGTTTAACCTACTTATGTCTTTGTGCCTACGTTGTGTCTCTGGTAGGCAAGATATTGATGGATCTTTTTTTTTTTTAAAATCCATTCTGCCACTCTCTTTCACTGGTGCATTTAAACCATTTCTGTTCAGTAAGATTATTGATAGGTATATATTTACTGCTGCCATCTTATTACCCTTTTTTTGTGTGTGTGGTGATATGTGTTTGCTTTTTCTGCTTAATTTTCCATGCTGAGTCCTTTTTCATTTATGGGTTTTCTTTTTCATATACTTCCTTTTTGTTGATTTTGTATTTACTGAGCTTTTTTTTTTTTTTTTTCTCCTTCTTTATTTTGGTGACTAGATTTATTAATTTATTTTGTGGTTACTCTGAAATTTACCTTTATCTTCCTAAGTTTAAAACTATCTGTTATATCTTTATAATGCCTTGACTTCCTCTCTATATGGACGTTTTGTAACTATACTATTTTGTTCTCTGTTTTTTGTTTTGAACTTGTTGTCATTTACAGATTGACACCTCTGGTTCCTTCTTTTCAGTTTTGCAGGTTTATTTTACTTTTGTGAATAAATCTGGCTTGGTATCAGAGTAATGCTGTCCTGTGCCTTAATCTCAGGTGTTTGTCTGATTTCATTGGTTCTCTTGATAAAGGACTCTCTTTGATATTTCTTGTAAGATTGGTCTGGTTTTTACAAATTCCCTTAATTTCTATTTTTCTGGAAATGTCTTAGTTTCACTATCATATTTGAAAGACAATTTTGCTAGATATATGATTTTTGATTGACAGTTCTTTTCTTTTAGGGTTTTATATATATCATCCTACTATTTTTCTTGCCTGCACCATTTCTGCTTAGAAATCAGTGTTTAGTTTTATTGGTGCCCCTTTGTAGGTGATATTCAATTTTTCATCAACTGCTCTCAGAGTGCTTTCTTTGTCTTTGGTTTTGGAAAGTTTGATTATGATATGTCTTGATGACTTTCTTTTGGTGTCTATCCTGTATGGGGTTTGTTGGGTTTCTTGAGTGGAAACTTTATCCTTCAAGATACTAAGATAGTCATTTGCCAATATATCTTCTAAAATTCTCTCTGTGCTTTCCCCCCTCTAGAATTCCTATTATGTGTAAATTATTTCTCTTCATAGTGTTCCACATAACTTTAAGACTTCCTTCATTCTTTTTCTTGCTTGTTCCTCAAACAAATTAATATCAAGGAATTTTTCCTCTATTTTGATGATTCTTTCTTCCATTTTTAATTCTACTTTATGTCCTTCCATTAAGTTACCTTTTTCTGACATTTTATTGTTAATCTTTTGAATTTCTAGTTGTTGTTTTTGTAGGATTTCTAATTGTATATTTATTTTGTCATTTTGTTCTTGTATTATTTTCCTAATTCTTATAGGATTTTTTTTTCTTTCTATTTTCCTCGATCTCTTTCAGGATCCAATCTATAAGCCTTTTGAATTCCTTATCAGGTAGTTCTGTTACCATCTCTTCCTCTCACTCTTTATTTTTCTCACTGTTTGAGCTATCTTATCCTGTTTGGTCATATGATTTGTTATTGTCTGCTGTCTTTGAGACATTAAGATGTTTATTTGTATATTTCTACATTGATTGTATGTATGTATATTTTGTGCTGATTTTTAAAATTTCTTTTGATGTATCTAGAATTTTGTCTCTTCTTTCTCTTTAGAATGTCTTTCTTCCTTTGTATTATTTTAACTGTTGTTGTTTTGTCATTATGTTCTATGTGTGACTTTAGAGGTATCCGTTGGCTGAGTGTGATTTCCTCTCACTAGTGTATTAGGCACTTCACTGCTAACCAGAAGGCTAGCAGTTCAAACCCACCAGCCACTCCTCGGAAGGAAGGTTGGGCAATCTACTTCCATAGTGATACTGCCTTGAAAACCCAAGTGGGGTTCAACTTGATGGCACATAACAACAACAATAACAACAAAACAACAGTGTATATGGTGAGTCTCACCCATGTGTGGGTCCTCTGTGGTTAGGCTCATATGTCTTCCTTCTCCAGATTGAGTGGAAGTAAGAGAACAGGCTCTTTCTTTGATATTGGGTGACAAGTGTTGGGTGGTCAGGGTTCCTCCACAGCCCTTGTGGGACCATAGGATCCTTCTAGGTTGATACTAGTAATTAGTGCATCTCTGGAGGTAAGGGCAGGATGTCTCTGTATCTGCTGTAAGGGCGTGTTACCCAAATGGATGGGGTACGGCCACTGTATATGCACAAATTGATGTGCCGGTAGGTGGTGAGGTGTCAGGGGTTTTCAGTGCAAATGCAAATGGCCTTCAGGGACTGTTTGAGTGTGGGATATATGACGTTGCAGCTGGACTGGAGGTCAGTTGAGGACACTAGGATGTCTGGCTTGTTGTTTGGCAGAGGTACGATAGTGCCTGTCAGAATGTGTCTGTTGCTTATGAGGTGATGTGTCTGTCTGGCCAGTCACAGTGGCATAGGTATAGGGAACATTCTCGCTAGTCACTAGGTTGGGTGCTGTGTGTATGCACTGCTGGTTGCCAGCTGGTCTGAGCAAGGGTACACAGGTCTCTGGTTACCAGGTAGGTGGCATAGGAACTTGCACTGCTTGTCACCAGGTGGGTAGGGTGGTGAGACAGGAGAAGGGGTGTCTCATACCTCCAGCTGCTAGGCTGGGGTGACTTGGGAGTATACAGAATGGGCAGAAGCCCCCTTTTTCAGATCTGATGGTGGAGAAGCACACAGTGCAGGAGCCACGCACTGCAGATTGCTGGGTGGGGGGAAGAGAGGCCCACTACTGATCACTGGAAGAGTATGTGGGGAGGATGAGGGAGACAGCATGTCCTCCCTGTCTCTAGCATGGGAGCTAGCAATTCCACATAGTGCAGCCAGCAATCAGGCTCCAGCCCTGACCAAGTTCAAGGAGGGTGTATCTGTCCAGAGTCCAGATGGGTGGGGTATTTCTAGCCATCACTCCAAGGATACTCCACTCCACCAGTGCCACCTGCCCAAATGATCAGACACCTCTATTAGTAAGTGGTTCTGTTGCTATTTTCTGGTTCCTTCTTTGCTCTGTGTTAACTTGGGCTCTTGTCTGCCTTCCTGCACTTTCCCTCCTTAATTCCAGTTCATGTTCTACTTACTTTGCCTTGCTCCAGGTTTTGTATACACAGTATCCCTGTCTCCTATTGGGGATTCTGTGAAGTTGCCTTCCTATGCTTCTCACCTGGTAATGCTACTCACTTTGTCTCAAGATGGCCATGCTGCACAGGGCCAGCTGGCAGGTCCCTAGTCTGTAAGTCTCCTCTTTTGCTGTTTTCATTGAGTTTCTCTTTCCCTTTGGTGTTTGATCTAATTCTTTATCTTTCCATCCACTCTTCTGAGTTCCCAGATTGTCATCTCTTTCACTTGATTTATCAGTTCCTTGCTGTAGGGGATGGTGTGGTGTGTGTGACCATCTTGGGTCATCATCGTGGGCCATCACTCATTAGAGTTTATTTTTGTCTTACTTTTTTTCCACTTTGATATGTCTGGTGCCTTTCCTTTCATAACCAAAAACACATCAGTATATTTTCAAATATAATATATAATACTATAAGCACTTATACTAGTCCTAAAGGAACCAATACTGTGAAATGAATGCTCCTGTCCTCTCAGAATATAAAGGCCACTGTCACAATGTTTTATTTATTTTTAAAAGAGCAGTTGTCCTTTTTTCCTTTTACTGTACTATCTGTTTAAGAAACATGAAACTGTTTTCCTCCACAGTGATAGGACTTGACTTGATTCAAAATGATTAAAACATGATGGCTTATCCCCAAATGTTTTTTTTTTTTTTTTTTTAATTTCCTCTGTGTTCAACTAGGTATCTTAATGTTCTATTTAGAAATTCTGTGAGGAATGAGGACAGATGTGCACCAAAATCTGGGTCGAGATCTTTACTGATGAGGAACTGAGCTATTCACACAGGGCTAGGAAATATTTTTAGTGTTTGGACACTTCAAACGCTTTTTTGAAGTTGTCTTTCTGAAGAAATTCTTAGTAAAGTAATTTTTATAGCATCCATAGAATAAACCCTTATTTCAGTAAAGAGCTACCTGGTCATTATTTAGAATATCCTCATTCCCCAAAAGGATAACACATGCATAGTGTGCATGGACTGAAAATGGTGGGAAAGCAAAGTGAGCATACAAAGTCACTCACAAATTGCATTTATAAAAATATTCCAGAAAGAACCACTTGATGGCAGCAAAAGGCATATTTTCAGTACTGATTGTCTTAAGTATTATAGGTTTTCTCCTTTGAAAAGAAAACAATCTTCTCCCTTCTGAATTTCTGAAATTTGAAGTGAAAATATCTACTTCATTTTGTTAATTGACTGTTTGAAGAAATCTACAGTAATGCTACAGAAATCTATAATAAACACTTATGGATTTGTGATATACTTTACCCCTAAAAAAGGAAAGTACAAACTTCATGTTCTAAAACAGATTTGTTAGGTGCCTTCGAATCCTCTCAACTCATGATGACATTATGTGCAATACAAATGTGGCCCAGTCCGGCACCACCTTGATTTTTGCTATGTGCCCATGTTCATTGATGTGGCCACTGTGTATTTTGAGTGCCTTCCAACCTAGGGGACTCAACTTCCAGCACCATATTGGACAGTATTCTGTTGTGACCCATAGAGTTTTCATTACCTAATTTTTGGAAGTAGACTTCCAGGCCTTTCTTCCTAATCTATCTTAGTCTGGAAGCTCTACTGAAACCTGTTCACAATGGGTGACCCTGCTGGTATTTAAAATACCAGTGGCATAGTTCCCAGAATCATAGTAATGCAAAAGCCACTACAGTTAAACCAACTGGCAAACAGGTTTATCTGTTGCTGTTGAATCAATTCTGACTCATAGCAACCCTATAAGACAGAGTAGAATTGCCCTATGTGGCCTCCAAGGCTATAATTTTTACAGAAGTAGACTGTGGTACAGTGAATTACTTAATATGGCTCTTCCAGCCATGTTCTTTGTGACTCCCAGCAGATGACTGGCTGGAATTTTGCAAATGTGAGGTACTTGTGGCCCACCAAGGGGACTGGATAGCCTGTTAATAATGTAAATAAGGTACATGGCTCCCTTATGTGGGTGGGACTGTACAGAAATTGTTTGGAACCCTAATGTAGGGGCTGGTCAGTTTTGTCCTCCCACTAGGCTTACAATGAGCCTTTCCAGAAACAAAAGTGGGGGATAGCACTCCTATCAAGAAAGAAGAGCTAAGAATGGAGTGCATCCTTGGACCTGAGATCCCTGCACTGAGACAGTGAGAAGCAGTGGCATGAGATAGAATGGTGGGCTTCCCGACCCATGAAGTGAGAAAGCTGAGTGCCTCCAGGCAAGAGGTTTACTGGAGGAGTGGGGTGCCTCTCTGGGCATCTAGCAGCAGAGCTAAAAGAGTTTTGCAACACTTGCAGAGGCCAAGGGATTACAGGGCCTAGAGGCTGAGGCCAGAGAAAAGTGTGCCTCTGGCATAGTAGAGAAGCTGTCCCGATTAAAGACTGTATCCTGAGTTGTTTCTGATCCTGAATGGTAGCCTTTTACTTCCCTCATAAACCCTATAATGTTGAGTATTGTCTTTGAGTTCTGTGTGGCCATTACAACAAATCATTGGACCCAGCACAGAAGTAGAGAGTGTTATTGGGAGGGATGGTTGGTGTCTGAATTTGTAAAAAGGATGGAGCGTGGAGGCGTGTCTGGTCTCTGCCTCACAGGAATCAGCCTTGGCCTGTTGATGCTGTTCTGGAAACTCCTACCCCCCCGTGAAATTAGAGGAAGTCAGATGATGCCTCCCTTATATCCTTTTTACAGACTGCTGTATCTTTCTCCTGTGGGGCAGCTGGTGTGTTTGAACCACCGACTTTTATGGTTAGTAGCCAAATCACCATGCGTGAAGGCAAACAGGTGTAAATAATAATATGTATAAAACTTACCTGTACACGTATATATCTATATGTTTATATAGTTATGCCAGTATTACAATGATGAACATTATGTTTAGCAATCAGGAAATTAAACATTTGACTCACTGATAAAATTCCCTCCATTAATTAGGATAAAGTTTCTGTTTTATAGTCCTCAGAATGCATGCATTTTTGGGATTTATTTATTTATTTTTAAGGTGCTCTAGGTGTAAATTTATGGAGCAGAATTTGTTTTACATTCAACAGTTCATGTACATTTGCTTTCACTCTCTGATTACCAACCCCAACCCTAACCCATTCTCCTCCTCTCCCTTCCCTGTGACCCCCTCATCGCTGTGCCTTCTTAGTTATGCACTCTTATCTGTCCAGCTTTCCCTCTTTGTGAATGTTTTGGTTCTTTAGTGTTATAGGAATACAACAAATAGTTGGCATTAATAAGAAGGAGTTTATTCTCTTACAATTTAGCAGACTAGAAGTCTGTGCCAGCTTTAGGGACTGCATGAAGGCCCCTCAACCTTGGACTTCAGCTCTGCCTCTTGCTCCTGGCCCACTGGAGCTGGAGACATCTCTTCACTTAGGCAGCTGCTGACTGCTGAGGATAACAAACCCAAGGTTGACAAATAAAATGGCACAGTCCCAAAATTATCAAGCAACATGCAGGCCACTGGGATGAAGACGAGGCCAAATGCAGGATCCAGATGTGCCAAAAAGATCAAGACCGTGCTCAAAGTGTCTTCTTATGTACTGGAAGCAGAGCACATCCCTAAGGCATCTACTCAGCTGCTCACAGCAGATTCCACCGTAGAGTTGATTACCAGTCTCATCATGGGGAATACTACATCCAGCTGCCCAATCACTCAAAACCAGGCTCAGCCAAGTGGACACAAAACCTTAACTACCACATTAGGGCAGAAAATGATGAAGCTGATTTTATTCTAGTGTTAATCATAAACAAAAATTATGTTTTTCTGACATTTCTAAGAAAGCCTTTTACAAACGCAACAGCCAGATCAAAAACAAAGAGAATGTTCACACATCAGGAAGAATGAAAAAATGTCACCGAACCACGTGTAGAAAATGTTGAATGACAACCTAAACTGCTGTGTAAACCTTCACCAAAAAGACAATAAAATATGATTAAGAAAAAGAGAGAGGCTTTTCCAGAGAAGTTTTCCAAGTATTAATTAATATATATTGTTGTTAGGTGCCGTCGCATCGATTCTGACTCATAGCAACCTTGTGCAGCAACCTTGTGCCTGATCCTGCACCATCCTCACAATTTTTGCTGTGCTTGAGGCCATTGTTGCAGCCACTGTGTCAATCTGTCTCATGGAGGGTCTTCCCATTTTCTCTGACCCTCCACTTTACCAAGCATGATATCCTTCTCCAGGGAACGGTCCCTTCTGACCACATGACCAAAATAGGTGAGATGAAGTCTGGCCATTCTTACTTCTAAAGAGCATTCCAGCTGCACTTTTTTCCAGGATAGATTTGTTTGTTCTTCAGCAGTCCATGGTATTTTCAGTATTCTTTGCCAACACCACAATTCAAAGGCATCAGTTCTTCTTCAGTCTTCCTTATTCATTGTCCAGCTTTCACATTCATGTGAGGTGATTAAAAATACCATGGATTGGGTTAGGCACACCTTTTTTTTTTACATATTTATTTATTTATTATTGTGATTTGGGTGAAGATTTACAGAGCAGATTCACTTTCCATACAGCAGTTCACATACACTTTGTCTCATGACATTGACCACAGTTTACCACAATGCAACAGCTCCCCTCCCACTTCCTCCCCTTAGTTACCTCTTCCCTGTGTCCATCCCTCCATGCACTCCTGCCCCCTGATCTGTCTCCCTGTGCATAAGAAGCCCTTCTTTCTCCCATGATTGTTCTCTCCAAGGAGTGTATCTACCTCAGGTAAGTGTTCAACTCATATGCCTGTCTTTTGTTTGGCTGGAAACCACAGGTGTGGGTTCAATTCCAGACCTGAAGGGCAGCTAGGGGCCATAGTCTCAGTGATTCTACCAGGCTCTATTGGACCAGAAAACCTGGGCCCCCCTTTTTTTTTCTCCAAATGATTTTGAGTTTTGTTCCACATTGTTCTCCCTCTCTACCAAGGATCTCCTACTTAGATACCCTTCCAAGTGGATGACAGTTGGTAGCCAGGCACCATCTAGTTCTTCTGGTCTCATAGTTGTATAGGCTGCAGATCGGATGGTGTACCAGTCACTAGGACTAATTGTTTCCATGAATTTTTGTTTTCTTCATTCTTCTTTGCTGTGGATGAGGAGAGACCCATTGTTGCATCTAGATGGCAGCTTGCTAGCTTTTAAGATCCCAGTTGCTACTTGCCAGAGTAGGCGGTGGAACAAAGTTTTGTATAGTATGTTATGCCAATTGAGCTTGATGTCCCCTGCGACTGTGGTCCCAAGCCCCCAGGTTTAACTACTGAGTCCCTCTGGGTAGCTGGCTGTGACCAAGCAGTGACCACAACCTTGGGGTTAGGCACACCTTATTCTTCAAAGTGACATCTTTGCTCTTAAATACTTTAAAGAGATCTTTTGCAGCACATTTGTCCAGTGCAATATGACATCAGATTTCTTTCTTTCTTTTTTTGAAGAAGGAAAGCAAAAGGTTTACTGAGTATTGATACCCAAAGGGACAGTGAGAATCATTTCTCTAAAATGTCTTTCTCCTTGAGCAAAAGGATAAACATGGGTTACTCCTTGATGAAAAGGGAAATGGGTGAGGGGGGAGAGTTGAAGGTCCCTGGAATATCCAGAAATACCTTTTTCCTTCTCTTCCCTGGTTATTCCAAACTCAGTGTCCCTCAGGGTCCTCTTGCTTCATAGGGTACGGTTCTCAGTTGAAACAAGTGGTGGGAGAGGGGTATGCTTAGAAGAAGACATAATTGAAAATAGTAAATCTAAAGAACTCAACATCTGTTAAGAGGTTGGCTATTCTGTTTGCTTAAAAGAAAGCGAAAGGGGAGGAAAAATAGCAAGTTAATCACTATGATTATTGTCCACTTTAATCATGCCTGCTAGCCTGTGAATGTGTTACAATTTTCAGTGAGGGGCCCTTTTAGCCTGCCACTTTTGCCTTTCACAGTCTCCACTTTTGACATCAGATTTCTTTACTGCTGTTTCCATGAGTGTTGATTGTGGATCCAAGTAAAATCAAATAGTTGACAACTTCAATCTTTCTCCATTTATTGTGATGTTGCTTATTGAATGTCCAGTTGTGAGGATTTTTGTTTTCTTTATCTGGGGGTGTAATCCATACTGAAGACTACTGTTTAATCTTCAACAGTAAGTGCTTCAGGTCCTCTTCACTTGCAGCAAGTAATGTTGTGTTTTGGTGCTCTCGTGCCACTCTAACAGAAAATACCACAGGTAGATGGTTTTAACAAACAGGGATTTATTCTCTTATGTTTTTGAAGACTAGAAGTCTGAGTTCAAAGTACCAGCTCTAGGGACTGGGTGAAAGCCCCTCAACCTTGGGCTTTGGCTCTGCCACTTGCTCCTGGCCCACTGGAGCTGGAGGCATCTCTTCATTCAGGCACCTGCTGGCTGCTAAGGCTAACAAGCCCGAGGTTGACAAGTAAAATGGCACAGTCCCAAGATTACCAAACAACATTGCAGGCCATTAATTCAAGTCCAGGGACAGTCCCAAGATTGACAGGAAACATGGCAGGCTGTTGAATGAAGACTCAGCTACATGCAGGGTCTAGTGTACCAAAGAGATGCAGAGACCTTTCCCAAAGCTTCTCCTTATGTACTAGAAGCAGACCACATCCCTGTGGCACTCAGCTGCTCCAGTAGATTCCGCCATGGTGTTGATTACCCATCTCATCATAGGGAATAACTACATCCAGCTGCCCATCCACTTAAACCAGGCCCAGCCAAGTTGACACACAACTTAACTACCACAGGTTGTGTCATCTGCATATCTCAGGTTGTTAATGAATCTTCCTCCAATCCTGATGGCAAATTCTTCTTCATATAGTCTAGCTTCTCAGATTATTTGTCCAGCATACAGATTGAATAGTATGGTGAAAATGTGCATCCCTGTTGCACAGCCTTCCTGATTTTTAACCATGCAGTATCTCCTTGTTCTGTTTGAATAACTGCCTCTTGGCCTCATATAGGTTCCTTATGAGCATAAGTAAGTGTTCTGGGATTCCCATTCTTCACAATTTTATCCATAATTTGTTATGATCCACACAGTTGAATGCCTTCACATAGCCATTGAATCACAGGTAAACATCTTTCTGGTATTCTTTGCTGTCAGCTAAGATACATCTCCCATAAGCAATGATATCCCTCATTCCATGTCCTCTTCTAAATCCAGCTTGCGTTTCTGGAAGTTCCCTGTGAATATACTGCTGCGACCATTTTTGAATCATCTTTAGAAAAGTTTTGCTTGGATGTGTTATTAATGATATTGTTCGATAATTTACACATTCTGTTGGATCACCTCTCTTTAGAATGGGCATAAATATCTCTTCCGGTTCATTGGCCAAGTAACTATCTTCCAAATTTCCTGGCATAGACGAGTAACCATCTCCAGAACTGTATCCTTTTGTTGAAATATCTCAATGGGTATTCCGTTATTCCTGGAGCTTCGTTATTCACCAATGCCTTCAGTGCAGCTTGGACTTCTTCCTTCAATATCATTGATTCTTGATCATATGCTACCTCTACTGACCATCGATTAGTTCTTTTTGGTACAGTGACACTTGTATTCCTCCCACTTCTTTCTGTTGCTTCCTGCATCATTCAATGTTTTGCCCATAGAATCCTTCAGCATTGCAATTTGAGGCTTGAATTTTTCTTCAGTTCCTTCAGCTTAAAAAATGCTGAGTGTGTTCTTCCCTTTTGGTTTTCCAACTCCAAGTCTTTGAACGTATTTGTAAGGTATTATAATGAAATGTACAAAGACATGAACTTAATATATAAATGTGTATCATACAAAGTCTTTTCCAGAGAAGTGTTATTAATATTAATTAGCAGATATATGCCTATTAAGTATAGCAGAGTCCGCTGTGAGTCTGAAATGACTCCATGGTAGTTGATTTGGTTTTATTTTTTTTAATTCATATTTGGGACATGAAAATACCAACTTGGAATTAGGTGATGAGTATAAATGAAAATAGAGTATACTCTGTCTATCGCTCTTTTCTGTTTTCTCTCATAAGTTTTAGTAGCCACCTGACTCATCTAGCCACCTGAATATGGTGAACACTTTTAATAAGTGTGATCAGACAAGGGTCATGGGACTTGGTGAGGTAACAGGAGGGAATATTAGAAATGGAAACTTTTCTAACTCCAAAATGCATAGTTTCATTGTACAAAGGAGGCATCAAAAGCAAGCAGGCATGAAAGGAAAGGTAATGAGTGAGAACTTAGCGTAGACTTGGAGGGGTACATGGAATTGTTCCAGATCTACTGCTTTTTTAAGTTCATGTGGTTGGCTGACCTAGGTCTTACCGTTTGATACTCTGCTTACATTTATCCTTGTTTTTCAAGAATGACTGCTACTGTGGTACGTACTTATGCCCATACATTGTATCATAAAAAACTCTGATTTGTAGCTTCAGTTTCTGGTGTTAAGAAGTGTTGGTTTTAGCACGTTATTTTTCCAACTCTGACATTCCCTATAATGGAAAAACTCAGGGTGAAATTTCACTACAGGCAGTGCTTTCTTTTCCTTCCTTTTCTTTTTTACTTCATGATTTTTAAAACCTTTAATAATATTTTCAGGTTCTTTACTCAACTTTCTTCCTCTTTCCAGTTGCCACTGATCTAGAAGTAGGGACCCGAGCACATGAGCATACTGTTAAAACTCTGATTTTCATTTGCAGTTGCTCTTCAAAAGAATATACATAGAGCTGCTACCATTGTTTCCTCTGGTGGCTGGGTTCTAAGAAAAAGATATTATGTTGTATGCTTGTTTCTTTGTTTTTTAAAGGTGTTAAATTTATTTTGGGAAATAGTAAGAGCCCATTCAAACTATACACCTTTTTGTATGACCTAAACAGACAAAATTAGTAAAGTACAAAGTAATTAATTTGAATTCTAGTAAATGGAAAAAGTAATGCATATTACTTTTTGAAAGTTATATAATAAAACTGAGTCTCTGGGTATTGCAAATGGTTAATATACTCAGCTGCTAAGAAAAAAGTTGGAGGTTTGAATCCACCTAAAAGTACCTCACAGAGAGGCCTGGTGATCTACCTCCAACAAGTGAGCCACATTGTTCTACTCTGATGTACTTGGGGTCACTATGATTTGGAATTGATTCAATGGCAACTGTACTGGATTACTGGATATAATGAAACATTTCATTTAAGGATGAGTAAAGGATGGAGGAGGAGGCCTGGTGGCACAGTGTTTAAAGTGCTCTGCTTCTAATTGAAAGATTAATGGTTCAATCCCACCAGCCGCTTTATGAGAGAAAGATGTGGCAATCTGCTTCCATAAAGGTTTATAGCCTTGAAAACCCTATGGGGCAGTTCTACTCTGCCCTATAGAGTCACTATATGTCAGAATTGACTCGAAGGCAGTGGGATCGGTAAAGGATGGAGATCTGAGGCAGGGTTCAGGGTCTAGGGTGATGAGAGAGATTAGCTGTAAATTTTAATGAAGCCTAGAATTACTTGAATCAATAGTAGAAAATCTTGATTGGCTGCAAATACAAGGTTGAATGCAAATTCTGCTGGAGTGGTGGTTTAAACAATTTGTTGGCTTCACTCTTAATTAGGCTAAAGATTGAGCTGCTTGTATGATTAATTCACAATAATAGCACAATTAATTACCAAGGCTGGAAGTTAGGGGCAGAGCTGGTTGCTGAAAACAGGCTAGGGAGAAAAAAAGCTGGAAATAAAAGGCTGAGAGGGGGCCGCCAGGATTAAAAGAGGGGGAAAAGGAAGGTAGGGAAAGAAGGGAGGGGAAGAGGAAGAAGGAGAAAAACTAATTTAGCCACAGGCAGCAATAGAGCACAATTTGATTTTTTTAATTTATTGGCTTTGCATTATTTGGTTTTGATAGTACAAGGTGAAACAGCACAGCATATCCAAATTCACCCAAATTCACAGTTAGTGTGTCTGAATTGATGAAGTTTTAAAACATTAATTTTTAGAAAAATCAATGTTGCGTTCTTACTGCTTTGTGGGAGTGCATCATTTATCTTTCCAGAGTCAACATTGATTTGACATGCTTTAAAGGTGTTCTGTGATCGTTGTTCAGAGTCGCTTGCTTTAATTCTATCATGAATTAGCTTGTTATTGGGGGAAAATTCTGATCCAGTGTCAGAGTAGCTGAAGTTTAGTCCCATCTGAGCTACTGACTTACTGGCAAAAATAACTTGGAAAAGTCAAACAATTTCCTCATTTGGATTTGAAAGAAAAGGAGATAAATAATCCCTGCCCTGCCTACCTCATCGGGTTGTTGTAGGGTCAAAAGAAAAAATACATATGCTTTGTACATAGGAAGAGAGGTACAGTGTTACTGATTATTTATATCATCATCATCATCATCATCATCATCATCATCATCATTAATCTGGAGGAAATGCATGCTTCTGAGGGAGAGGCTTAAACTAAACTTCAGGTTATTAAAAGTCTCTGTTGCCTTTAAGTTTGCTTTCTATGGAAGGCAATGTGAAGTAGTAAAAACAACATTCATCTCTGACACCCTTTGGCTATGCGACCCTGGGTAACATTTCAGTTTTGGAGCTTCCGTTGTCTCAAGTGTAAAATGGGAATATTAGTACTTACCTCTTAGGATGTTTGTGGCTATCGAAGCAGGCAATATATAAGCAGAGCCATGGAAAGGGTCCACACCACATACTATGTTCCTCATACATGTAAGTTGCAGTTACAATAACAGAGACAGAATATATAGAGATTCTCAAGTACTGTAACCAATCAGTTGCCATAAAGTCGATTCCACTCATCCATGTGTTTCAGAGTAAAACTGTGCTCCATGAAATTTTTAATAGCTGTGGTCTTTGGGAAGTAGGCTGTCACCTTTCTTCTGAGGCTCCTTTGGGTGGACTCGAGCCTCTAAACTTTTCATTAGAAGCCAAGCACTTAACCATTTGCACCACTTGGGGGAGACACCTTCCAGTACTTTGTTGTTGTTGTTGTTATGTGCCGTCGAGTCGGCCCCGACTCATAGCGACCCCTCCTTGGGTTTCCGAGGCAGTATCACTACGGAAGTAGGATTGCCCAACCTTCCTTCTGAGGAGTGGCTAGTGGGTTTGAACCGCCAGCCTTCTGGTTAGCAGTCAAGTGCTTTAGCCACTATGCTACCAATAAAGAGTTGCTATAATAACAAGGAGTTCTGGTAGCATAGTGCCTAAGGCACTTGACTGCTAACCAAAAGGCTGGGGCTTCAAACTCCCCAGCCACTCCTCAGAGGGAAGGTTGGGCAATCTACATCCATAGTGAAACTGCCTTGGAAATCCAAGGAGCAGTCGCTATGAGTTGGATCTGACTCAACAGCAGTGAGTTTATAATAATAATAATAATTGTGAATATAATGGGATAATATAATTTATGACAATAATATTTTCATGCAATTATAATAATTATTATTTCATGCAAAAAAGCCCAGATGAATACTTGACACCAATAGGTCTTCAATAAGTATTAATTTACCATGCCATAATACATAATCTTAAATATGTTTAGTTTATCAAGTGAAATTAGTACATAAAATATAAGGCACCAGGCTCAAATTTTATCAGAATGTATGTCTATAGATATACATAAAGTGTTCCTTACTTAATTTTCCATCAATAAAAAGTGTTGTTGTTGTAGTTATGTACTGTGGAGTTGGACCTGTGGAGTCAGACTCAAGTCATAGCAACCCCTCCTTGGGTTTCTGAGGCAGTATCACTATGGAAGTAGATTGTCCAACCTTCCTTCTGAGGAGTGGCTGGCGGGTTTGAACTGCCAGCCTTCTGGTTAGCAGTCAAGTGCCTTAGGCACTACACTACCAGAGCTTCAATAAAAAATAAATGGAAAAATTAAATATAATACTTCATTAGAGCTCAGAAGTGGAAAATAAGTTACTAAACAATTTTTTGGTAATTCAGACCTTTTTGAAAAGAGAAGGAATATTGGGTGTGCTTATAAATGGTATAATGGGAATCAGTGACATAATGGTGGTCCGTGTGAGAGTGTGTGTTTGTATACACATTATATACCCAGTTGCTGTCAACTCTATTCTGACTCATGGTGAATACAGCTGTGCTCCATAGGGTTTTCACTGGCAGATTTTTTTTTTTTTTTTTCCAGAAGTAGAGCTCCAGGCTTTTCTTCTGAGACACCTGGGTTGGATTAAAACTTCTAACCTTTCAGTTAGTAAAGGAGTGTGTTAGCTATTTGCACCACCAAGGGACTCCATATATTATATAGAAACCATAAAGTAATAAATAGTTTAAATGTTTGGAGAGAGTGGCCATGATTGTCACTTTACTATATAAGGGGTTACCTTAGGGTAAGCCAATGAAAATTCAGTGACCTAAAATAGAGAAGCTACATTTGCATACCCATTTGGTGAATTGCTTCCAGAGAATTTACTTATTTCTTAGACCCTTCAGGCTTTGGAAGAATTCTTAATTAAAACTCCCAATAGCTATTTCTACTTAATGTTTCTTAGGAACAAGGCTTCTGACAAAACCAGAGCAATTAACATTGTTGAGCTCTCTGAAATCAGCCTCATGGATTAAAAAACATTTTCTCAGCATCTGCTTTGAGCAGGCAGGCAGGAACCCTGTCGCACAAGTGGTTAAAACGTTTGGCTGCTAACCAGAAGGTCAGAAGTTCTAACCATCCAACTGCTCGGTGGAAGAAAGATGAGGTAGTCTGCTTGCGTAAAGATTTATAGCCTTGGAAATCTTATGGGGAAACTCTGTCCTATAGGGTTGCTATGAATTGGAATCTACTCAATGGCAGTGGGTTTTTACTTTGGGCAATTTAAAGGCTGAGGATCTTCTTGAGATAAAACAAGTGTCCAGAGCTTGCTCAGGAAGCAGATTAGGGACACATCTTGCCATAGTGAGACAATGAGTGGATGCAGAAGTGAGAGGATCTAAGAGAAGTTTTGCCTTCTTATGTCTACAAAATTGAGAATAGTCAAGAACACATTTAAAATTTGATCAATTGGAATAGAAGATTCAACTGAGGCTAAATTTATATACCCTTAGTGATTGTCTTGGCAACAAGCCCCATCTCATGCTAGTAATATTAAAATATGAGTAAAGTAATAATTGGAGCCAGAGGAAGATATGTTCAAGTCAACTCCCACTTCTGGGAAAGTTGGGAGACAGTTTACTAAAGGTATGAAGGATGATATCATGAGGGGAAGAATTTTTTTTAAAAGAATTGCATTGAGCTGGAGTTTGAAAGCTGTGGGTATGGCACTGCACATACCAATATTTCTTCCCTGGCTTTGATTGAAGCTGGGGTAGATGTAACTCACATGATTTGCATGTCTGCTTCATCTCTTCCATCACAGCTCAGAACAAGCACTGGAGTGGGAAACTGACATGTGTGAATTAACTTGGAATGGAGCAGCTTCCTGTGTGGGTTTTTCTGTCTTCTCTTAGTTACCCAGGAAGTTCCTATCTTCCCAGAAGTGTTAATAGAGAGTCAAAACACAGTTGCCATATTTTCCTGCATAATTTACTTTGTTTATGATACTATTCTTAGGTATCTTTTTACCCTTGCCAAATGTATGCTTGAAAAATGGCCTCTGTCCATTTTTATTAAATGTAAGTTGAATGTATACCACTGATTGGAGAATTGAGAGTTTGGAAAGAGTCATCAGTGACCACTTCACTCTTTGAATATCTGTTTTCTTATTCTCTGAACCTTTTCTGCTAGAAATAGAAGAGCATAAGAGATGCTTCCTCCATCCCACTCTCTCTAGCTCTCCAAACAAACCTCAATAAAAACCAAATAGAAATATTACCTAAAATGTTACCTAAATATATGTTACCTAAAAACAGGATGACTTTCTAATTTTTTATTCAAACAAAAACACTTTTGAAAGTGAAAGGGAGTGCTAGTAATAATAAGAGCAAAGGATCAAAGACATAAACTGGGTGTCCGGGGACAATTGGGACACTTGAGTACCCATGTAATCAATAGCAGAGAGTACAAAGTCTCGGAGAGAAAGAGGACCATCTGGGGAGATGCTGTAGATGGACATCTTGGCTTTGATGCATACTGAGCATCTATGGGCAGTTGTAACTAATTGGCAGGCAAGTTCAGTTTCTAATAGGGACTATGAGATTATTTTAAGGTAAAAGATCTCATTGTTCTTTTCCAGGAATAACCTGTATCAGGTTGAATACATAACATAAATGTGTTATTGACTGTTGTTGTTAGGTGCTGTTGAGTTAGCTCTGACTCATAGCAACCCTGGGTACAACAGAACGAAACACTGCCCAGTCCTGGGCCACTCTCACAATCCTTGCTATACCTGAGCCCATCGTTGTAGCCACTGTGTCAATCCATCTCATTGAGGGTCTTCCTCTTTTTTGTTGACCCTCCACTTTACCAAGCATGATGTCCTTCTCCAGGGAATGGTCCCTTCTGACAGCATGACCAAAGTAGGTGAGACAAAGTCTGGCCATTCTCGCTTCCAAGGAGAATTCCGGCTGCACTTCTTCTAAGACAAATTTGTTAGTTCTTCTGGCAGTCCATAGTACTTTCAGTATTCTTCACCAACAGCACAAGTCAAAAGCATCAACTCTCCTTTGGTCTTTCTTATTCACTGTCCTGCTTTCACATGCATATGAAGTGATTGAAAATAAAATGGCTTGGGTTGTTGTCATTGTTATATGCCATTGAGTCAGACCCCCAACTCATAGTGACCCTTCCTTGGGTTTCTGAGACAGTATCATTATGGAAGTAGATTGCCCATCTTCCTTCCGAGGTGAGTTTGAACCTTCAGCCTTCTGGTTAGCAGTCAAGTGCCTTAGGCACTATGCTACCAGAGCTCCTATGGCTTGGGTTAGGTGCACCTTAGTCTTTAAAGAGACATCTTTGCTCTTCAGCACTTGAAAGAGGTCTTTTGCAGCAGATTTGCCCAGTGCAATACATGGTCTGATTTCTTGACTGCTACTTCCTAAGACAAAAGATAAAGTCATAGAAACCCATATTCATAGTGAGCCTCAACAACAACAACAAAAAAAAAACCAAATTCACTACCATTGAGTCGATTTTAACTCATAGCGACTGCTCCTTGGGTTTCTGAGGCAGTATCTCTACAGAAGTAGACTGCCCAGTCTTGCTTCTGAGGAGTGGCTGGGGGGTTTGAACTGCCAGCCTTCCGGTTAGCAGGGAAATGCCTTAGGCACTATGCCACCAGAGTTCAGGGGACAGCCTTAATGATTGACAGAAGAGTTGTCAAGGTTAAGGACTGCAGGACTTACTGCCAGATTTGATTCTTCTTTCTCTGACCACAACTATAGTGTAAGAAGATAATAACCAGTTCCATTTTGCTTAGGGCAAACCTATTAAACCCCGATCTCACTTCAGATTCTAATAGAAGAGCAATCTGTAATGTGAGAAAATGATAGTAACTGTGTGTGGTGGCTATCTTCTGAGATAGTCCCTAGTAATCCCTACCTCCTACTGCTTATGTCCTTATGTGATCCTGTCTCCATGAGTGTAGAGTAGAAACAGTGGTTCTCTTCTAATGAGCAACAACAGCAACAACAACAAAAACCACTTTGCCTTTGAGTCACTTCTGACTCATAGAGACTTTATAGGACAGAGTAGAACTGCCCCAAAGAGTTGCCAAGGACTTAATCTTATGGAAGCAGACCAGCTGAAGGGTTCGAATGACCAACCTTTAGGTTAGCAGCTGAGTGTGTAACCACTGCACCACCAGAGCTAGTGGTGTCAGTGGGGGTTATAGTGGTGCACATGGCACCAGGTGACACTGTCAGAGGGGTGACACCAAAATGACTATATAAACTTTTTGTGCAGTGTTTCATGAAATTTTTTTTTTTTAAATAAATACATCCACGTGGTTAGTTTTAACAACAAAAACATTTTTCATAAGCCCAGTTTACATGTGTCAATATACTTACAAGGCTAAAACTCTATGCTAATTTACATTTTGAACCTTCTAGTGAGGTCTTGTCAGAGCTATAATCATTGCCCAGTTAAACGACGCTTTGAACCATTTACATGTGCTGCAAGCATGCGCTGTTGCTTTCATTCCTGCTGGTGTTTTTATGGTCTCTGATTATGTCAAATTTTCTGGTGTTTTAGCTACAATGTTGTAGTAATTAGTATTTGTAAACCTATATTAATAATTTTTTTCAGAATGAAGAAGTAATTAAAGAAAAAGGAGAAAAATCAAATAAGGCTTTTGCTGAGTTACTTATAACATTGTAACTAATAATATTGTAATTCAATGTACAAAGATTTTACAAAACAGTTTTGTCGTTAGTACTCATATAATTTAAGAGATACTACATTTAAGCAATTTAGAACTATATTGCATTATTCTGTAATTAAAATTCATAATAAACATTACTAATAATTCTGTATGGTCTGGTATGGGAGGAAGTCCATGGGGGGGTGACACCATCAGTTACCACACTGGATAATAACAACCCTAATGACACCACTCACCGGGATTCCTCTTCTGGTGAATGGAGTATAATAAAAGTGAGATGTTGCTGCTTAGAGACTCTAGCTTCTGTCTTGCTCACCCTTTCTTATTCTCTCTTTCCCTAGCTCCATCTCCTTCCATTATTCTGGAGAAGCTAGCTGCCATATTGCCATGTTGTGTAGTCTTAGGGAGAGGTCCATGTGGTGAGGAACTGTCTCCAGACAATAGTCATTGTCTGGAGGCCTGCCAACAGCTTAGAAGCAGGTCCTCCCAAGCTGTTCCTTGAGATGACTGTTGTTGTTGAATGCCATCAAATTATCTCCGACTCATTGCGACCTCATGTACAACAGAACAAAACACTGCCTGGTCCTGTGCCAGCTCCATGATCTTTGCTATACCTGAGCCCATCATTGCAGCCACTGTGTATTGACACAGCTCGTTGAGGGCCTTCCCGTTTTTCGTTGTCCCTCCACTTTGCCAAGCATGATATTCTTCTCCAGGGAACATGAGCAAAGTAGATGAGAAGTCTGGCCATTCTCTCTTTCAAGAAGCATTCCAGCTGCACTTCTCCCAGGACAGATTTGTTAGTCCTTTTAGCAGTCCATGGTACTTTCCAGCATTCTTTGTCAACACCACAACTCAAAGGCATCGATTCTTGTTCAGTCTTCCTTTTTCATTGTCCAGCTCTCACATGAAAATACCATGGATTGTGTCAAGCGCACCTTAGTCTTCATGGATACATCTTGGCTCCTCAGCACTTGAAAGAAGTCCTTTGCAGCAGATTTTCCCAATGCTATATGATGTCAGATATCTTGCCTACTGCTTCCATTGGTGTTGATTATAGAACCGAGTAATATGAAGTCTTTGACAACTTCAGTCTTTTCTCCATTTATCATGATGCTGCTTATTAGTCCTGTTGTGAGGATTTTTGTTTTCTTTATGTTGAGGTGTAATCCATACTGCAGACTATAGTCTTCAGTCTTCACCAGTAAGTGTTTCAAGTCATCCTCATTTAGCAAGCAAAGTTGTGTTGTCTGCATAATGCAGGTTGTTAATGAGTTTTCCTGCAATCCTGATGCCATATTCTTCTTCATATAGTCCAGCTTCTCAGATTATTTACTCAGCATACAGGTTGAATACGTATGGTGAAAGTATACAACCCTGATGCACTCCCTTTTTTTTTTTCTTTTTTAATTGTGATTTGGGTGAAAGTTTACAGAGAAAATTCACTTTCCGTACAGCAGTTCACATACATTTTGTCTCATGATATTGACTACAATTTACCACAATGCAACAACTCTCCTGCACTTCCTCCTGGTAGTTACCTCTTCCCTGTGTCCATCCCTCCATGCACTCCTACCCCTGAGCTGTCTCCCTGTGTATAAACAGTCCTTTCTCCCATGATTGTTCTCTCCAAGGAGTGTATCTACCATAGGTAGATGTTCCACTCATATGCCTGTATTTTGTTTGGCTGGAAGCCACAGGTGTGTGTTCAATTCCAGTCCTGAAGGACAGCTAGGGGCCACAGTCTCACTGGTTCCACCAGGCTCTATCAGACCAGCAAACCTGATCCCCGTTTGTTTTTTTCCAAATGATTTTGAATTTTGTTCCATGTTGTTCTCACTCTCTATCCAGGATCTCCTACTTAGATCTCCTTTCGAGTGGTTGACAGTGGTAGCTGGGCACCATCTAGTTTTTCTGGTCTCATAGTCATATAGGCTGAGGATTGCATGGTGTACCAGTCACTAGGACTAATTGTTTCCATGAATCTTTGGTTTTCTTTATTCTTCTTTGCTCTGGTCTCTTCAACAAAGGAGAGACCCATTGCTGCATCTAGATTGCTGCTTGCAAGCTTTTAAGATCCCAGTTGCTACTCGCCAAAGTAGGAGGTGGAACAATGTTTTGTGTAGTATGTTATGCCAATTGAGCTTGATGTCCCCTGTAGTCGACTATGGTCCCAAGCCCACAGGTTCAACTACTCACTTCCTCTGGGTAGCTGGCTGTGACCAGGAAGTGACTACAACCTTGTCCCTTGTCAGCTCTACTATATCCCTAGAAATTCTTACAGAACATACAAATACCCTTGTAGAACCATTGTCTGCCAACCCAATACATCGTCTTGGGTTCACTCCCTGCTTCATAGACATACCTAATAGTTCAGCCTGTCCACCCATCTACCCACCTATATATATACCAATGTTTGCCTTCACTGACAACGCAGTACTATTTGTGCAAAAGGGTTCATCTTTGTTGTCTGCACTGCCCATGTACCTCTCTGTGTCTTCCTCTTCCTCAATGCCACCATGTTGATCACTCACATTTGGTACATTGCCCTTCTCTTCACCCAAATCAATACTTACCTCTACGTATCTAACAGTGTTCCCTCCCACCCCAGGTAACCAACAAAGAAAATTTCCTTCCATATATAAACCTTTCCTTGACTTTTATAATAACGGACTAATGCAGTATTTGTCCTTCTGTGATTGATTTATTTCACTCAGCGTAATGTCCTCCAAGTTCATCTACTTTATGTGGCATTTTGCAGATTCTAGGTTATTCTTTAGGGTTGCATAGTATTCCATTGTGTGTATGTACCAAAGTTTGGTATTCATTCCTCAGTTGACGGGCACCTAGGTTGTTTCTATCTTTTGGCTATTGTAAATAGTGCTGTGATGAACATGGGTGTGCATATGTCTGTTCTTGTCATGGCTCTCACTTCTTTCCTACTTTCCTAGTAATGGAATGACTGGGTCAAATGATATTTCTAATTCCAACTTTTTAAGGAATTGCCATACTTCTTTCCACAATGGTTGTACCATTTTAGAGTCCCAACAGCAGTGTATGAGAGTCCCAATCTCTCCACAACCTCGCCAGCATTTGTTATTTTCTGTCTTGTTGGACTTTGCTACTAATGCTGGGGCAAGATGGTATCTCATTGTTTTTTTGATATGCATCTCTCTAATGGCTAATGATCCTGAGCATTTCTTCATATGTTTGTTGGCTGCTTGAATATCCTCTTTGGATATCCTTTATTATGTTGAGGAATGTCCCTTCTATTCCTATTTTGCTGAGAGTTTTGATTATGAATGGGTGTTGGATTTTATTAAATGCCTTTTCTGCATCAATTGATATGATCATGTGGTGCTTTTTCCTTGTTTTTTTATGTGTTGGATGATGTTGATTGTTTTCCTAATGTTGAACCCTCCTTACATACCTGCTGTGAATCCCACTTGGTCATAATGAATTATTTTTCTGATATGCTGTTGGAGTCTATTGGCTAGGATTTTTTTGAAGAGTTTTGCATCTATATTCATGAGGGATATTGTTCTATAATTTTCCTTTTGAGTGATGTCTTTGCCTGGATTTGGTATCAAGGTTATGCTTGCTTCATAAAATGAGTTTGGGAGGATTCCATCCTTTTCTATGTTTTGGAATAGTTTGAGTAGGATTGGTGTCAGTTCTGTGAATGTTTGGTAGAATTCTCCAGTGAAACCGTCTGGGT
>NW_006921632.1:11180614-11201003 GCF_000298275.1 Orycteropus afer afer | reverse complement strand
TTTAGTATTAATCTTCTGGATTTCTGTCTGTAGATTTTGAATCATTTCTAATTTTTCATTTGTCATTTTGTTCTTGTACTTTCTTCCAAATTCTTCTAGGGTTTTGTCTGTGTTTTCCTTGGTCTGTCTCTCAATTCTTTGAAGATACCTAAATATAATTCTTTTGAATTCCTTCATGGGGTTCCAATCCTGCTTCTTCCTCAGGGATATGTTCTGAGTCTGTATCCTGCTCCTTTGTTTCTACAACTTTATCTTGCTTTTTTGTGTGGACTGTAATAGTCTGTTGTCTCCGAGACATTGTGACATTGTTGTATTTAGATCTCTGTTAACTGTGAAGATCAGCTGAGGTTGAGTCAGGCTCTTCTTGGTGGTTGTTAATCATTGGCCTGCTGGTGAAGGAGGAAGTGGTGACTCTCTCACTCAGTAAGTGAAGCTGCAGGAGGTGTGGGTTTTGTTGTGTTGTATGGGGACTGTTGCTGTCTCCCACTCAGTTAGACAAAAATAACAATTGAATAACCATCAAAAAGTAAAAGCACATGGACAAAAAACACACCTTTTAATCACACAGGAACAGTTACCAAAAAAAAAAAAGAAAAAAAGAAAAAAGGCAAAAGGGTGGGGGAAGCTTGCAATATCTGGGGAGAGGCGAACAAGAAAAGAAAGGTAGAAAAGGAGAATAATGAAGAAAAATGGGAAAAATGCAAAAAGAAAAACAAGGAATGAGGTTAACCATGAGAAAGAAAAAAAAAATTGCAACCAGGAACAGGGAAAGAAGATAAGCTGAAAACTAGAACCTGGATGGAAGAATAAAGAATAATAATAAAAAGGACAAAACTAATAATAATAATAGTAGTTTAAAAAAGACAACAACAACAACAACAACAAAAATTAAAAAAAAAAAAATTCAGGCATGGCAGGCCAGGGTGCCCAGGCTCTGTCTGAGCACACAGACTAGGATGGGATTCCTGCCGGCCTACAAGGTGGGTGGGAGTGAGGGATGGCCGTACCTCCATTCACCAGGAGGGTGTGCATTAAAAGAGTAACAAGGGGAATATCATACCTTTCCAGTTTTCGTGTCTGGAATGTCCTTGCGGTTCCTGGCAAGTGGAGCCTTTTCTTAAGTCCCTGGAATTTGGGCAATGCTGTCACTTTAAGTATCCAAAATGGTCAAACTGCTTGTTTTAAACATTCAGAATGGCTATACCCTCAGACAGGAAAAAGTCCTCAGCTCAGCCTGCCTTCCTTTCACTGCTTTCCCTTTTTTTCAGTAGCCACCAGAGCAGTCCTCTGTGCAATCCCTGGCTAGCAAGGCTGAGTTTTAGTGGTCCTACCACCACTTGGCAATAACCAAGCTGTCTATGCCATCAGGATTGCTGCCAGACTGCATTTCCGTATGCTTCCTATTTTGGTGTTTTCATGCAAATTCTTCTGCTTATTGGAGTTTAGTTTACTACTATATCCTTGCCTTCAAAGCTCAGGGGTCCAGGATTATCTTCTGTATCTATGTTACTCAGTTCCCCTTTTCTTTGTTGAAGAGAGTTTGTGCGGTCTTTCTGCCTATTCCATCATCTTACGGGAACTCTGTGCTCCCTTCTTATTTTAAAGTATGCAGTGCTCCCTTGTTCTTGTTGAATGACAGCCTCCTGCTCCATGTACAAGGTGCTCATGAGCACAACTAAGTGTTCTGGAATTCCCATTCTTCTCAATGCTATCCATAATTTATTATGCCCACACTATCGAATGCTTTTGCATAGTCAATAAAACATAAGTAAACATTTTTCTGATATTCTTTACTTTGAGCCAAGATCCATCTGACATCAGCAATTATATCCCTAGTTCTATGTCCTCTTCTGAAGCTTGGATTTCTGGAAATTCTGTCAATATATTGCTGTAATCATTTTTGAATGATCTTCAGTAAGATTTTACTTGCATGCAATATTGTGTGACAATTTCCACATTCTGTGGGATTACCTTTCTTTGGAATGGGTACAAATATGGATCTTTTCCAGTCAGTTGGCCAGGTAGTTGTCCTCCAAATCTACTGGCACAGCCAAGTGAGTACCTCTAGTGTGGCATCATTTGTTGTAACATTTCAATGCATATCCTGTCAATTCCCAGATCCTTGGTTTTCACTACTTCCCTCAGTGCAGCTTCAACTTCTTCCTTCATTACCATTGGTTCTATGCCACCTCCTGAAATGGATGAACATCAATTTTTGGTACAGTGACTCTGTGTATTCCTTCCATCTTCTTTTGATATTTCCTGCATCATTTAATATATTGCCCATAGAATTGTTCAGTATTGCAACTCAGGGCTTATATTTCCTCTTCATTTCTTTCAGCGTGAGAAATGCTGAGTGTGTTCTTTCATATTGGCTTTCCAACGTCATGTCTTTGCACATTTCATTATAGTAATTGACTTTGTCTTCTGGAGCTGCTCTTTGAAATCTGTTTAGCTCTTTTATCTTGTTATTTCTTCCCTTTGCTTTAGCTACTCTCTGCTCAAAGACATGTTTCAGAGTCTCTTCTGACATCCATTTTGGTCTTTTCTTCCTTTCCTGTCTTTTTAATGACCTTTTGCTTTCTTCATGAATGATGTTTGTGTTGCCATCCCACAATTCTTCTTGTTTTCAGTCATTGGTGTTCAGTGCATCAAATCTATTCTTTAGATGGTCTCTAAATTCACGAGGGATATAATCAAGGTCATATTTTAGCTGTCTGGACTTGTTTTAATTGTCTTCAACTTCAAGTTTAACTTGCATATGAGCAGTTGTTGGTTTGTTCCACAATCAGCTCTTGGCCTGGTTTTGTCTGAAGATACTGAGCTTCTCCATGGCCTCTTTCCACAGATGTAATCAGTCTGATTCCTGTGAACTCCATCTGGCAAAGTCCACATGTATAGCCGCCATTTGTGTTGTTGAAAAAAGGTATTTTCAATGAATGTCATTGGTCTTGCAAAATTCTATCACATGATCTCCAGTATTATTTCTATCTCCAATGACATATTTCTATCTCCAATGACAAATTTTCCAACCACCGGTGATTCTTCTTTTTTTTTTTTTCCCAACTTTTGCATTCCAGTCACCAGTGATAATCAGCACATCTTATTTGCATGTTTGGTCAATTTCAGACTGCAGAAGTTGGTAAAAATCTTTAATTTCCTCATCTTTGGCTTTGGTGGTTGATGCATAAATTTGAACAATAGTAGTATTAATTGGATTTCCTTGTAAGTGTTTGGATATTATTCTGTCACTGACAGCATTGTACTTCAGGATAGATCTTGAAACATTCTTTGTGACAAGGAATGCCACACCATTCCTCTTCAATTTGTTATTCCGGCATAGTAGATCACATGGTTGTCTGATTCAAAATGGCCCAAACCAGTCTATTTCAGCTCACTAATGCCTAGGATATCAATCTTTATGCGTTCCAATTCATTTTTGACAACTCCCAATTTTCCTAGAGTCATACTTTGTACATTCCATTTTCTGTTTATCAGTGGATCTTTGCAGCTGTTTCTTCTCATATTGAGTCGTGTCACTTCAGCAAATGGAGGCCCCAAAAGCTCTGCTTTATCTGTATCATTAACTTAGGCTCTACTGTGATGAGACAGCTCTTTCGCAGTCATATTTTGAGTGCCTTCCAACCGGAGGGGCTCATCTTCCGGCACTGTATTGGACAAAGTTTCAGGGCTATTCATAAAACTGTCCAGTAATATATCAGACAGTGTTTCACTACTATTCATATGGTTTTCACCAGCCAATTCTTTGAGAAATGGATGGCCTCTTCCTTCTTCTGAGTCTATCTCATTCTGGAAGCACCACCAAAACTGGTCCACCATGGGCACCCCTGCTGGCACAGCCTCTATCCTCAAAGCAACACACAAGTCACCACAGTACAACAAACCGACAGACAAGGTCATCTGCCTTAGCTGCTCCAACATCTCCACTCACTGCATGGGCTACCCCCTATCTATTCCTGCTGGCCGTGTCTGCCGCCGCTCCCTGCTGCCTGAGTGCTGTCCCCTGCCTGCCTTACCTGTTCCAGCCACTGACCCTGTCTGCCGCTGTATGCCTGTATGCTGCTGAGATGGCTGTAGCCTCTGCCAGTACAGTGACTGTGGTGTCATGGGAGAACCTGAGCCTGAGGACCCAGCTAACCTGTGCTCAGGTTCCTGACCCACAGAATCTGTGAGATGGTAAGTGTTTGTTCTTTTAAACTGCTAGTTTTATTTTCTCTGTGTTCTTCTGGATATTTTTCATGTTGTTGATGGGAAGTCTTTAAAGCAGTCCAATAGAACGTTAGCAAATAATAAACAAATGACCCAGTCTTGGCATGTTGTTGTTAGTTACTGTCTAGTCAGCTTAGCTCATAGCAACTTTATGTATAACGGAATGAAATATTGCCATTATTACAGAGTATATTTGAGAGAGGCACTACTGATCTTTCTTACTGAGAAAAACTTATAAAAACTGTGAGTTTGTGTGAGGAGGATGCTCTAAAATGTAGATAACAACATCCTTAATGATGTTCTGAATGATGCTTTACTGTAAATAGAACAATGACTTTTAGCGAGCTGGTTTTTTTTTTTTTTTTGAGTCTGTCAATATGGTCTTTATTTCCAGTCTTAAGGACAAGCCAAATTGTTGGCATGATACCCAAGCAGAAGTTTTTAGTCTCCAAAGAGAAAACATCATGCATATTTGACTTTTTAAAACAATATCAAGCATTACAACAAAGAAATTTGCCAGATTTCTTTTGCAGATGGATGGTTGTCTTTTGGGGATAGTTTAAAGTTCTACTTGTGATCAAGGAAGAAGTACTTGGCAGGTAACATCTTGTTTTTTTTTTTCCTGTATTTTGTCATCTAAAATCTAATTTAAAAATAAATTTGTTACAAAAAAAGGTAAATGTAAAACTTCACACACACACACACACACACACACACACACACACACTGAAGGAGGTTAATCCCAGGCTACTTCTCATAGTATTCCACCTATAAACAAAAAAAGAAACCCGTTGCCATTGAGTTGTTTTTGACTATAGGGGTAGTTATAATTCTGTGGGCACATAACAACAACAACATAACTCTGCGGGATTTTTCTGTTTTTCTCTTTAGTGCAATACAAATTCTTAGAGTCATCAGATTATAGGTGCCGTATACCACTTTAATTTAGGAATAATGGTGTAATGCTCTTTCAGTTAAGCATGAGAAAGTACCTGCATTTAAACTATTTCCAGACTTGGCAGTTTTTGCTGTAGCCCACATAGGCAAATAATTCTTACTAAAAACACTTAACATTTCCTTGTGAGCTTTGTGTGACACACAGATTTATATGTATATCCTCTTAGTAGGAAATAAGTTTGAAATTTACTTCAGTAAGTAAGAAGTATATTGCAGGGTGATATATAAAAAGATATGATCAAACTCTTCCAGCTAGTAATGTCACAGCATCCCTAAATGAAGAAAACACAACAGAGCCATTGGAATATCCTTTTGTATTGCAGAATGAGCATAAAATTCTCTTTAATGGCTTCAAAAAAAGTCAGGAGCAAAATATTCCTTATGATAGATGTCTGTTAGTGTGCAGTACAGATTTATTATCATCTCTTTAAAAATTAATTTAAAATTATATCTCCGCCCTCCTATAAAAACCCTTGGAGGCTTCTGACATTCACCTTCTAATTATTCCTTCCTCTCATTAGCAGCTTGCTTATTATCCTCTCGCACTCTTTAAAAGACTTTAGCGCCTGTCTCACAGTTTTGCTCATCGCTGCAAGTTGTGCCATCATCCTGAGTTTCACCAAAATCCAAACATTAACCTATGATCTCTTTGTCAATCCAGCCATCCATCCATCCATCCATAAATTAAGACAGGATACTTCTTGATAAACTAGATGACTGAGACCTCCTGAAAATAAAATATTTGTGCTCTTGGAAAGACTTCTCCAGAAGAATAAAAAGAGAACCTTCTAGATTGGGAAAAATTTTTGATAATGACATATCTGAAAAAGGACTAATACCTAAAATTTATTGAAAACTCCGTACCTCAACAACACAAAGACAAATGATCCAATTAAAAATGGGCAAATGACATGAACAGATGCTTCACTAAAAAAGACATTCAGGTGGCCACCAAATTCATGAAGAGATTCTCATGATGATTAGCCATCGGAGAGATACAAATCAAAACTACAAAGAGATACCATCTCACCCTGGCAATAATGGTACTGATCAAAAAACCAGAAAACAACAAATGCTGGCCAGATTGTGAGAAGATTGGAACTCATATGTTGCTGATGGAAATGTAGAGTGGTAAAACCGTTAGGAAAAATGGTTTAGTACTTCCTCAAAAAGCTAGAAATAGAAATACCCTCCAGCAATCCTACTCCTATGTATATATCCTAGAGAAATAAGAGCAGTGACACAAATATACATATGCAAAGCCATTTCATTGCAGCATTATTCACAATAGCAAAAGGATTGAAACAACCTAAGTGCCCATCAGTGGATGAATGGATACAGAAACTGTAGTACATATACATAGTGGAATGCTATGCAACATTAAAGAGTAACTATGAGTCCATGAAATATTTCACAACATGGATGAACCTGGAGGACATTGTATTGAGTGAAATAAGTCAACTGCAAAAGGATGAATGTTGTATGAGATCATTATTACAAAAAGTTGAGAAAAAGTTTACACACAGAAAGCAACATTCTTTAATATTCACTAGGGATGAGAGTGAATGGGAGGGAAAATCACTAACTAGATAGTACACATGTGCTAACTTTGGTGAAGGGAAAGACAATGCACAATATGGGATAAATGAGCACAATATAACCAAGGCAAAGGAAGACACTGAAAGGTACACAAGAATAAAGGCAACAACAGTAAATAGAATTACATATGCAATCCTGCTGCAACAGTAATAATAATGTATGAGTATTATGGTAATTATGTAGGTAAATACATAGGTAATTATGTAAGATGAATGGGGGTGAAGAGTGTATGGGAGTAAACCCATGTGTATATATAGGGTTGGCAGTGGATATTCTTACATATATATCTGTATATGCTGCAAATAGACCCATGTATATAACACGGTGCACAGGGGGCATGAAAACCTCTTAGGCATAATCAGACACCTCTTGGGACTGAGATACTGGGCTCAAGGGCTAAGGAATGTAGTCTCGAGGCACATCTAAGTCATTTGGAATAACACAGTCCATAAAGGCAATGTTCTTTGTCCTACTTTTATGAGTAGAGTCCGGGCTTTTAAAAACTTACAAGTGGCCATACAAATTACAGCTATTGGTCTCTTTCTGTCCAGTGCAAAAAGAGTAAAGAAAACCAAAGACTCAAGGAAACAGTTAGTACAAGGGACTAATGGCTACCACTGTCGACTAACTACTGTAACCAAGATTACAATAGAAATGTACTGGATAGAAAAGGTAGATGTACTGGGAGAAAAGGTAGAACAAAATTCAAGTTAATAAAAAGGACCAGACGATACTGGTCTAATAGAGACTGTTGGAACCCTCAAGACTATGGCCATTTGACACACCTTTAACTCAGAACTGAAGCCACTCTTGGAGATCACCCTTCAGCCACATCAAAGACAAACTATAAAGTGAACAATAACAGCTGGGAGGAAGATGCTTTTCAGAACAATTAACTAGGTAAGACCAAATGGGCAACATGTGCCCGAAAGCAAAATTATTAAGGATGCAAGAAGAGGAAGGAAAACTGGGTGAATATAAAAACAGGAGCCCAAGTTGGAAATGGGGAGAGTACTGACACATTGTGGAGATTATAACCAATGTCAAAAAACAATCTGTGTACAAATTACTGCATGAGAAATTAATTTGCTCTGTAAACTGCCACCTAAACCCCAATAAAATATTTTGGGAAAAAAAACTGAAGAAACCAGATGCTTCTCAGTTTTTGCTTTTATCATAATTCCTGCCTTCTTCAAACACTCTGTTTCTTTGGTTCCTACACTCTCCTCCTCTCTTTAATCTTTCCTGTCAATGCACAGTTTTTCAGTCTTCTTTACAGGGTTCTCATCACTCAGGATTATGGTCTTCTTTCTTACTCTGTTGAGGCTTCCTGTATGATATTCACCTTTCTATCTTGATTGGTATCTTTATGTAGGTGATTAAAAAATTAATTATTCCAGATTTATCTCCTGAGCTGTGTATCATACTAACTATTGGAAATATCCATTTGAATATCTCAAAGATATTTCAACCTTGATAAATCCAAAACTGAACTGATCCTACTCCCTGTTCCAACCCTGCCAACTTCCTGTGTTCCCTGTCAGTGAAAGGCACTAGTATCTATCCAGTTGCTAAGGCCAGACAGCAAGACCATTGTACATTGTTTCTTGCCCTCCTTTATCTCACACATGCAGTAAATCATAAATTCTCATTAATTTTATGTGCTAAATATTTCTCAAATCCATCTACTTAGGTATATCCTCACTTCCATTACCCTTACTCTCTCTTGGTTTACTGCAATAGCTGCCCCTTCACAATCATTCTCTATACTGCAGTGGTTTCTCTAAAACACGTGTATACCTCCTTACAAATCTTCAGTGGATATTCATTATCTTCATAAACAATTTTTCCCTTGCCATATAAGATTCTAAGTAACATGGTTCTAGCTTACTTCTTTTCTTACCTTTACCCTAACGCTAAGTTTTGTCTAAAGTGAACTTCTTTCAGTTCTATGAATATAGAATTCTCTTTCTCACCTCTGAATCTTCAAATGGGTCCTTCCACTCCCTCAACTGCTTGTCCCCTAAGTCATACTTATTCAGGTCTCTATTTAGACATCACTTCTTTAGGGAAAATTTTCCTTATACTTTAAAATTAGGCAAAATGTCCCTTCTGTCTGTTCCCATAGCACCATATATCATCCACATCATAACATTTGCCACATTTTGTTTTACTTGCATATAGCTTCCCATCAAATTGTGAATTTTATAAGCATTACCAGTGCTCACCAATATTTGATTTTCCTCCCCTTCCTGAATATAGAGAAGACTATATTTCTGTATTTTTAGGTGCCCTTGCATTTAGGTAGAGCATATGACTATAACCAGAAGTGGTATGTACCATTTATTAGCCCATGTCCTTTCCCCCAGTATTCATGGTTCTTCATGCTTTTTTTCCCTGTTATGGTGCCTGAGAAACATGTGTTCTAGATGGTGAAGCTAAAAGATAATGAAGCTTCCATCAGCTCATGTTCTTGAGGGAACAGAGTCTCCTTTAGACCTACATGGGACATGTAGCATGAGTGACAAATGAACTTTTGTTGTGTTAAATCACTGAGATTTCTGATGGTTTGCAATTGCAGAATTTTCTAGCCTCTTCTGACCAATATAGTCAGGACTTATAGATTATGTCTTCTTTGCTGCACTGTTGACAGCACCCAATGCAGTGCCTTTTTGGTATATAATTAAACCAAACCAAACTCACTGCCATTGAGTCAGTTCCCACTCACAGCAACCCCCATTGGGTTTCCAAGGCTGTAAATCTTTACAGATGTAGACTGCCTCATCTTCCTTCCATGGAACAGCTAGTGAGTTTGAATCACCAACATTTTAGATACTAAGTTCTCAAATAGCTGTAGTTTGAATGTTTTTTGGGGGGTTTCTTTCCAACAGATGTATTATTTGTTTTTGTTGTATTATTTAGCACCCTATAAAGGTGACATTTTAAATGGTACCACAATGAACTGAAAGAATTAACATACCTCTCAGTTGCCTAAATTACTACCAGAGAATGAATGCCTAACACATTTAGAAAAAATATTATAAATGCTTCAATTATCTAGTTCCATGCTGGCATATTATCTACCAAAAGATAACAATACTGACACATTAATTATATATATTTAGTTATTTTCTAGGACTGGTGTTCTCAAACCACTGTGTTTACTACTAATACTCTCTTTTTTGTTTTATTAACCTGAATTCAGCCTTTGAAAAACTTTTCAGCCTACTATAACATTGTGCCAGCATTTCTCCATGTCAGAGAGTTTTCAGATAGAAAAAAATATAAAGTTGCTTTACAAGCAAAAAGAAGCTCTGGTGGCATAGTGGTTAAGACATTTGGCTGCTAACCAAAAGGTTGGTGGTTTGAACCCTGTGGAAGAAAGATGATGTAGTCTGCTTCTGTAAGATTTACAGCCTTGCAAACCCAGTTGGGGTCACTATGAGGTGGAATTGACACAATGACAGTGAGTTTGGTTTTTGGTTTAAAACCAAAAGTTGTTTCTCTGAGTTAAGAGATGGATGCATTATTTTATTATTTTTTTTTCCCTTCTTCTTCTTTAGGGAGCTCTGGTAGCGTAGTGAGTAAGACACTTGACTGCTAACCAGAAGGCTGGCGGTTCAAACCCACCAGCCACTCCCTGGGAGGAAGGTTGGGCTGTCTACTTCCCTACTGATGCTGCCTCGGAAACCCAAGGAGGGGTCGCTATGGGTCGGATCCGACTCCACGGCAATGGTTGCTTGCTTGCTTGTTCTTCTTCTTTTATTTCCTTTTTTAACATTCTTCCTTTATTGGCATATCTTGAGTATTAGCAGTCTGAAAGTGCTACTTGCAGACTTGGCTGAGTAGAGAAACTTTCCTATTTTGGTTCTGGTGCTCCTTTAATTCACTTGGTTAGGGATGGTGCTAAGGTGGTGCTAAGGGTGGGCAAGGTGGAGGCTCACACCTTGTATGTGTCACATAGCCAGAGCTGGCACTCCTCAATCCAGCTTTAAAGGAAAGTCTGTTTGTGCCCATTTTGATTACAGAGAGCAGGAACAGGGCACTGCTTTGAGGTATTTTTCTGTATCATCATTTTAGATTTATTATTTTATTCTCTTGTATTTTATTCTTATGGAAAGAATCATGTTTTATTATAAATAAATCAGGGAAGTGCTACTTTTTTTTTAATGTACTTTTTGCTCTTATAAAAAGAGAGAGCATACATAGAGGAATAATAAAGTAAGACTTTGGATTTGGAACAATGAGGATCCCTTAAAGTTTAGGACATTTGAAAAGATAGTGACTGTAATAGGGAGAACGTAAGTTTTTCAGTGAGAAAGCCAAGGTTGGAGTCTTAGCTTATGGAATTTTAGGGAAGTTGTTTATGTCTTTGAACTTCAAAGTCTATCCATGTTTGTGAATTGGAAAACATCCCTTTCAGATTTATTTGGAGGAGAACAAGAAATGACAGATATAAAAGTGTTCTTTACACTGGAAAATTATGTAGCCCTTCCTAGTAATATTTGTTTATTATTATTTATATACATTTGTTTTTCTCCAGAGAGATGCTGCTTGCTGCATTCAAAAATAGTTACTGCTTCAGAATGTGTTTGGCTGAAAAGTTTAATGCAAGACCAGCTGATCTTTCCAACAGCATGTACTTTAAGAATATCTTATGTTTAATTCTGCAATGTCTGGCTTTCAAAGTAGCTTTGGCAAACTTGGGTTCCGATTTTGGGTTGGGTTCCGATTTTGGGTTGGTTTCCATGGTGACATTGTTCTTACTGAGACACTTTAGATGCTTGAAGTTTAAAGGGAGCTGTGGGTGAACTTCTTTCACTATTCCTAAATCAAAATAATGACCCACTTTTAACTGACAAATTTTAGTAAATTTTTTATTTTTAAAGAAGTGAGGTACAACTGAGTAGTAAGACATTTGAGAAGCTAAAAAAAGACAAAAAAGTCAGTTGGGATAAATTAAACAGTCTTTATGGGTTATAACAAACTCACTAACTCAATGCCATTGAGTTGGAGCTGACTCATAGCAACCCCTCCTTGGATTTCTGAGGAGGTATCTCTATGGAAGTAGATTGCCCAGTCTTCCTTTTGAGGGGTGGCTGGTGGGTTTGAACCAGCAGCCTTCTGGTTAGCAGTCAAGTGCCTAGGCACTACGCCACCAGAGTTCCTTGGGTTATAACAGGAATACACATAACTTAGTCTTTTCCACAGAACTGTCCTGTTTATCAGGTAAGAGAAAGAAAAGATTGATTAAATTGAATAAAGTAACTTTTTCTATACCCATCAATGATTTGTCTTTAAACTACAATTTAAAGAATTTCCTGCCTTTTCAGGCTCTAGAAAGAACTGACTATGCACATTCTACCTGGCTTTTTACCTGACACAAAGCTGTGACATTTTGCTGTCTTTTCTCACTGATCTCAATGTCTGGAGAAACCCTGATTCCAATTCTTGAGTTGACTTCCAATATGAAAGGCTTTCCAGTAAATTTCAGTATTTTAAAATCTGTTTTTATTTAGAAAACTTTTCATTTTATGCGAGTATTTATATCACTTTTTGTTTAAAATTAAAGAATATGTGGCTGAGAATTATCCTTTGGAAAGTATATTTTGTGAAGGACTTGCTGTATATCTGAGTTCTTTCTGTGACATATATTTAAAGAGTGCTTAGTGATAAATACAATTTATACCGATTAATACCTCATGGAGAGAAGAATGCTCCTTGGAATTTCTGTTCTTATTTCTCTTTTATCTTCTAAATCTAATAGTGAAGATAGCAAAAATGATGACCTCTCCCTGTCTCTTACCTTGTTCCAGATCTTTGTTGTCTTTAACTCCAGATATCATTTCACATGAACTCCTTAGCTTTGCTGCAACATGGGAAATAGATTTGTTATTCTATCGAAAACTGTACAATAGACAATTATGTCTTCTCCTATGTTTATGTCCTCAATGATATTGATATGTTCTGTTGATAATGTGCAGTGTTAATGGATATTTTAGCCTCTTGTATATTAGTCTTTACCTGTGAAAATGTAGGAGACAGTCTAGAGCCCAGGAAGGTCAGAGATACTAAAAACCAGGACAATATATTCAATGCATCATAATCAAAATGCCATTCAGCATTTGCCCTCAAATCCACGACAGTGTATGAATTCATTGCTGCCTCGCAAATGCCCTGCCTTGAGTTACCTCTTGTCTGCCTTATAACTCATTTTTCCTGTGACCTAGTTCTTAGCCTGGTTTTTGTCTTTACATTGTCACTATAAAATCTTTAAATGGGCCATGTCTTTGGTTGCAGTGATCCTTTTATTAGTCTCAAAATCCAATTTTTTATTTTCTATTGTATCAAAGAGTGTGATCAGGAAGACAAATTATATTTGCTAGAGGAAAAATAAAATTGGTTCCATGTGTCCTTGTTTATATATATTTTTAGTGGCTTTGGGGTCAGACAAATCCTGCTTCAAGTCCAGCCTCTGTCACTTATCTGACTCTTTTGTCTTGGGCTATAATAATTATAGATAATGCTTGTTGAGGCCTTACTATTTTCGAGGTACTGTGTTAGATGTTTCATATATATCATTTCATTTATTGCTCTTGAAAATCTTATGAGGAGGGATCACTAACAGAGGTGAAGTAATTTTTGCCCACAGTTGTGTAGCTGATATAAATGAAGGTCTGACTCCCAAGAACTTGCAGTTTTAGTCACATTGTGTTTTCCCAACCATAACATAAAAATAGTACTACCTCCCTTATATTAGTTTGGTAATTAAGTAAGATAATATCTGTGCTTGAACAATCTATCTTAGAAACATCAGCACAGAGCCGGTCCCCATGAGGCAGAGGTTAAAGATGTCCCACATGTCCAAACTACTGTGCCACTCCATCATTTCAGACATTAATTCCTCCTCTTCCTCTCAGTAATCTCTCCTCTGTCTTAGGGTTCTCTATTTTACTGTAACATCTCAAAGAACTCACAGACATCCAAGAGATTGTCTCACGTAGTGGTGGTGGAGGCTGGGAGGCTGGGAGGCTGGGAGGCTAGCAGGCTGGCAAGTCCCAGGTCTGTAAGTAGGTCTGAAGGATCCTCCCAATTCTCAGGATTTGACAAACCTCAATCAACAGATCAGATGACAGCTGCTGTCCCAAATCCAGAGGTGAGATGACAATGAGCCAAAATGCAGAACCAGACTAAAAGGGAGTGCAAACCCTTCCAGAAGATTCCTACATATGACCTCAAGGAAGCTAAGGGTGGTGATTTGAGTTATACCCTCCAGCAAGGCAGGACTCAAGATGTATCCCACCTATGCTGCTCCAACAGAAATACCCCAAGTGGATGACTTTAATGATCAGGAGTTTAAAAGCAGCTACTCAGTTGTGCATGGCAAATTCTATCATGGAGCTGATTGCCAGTCATTATAGGGAATAACTACTACCAGCTGCCTAGCCAAGTTGACACACGATCTTAACTACCACACTACCCTAAACAGGCATGGATAATAGGATTTACAATACATCACAAAATGGAGGACAATAGCTAGAAGGGCCAAATCAGGCAATTCACCACAGTTTAGAGAACATGTTATTTTCTGTTTAAAATCAACCTTTATACACCAAAAGTTAGCAGACTTTTTCTCATTAAACCAGGATGCTCTTTGCCAGAAACCCAATGTCTTTGTGATAGTGGTTCCTATTATACTGAAAAGATAAAAGCAGAAAGTGGTGTGGTTTTAAGATGACATGGAGAGGTACATGTTGAGAAAGCCAACAGTGAGATGAGTCACTCAGTAGTCACTAATGATGTTTCACTGGGCTGGATCTGTCACTTTTATATTCAGTTTCTTAGTAGCTTAGGACTGCCTGGGTACTGCAAATTGTTATGTATCTGGCTACCAACTCAAAGGTTGATGATTCAAATCAACCTTGGAAGAAAAGACGGTGATCTACTTCCAAAAGATCACAGCCTTTGAAATCCCTATGGAGTGCAGTTCTACTCTGACATGTGTAAGGTTGCCATGAGTCAGAGTCAACTTGATGGTGACTGGTTTTACTGATTTTATCAGTAGTTTAGATGATGGCAAAGAAGTTGAGAAAAGTAACTAAAATAATCAGCTTTAAATACATCTCCACAGAGTAGAATTGTAGGTTGTAAGTGTGATAGGGGAAAATAGACCCTAGATTCAAACAGGTTCAATAGAAATACTTTTATTAAGCCTTGGACAGGACAAAGACAAAACCAAGACAAGCATCCAGAATGAGGGAAACTATCAGCATGTGCCCAGTACAGAAAGCTGCATGGAGTCCACCAAGTCGTGGCCATGAGGCTCATTATATATGATTGAAGAAAGGGAATCATCACAAAATCATGATTGGTAGCAGATCCATTCATCACTGTTGCAGCCAGACTAAAGAAGCAGGGAAAGGATGGTGATTGGGATACGTACATAATTGAAGATTACAAAGGGTTCCAAGATTGGTTCTGGAGCTTGACTACCTGGCTAGGTGATGGTCCAGATATGACTCATGACCATGCAGCCTGAGTCATAGCCACAAGGTGGATACAAGACAATACCAAGATCACAACCTAAATTTAAATTAATTAAGGACCCACCCAGGCAAATTCCCTGTTTCTTTGTGTGAGCATAATCTGCTTTCAACCACAGTCTTCCTGGGGACAAACTACCCCTCTTTAGGTTTATACAGGAATTTGCCTATGTATAACCATAATGTTGGTTTAAGGGTGAGAAAGAAGTCAAATGGGATCTGAAACTTAAGTGAAACCTCAAAATGGAGTTAGAACTCCCACTGTACCACAGCCTTCCACAAACCCATGTGCTTTAGAATTTAAGCTCTAATACAAGAGTAACAAGACAAAAATTAGAGGTACTTTAAATCCTACACTTATACTAAAATCTACTAGAAAAATATAGGTTGTACACTTCATATAAGTTTGTTTAGTAAAGCTCTTAATGTTTTAGCTGACTGGAAGCTAAATGGAATCATTGCTGTGTTGTCACACTTAAAAGAGCTGATGTGGTCAGAAATAAGGAAATTAATAGTAATTTATAGTATCAGACTGCGTCTAGTATGTTTTGATCACTTCTCATTTCCCTTTTCTAAAAGGTCCATTGGCTATTTGAGTGCATGCATTTGAAGGCCAGATCATGCTAATAAAGGTTTTTTTTTTTAAACTGTTTTATTCAAGGAACTATTAAATCTGGGTTTTATCCTGGGGAATGAACTGTTTTCAAATACTTGAAGAGCTGTCACATACAATTGGGAGTAGCTTTAATCAAGGTAGCGCCAGAAGGCAGAAAAAGAAAGGATGAATGGATCATAGTTATAGTCACAGTTAGTTTGGTCTCAGTATAAGGAAGAACTTTTTAGCTAAGACCCATCTGAAACTAAAGTGACTGTTTTGTTGACAGTGATGGGTTCCTAGCCACTAGAACTATTCAAGCAGCTTCTGGATAATCCTCCTGTTAGGCAGAGTATAGATAAGATTTCTGCTTTGGGTGATTTGTTAAACCTGATGACCTAATGTGTCTTTCAAGTCCAAAATTCTTTAATATTATGAAAACAACTGGACACAAATGTTACACAATAAGCAAAATAACACCTAATAAAATTAAGTCTAAATGAAGAGGAATGTGGGTTTTATTATAGAAATTAAATTTTCAAGAGATGTTAACTTTTTATTTTATCATTGAATAAAATTTTCCTTTCATCTATAAATAGGAATGTGTGTTTATGTTTTATGATGAGACTATAGATGTTGGGAAAACTATATGTTTGAGTCAACTTAAAGAGTTTCCCTGAGAAATACAATACTGAAACTCAAATAGTCAGAGGATTCCTGGGTAAGTGAATCTAAATGAAGGGAAATAGGTACATCAGGTTCTGATGTAGCCATTTCCATAAGGTGATATGTCTGCTAACAGACTAAGGCTAAATGTTAGCTTACCAAGGCATTCTCTTTCTCATTACTACCAAACAAAACCAAACACACTGACATCGAGTGGGACCCGACTCATAGCTACCCCTCCTTGGGTTTCCGAGGCAGTATCACTATAGAAGTAGATTTCCCAACATTCCTTCCGAGGAGTGTCTGGTGGATTTGAACCACCAGCCTTCTGGTTAGCAGCCAAGTGCCTTAGGCACTATGCTACCAGAGCTCCTTTGCTTCAGATAGGGTGAGACTAATAGGTGCACTTTAAGCTACTTTATTTTACTTTTATTTACCTTTACTTGAATCCTATTTGAGTATTTTATTGCCAAAAATCTTTGTGAAGTAACTATTATGGCCCATGTTTATAAAATTGCCTACTTTTATCTGCTTTTGTGAGTTAAAGACTGTAGGAAGATCAGTAATGAAGCTGCTTTTTAAATTTATGATGAACTTGTGTTGTTGTTGTGGTGTGCTGTTGAGTCAATTCTGACTCAGTGATCATATACAACAAAGACTTTCCTAGGCTGCAATCTTTACAGAAGCTGCTCACCAGGCCTTTTCTCCTGCAGAGCAACTGATGAGTTCAAACTGCCAGTCTCTTGGTTAGTAGCTGAGTGTTTAACTGTTGTACTACTAGGGATTCTTTTCATGGTTAACTTATCATGATTTAAATTTTTCTACATCATCAGACATTATTTACTCGAAAAACTCACTGCTGCCGAGTTGGATCTGACTCATAGCGAACCCTCCTTGGGTTTCCGAGGCAGTGTAGCTATGGAAATAGATTGCCCAACCTTCCTTCCGAGGAGGGGCTGGTGGGTTTGAACCAGCAACCTTCTGGTTAGCAGTCTAATACCTTAGGCACCACACCACCAGAGCTCCTTCAGGCATTATTTATTTATACCATATCCCTATATATGCTTGACAAGTTTCTGAGATGGCACCTTAATATTTTTCCCTCAGTTAATACCAGGAAAAGACTCCTTTTCTTTCTGAAAATCATCTTATCTACTTTTCTCCTTTTGGAAAAATCATACCCCACATTGTTCAGTCCCAATCTCTCCTTAAATGTAACTTGGGAATAAAATGTTTCTTCTTGTCCTATAATATTACCAGAAAATAGAGAGTTTTCACATACTATGCATTTTATTTGCTAATATCTCATTTCAGAATCCCTGTTTAGTGCAAACAGTTAACATACTTGGCTGCTAACCAAAAGATTGGAAGTTTAAGTCTACCCAGAGGGGCCTTGGAAGAAAGTCGTGATCTTCCAAAAAGATCAGCCCTTGAAAACCCTATGGAGCACTAGGACTATTCCATGAGTCAGAATCGACTTGACAGCAACTGGTCTGGAAGGTATAATATCCCATTGGTCAGAGCAAGTTACATGACCAAGCCCACAGTAAGTGTGGAAGGAAACCCTGCTGGGTTGTAGATACAGGGAGATACGATATATTAAAGGTCATTTCTAAACTTATCTATCATGGTTTGTCTGTTAAGTTTATTTTTATGTTTTTTAACACATTTAAATTTTGTTTTTGGTCAACATCATATGAGGATAGATGTTATATTTGTGGTTGCTGTTAGGTGCCATCAAGTCGGTTCCAATTCATAGTGACCGTATGTACAACAGAATGAAGTACTACTCAGTCCTGTGCCAGCCTCACAATCTTTGCTATACTTGAGCCCATCATAGTAGCCACTGAATCAGTCTGTCTCGTTGAGGGCCTTCCTGTTTTTCATTGACCCTCCACTTTACCAAGTATGATATCCTTCTCTAAGGAATTTTCCCTTCTGACAACATGACCAAAGTAGGTAAGATGGAGTCTGGCCATTCTCCCTTCCAAGGAGCATTCCAGCTGCACTTCTTCCAGGACAGATTTGTTAGTTCTCTGGCAGTCCAAGGTATTTTCAGTATTCTTCACCAACACCTCAACTCAAAAGCATCAACTCATCTTATATAAAGTAAGGGAAATGGTGTGCATGGGAGGGGATTCACATATGTTGAGAGCTTACAATGTGTCAGGAACTTCCATGTGTTATTCAATAATATCATAAACTTTGAATGAAAAATCTGAGATACAGAGATGGTAAATAACTTGTGCAAGGTCACAGTGGGCAATTTACATGCCAGTCGGTGGGTCTCAATAATCACTGGAAAAGAAGAGAAAAAAGAATAGGAAGTATCAACAATGGTACATACTAAACTTTATATGTTTGTGTGTATTGGACCACAGTACAAAATAGAATTCTTACCATATATTGTTAATAAAAATTTGAAAGCCACTGTGTTATCCAATACTGCCCTCCGTGAGAATGTGAAGCCATGGTGCTCATAACCAGGAGGCATGAAAAATATATCACTACTTTCACACTCCTGATTTATCTGCAAGGTGTACCTTGTCTACGGTATTATTACACTGACATAGTGTTTTAATCATGTGATGAGAACCTGACCTTTCCTCTACAGTTAATCTCTTTTTATCCACTATCATCTTTTTGTGACTTAAAGAAATAATGACCTTAAGAAAGATTTGATATTCTGGGGTAGAAGAGATTAGAACATAAATTTCCCTTATTGATAGATCCTTTTAGAAACGACTAAAGAGCAAAAGCAACACTGATATAGTTTAGATGCAATGCCATGGGTTTGAACTGAAGCATTTATTAACTTAGATTTTGTGTCTGAAAGAGGTAAAAGGAAAGCATTCTGTCACAATCTATTACTATTTCTTTGTTAATCTCATTTTTCTTCTATCATGCAAAATGGAATGTTCATTTTTAAAGCAGCCCACATACTGAAATGTCTTCTTTTATTTGCAAAATGGAACCATTCCATTAGATATTGGAGGAGAAAGAGATGTTTTAAAAAATAACAACGTGGAGGCATTTCTGATGGAAGTTTCCTTGAGCTGAAGTAAGTTTCTGCATGATAGCTTTATTTGAAGCTTCTCCCTTTGAGATTTTTTTTTTTTACTTACCAACATGAATAAAGATTGCAAATTAATAAACTGGGATTCATTTGATAGAAAACGATGGAAGAAAAATGTCTATAAATTCCTACAAATCTCTGTATGCAAAGAATTCAGATAGTTACTTGAAATTCTCAAGAGTGCTTTATAGATTGATTAGAGATTTTGTAAAGCCATCATCTTCTGTGCTCACCAAGAAAAGTATGGGTTGGAAAGTTATTTTAAAGTCATTTTATTGCAAAGAAAACAGCAGGATTTTGCCAGAGCCCAAATGTTAGTAAAATTGCAATGAAACATTCAAAATTACAAGGTCAAAATTTTATGTTTATGTGAAAGAAATATTAGGAAAAAAAAGAGGATACATATTTTTTTCTAAATATGGTATATTCTAAACATACATTGAAAGGCAAAATAGTGAGTGGGTAGGTTGGGGAGATTGTTATTTATCATGTTGTTTCTGATACTACTTGAAAGAATATAATGAAGAGTGTAACTTTTTAGAATTTAACTATGATAGTTTTTCATTTTAGAAATGCTTGTGGAGTATCCCAGTTCTAGATGAGAATGGACATAGTTGCTCTTGATGACCAGGAATTGTTAATGACGCAAAGTTGAAACACAAGTTATACTTCCATCACAGTGAATTAATTGCAATGTTGTCAGTAAGTCTTTTTTTTTTTTTT